>NC_042621.1:39782682-40110226 GCF_901001135.1 Rhinatrema bivittatum
AAAAAATTTGACAACTGTCTAGGACAGACAGGCTTCCTGAGGTGCAGAGGAGCCGGGGAAGGCTGCTGACAGAAGGGCTAGAAAGGAAGAGAGGGACGGAAGAGTTATAAGCTTGGGTGACAGATGCGTTGAGAGAGTTGCTGGGAGTCTGTTGTAAAGGGGAGACTGTCTGGCAGAGGAACTGAAAGAAGGAATTCTGGCTGGGCAAGGAGGAGCCGTGAGAGGAAGAGGGACTGGGAGAAGAGTTGTGGAAGAGGGGCAGAAGAATAGCAGAGGAGGCTGACAGAGCGGGGACATGGGCTGTGAGAAGGGAAAGGGGGATGCAAACTAGGAGAGAGGACATGGGCTGTGAGAAGAAGGGGAGCAGAGGTGAGTGGTTATGTGAAGGAAACTCTAAAACGAAAAGAGGTGAAAAGCTCTGTGAAAAGGAGCTGTGTGGATTGGGATGGGGGACTGAGAGAGGAGGTAAACCAAGAGAAGGGCTGTGAGAAGAGAGAGGATCATGATGGAGGGAAGAGGCAAGAAGGGAGATGGAAGTGGCAAGAGGGGGTGAGACTAGGAGGAGGTGAGGGAAGATAATGAGCTGTGGAGAGACAGCTGGTGGATAGAAAGATACACACAGAAGAAAAATAAAAATGAAAAGAAATAACAGGAAGACTAGAAAATAAGCTTTAAAAGAAAGGCAGAGAGGAAACTAAGAAAAAGCCAAGCGCCAGCAGAGACACAAAGGTTGGAAAATTGTTTAAGTTTGCTGAAGAGGAGGTCTCAATATGGAGTGCTAGACTGCGAACGTGCCGCGTCTTACTCCTTTTCTCTTGCTTACTGTGATTATGCCGCACTCTGGTCAGAAGCACAGAGCCCGGGAGAGGCTAGTTTTTGAGGCCTCCCTGGCAGGTCCATTCATAGGTCTAATGGATGCGCACGTTGTTAGAGGGAATGGTCAGCTGGGTGGTTCAGTCACAGGAGTCGGGTCGCGAAGACAGTATTACAGCAGACCTCCTTCATGACTCTATTACATCTCTTTCCCCAGCTGAAAGAACGGCTCCCGAGAATCCGGCAATGATTAGGACAGCTATACAGCCTTTGCCTATGTCGGGTGAGGATGATGTGGAAATTGAGGACCAACATGGAACGGCTCTGACTTTGAACCCCGTTGTCGAATTTGAAACCATCGGTGTCTCGGGGGAGATCCCTTCTAGAGGAGAGATGCAGACTCAGGGAGATTTTCTACAGGAAAAAGACGTTTTTGAAGATATTGAAATTAAAGTACTACCCATGGTAGGACCTGAAGTCTTTTCTTTGGAAACTATCTGGGACGCTATTTTACTCTTAATACTAATGTATCATCTCAGCTCAATCCATTGCTAAAGAAAGTTGGGGAAATTGAATCTCAGGTTAAGCTCCTCCAAGAGGAAAATGTAAAAAATGCTCGGGTCCTGGACTCATTAAAATTAAATCTTGGAAATTTAAACGGTCAACATCAGTCTTTAATGAAAGATGATCAATATTTACTAAAGAAGATCGAGAATTTGGATAATCAAATGAGGGAGAAATTTAAGGCTGATAAATTTTCCCAAAGTTTCTACGGTCTCTGCAAAAGATATGTGGACTAGGTATGCTTTAGAGGTCTTAAAGTTACTCCAACCAACACTACCCCTGATCACAAAAGTTTATTTACCATCAATGAAGAAAGTACCTGTTGAGGGCCGGGACATGCAAGATATTGTCACCTTTGAATCTCTCTGAAATTTTGGAATCATCTGATTCAGTGGAAGCGTAGCCTGCAACTTTAATTGTCTCTTACTTGACTCGGACAGAGACTGGATACTGAGAATGTATTTCAGGAATCGCAAGGAGTTATTTCTGAAACTGAAAGTGCAAGTGTTCCCAGATTTGGCTAAAGACACTTAGAGGGAAGCAGTTTCTATTGATGAGACCAAGTGTCCTGCAGATGGTGGGCTTTATTTTTCCTAAAATTTCCATGCAAATGCCTTATTAAATATCGTGATCTTACATATACGTTCTTTCAGCCCTCTCAACTATCTAAATTTATTGCTGATAGAACTTCTTCTTCGATTGATGTATCTCTACCTGAAACTGTATAACCTCGTAAGGGAGAGATGTTCTTTCTTGCCTGTTTGGTTAGTTTCCTTAATCAAGTGTCTTCTTTGGTGTAGGGTTCTCCCCAAATTAGAGGACTTGGGAATACTTTGACATTATAATTGTCATTTCCTTTAATTAAATATTCATAGGAGTTTAATATTACATATTGCCTCAATGTCATTGTAATTTTCTTCAAGGATATACTTGAATGTATAATTTAAAAAATTGTGCAATAAATAAAAAATTAAAAAAAAAAAAGTTTGCTGAAGATTTCTGTGCTAGCTGGGCAGGGGGCAGATGGTATCTGCCTTTTATTTCAGCCCTGCAGTCACCAGGGTAAATAAGTGTGTATTTCTGTGCATCTTATTACATCAACCCCTATGAGCCTTTCATCCCCTCGGCTTCCTCCCAACTTGGAGAGCTGGGATTGGATGTCTTTGCCTCTATAAATCAGCAATTTTGTTATTCAGGGTGTGGTTAAGTTTGGTTAAATCTAGAGTAAGAAGGATGTCTGGTTTCTCCTCCCTGCCTCATCAGGCTTTTGCTTTTTTGAAAAGAACCTCTGAAGAGGACCTCCAAAGACCCAAAGAGATAAATAAGTGTGTACCCTTGGGACTAAACACCCCTCTAAGGGTTACATAAATAAAACATTCTCCTATTATATCCCACAGGAGACAGCAGTTTTCTCAGAGGGTTTCCAAATCGAGGGCAGTAAGCACTACATGTAGCTGGAGAGATATTAACTGCTGAGTTACTAGGGCTCAGGACATGCAAGTAATGGATTGCCTTATGTGGACTCTGCAGACTTGGGACTGGAAAGAGTGCTAGGAGGAGGCAGGGACTGTTCCAGAAAAAAATAGTGCCTGGGCTCAGGGAGTGCAGAGCAGGGAAGTGATTTAAAGCTGAGTGCAGTCTGCCAATGCAAAGAAGCCTAACATGCTGATGAGGGATGGGAATCAAATCAGTGAAGGGGTGAGTGAACCAATTCTGCAGAGGAGGGATGCAGGCTAAGGAGGGGTGAAGAGAAACCTGCTGGGGAGTGCAGGGATGGGAAGAACTGGGAAAGGAAAAGGACAGGTCAGTAGGAAATAAGGAACAGAGCATTCTAAGGGGATGTAGCGTAGAGCTGAAAGAGAAGAATTAAACCCCCTCCCCAAATATAAAATTCAGAGTATTCCCATGCAGGAGGAGGAGAATTAGAGAGATAAGAAGGGGAGAGGGACAGTAGGAGACTGAGATAAATGGAAGGTTAAGCAAATATGGTGGCGGCAGGAGAGGGAAGAGACTGTGATATGAATGGGTTGTTGGTAGGATGGGGGAAGGGGGAAGGGGGCAGGAGGGAGGAGACTGGTAAAGATGAGCTGGGATTGGGGAGAAGAAGGAATTGTGGGACTTTGAGTGCTTCCCTGACTTTTGTTTTGGCCACATGAATCTTTCCCAAGTTCACATTACCTGCTCCTCTCTGGGCATTTAAATACAGGCTGCTCAGTCACACTCACAACCCACGTATTCTGTTTTTTCTTTTATGCGGGAGGCACTATAATTTGTGTTGTGTTCAGTACCCCCGATCGTTTTCAAAAGTTGGCTCCTATGCCTACAAGAACGAGAGTCAGAAAGATCAAGGCAATACCAGCTGAGATCAGAAAAAAAAAAAAAAAAAAAGATGATCATGGTAAAACCTCCACCTGCCTCCACCATGCAAATCCCCAAAATCAACCAAGAAAGTAAAAACTACAAAAGAAGAAAACCTTTAAATTAGATGTAATTTCAGTCGATCACTCAGTTCCAAGAGAGATTCATAGAAAAGATATTTTAAAAAATGTAGACAGACTACATAGCAATAGATAACCCCTGGGCACCTTTACTAAACACCTCATATTAATAAAAGGATATCTAAGCCCATCCCAACAATCCCCTGATTTAGGCAAACAATCAGAAACAACAGCCCACTCCCAGAAAAGCAAACACAAACACATTGAAACAAGGCACATCTCACTAGAGGGCAACAGATATAACCCAAATCACTCAGGACAAGTCAATCAGGAGCAGGCGGCTCCATTTCCCCACCTGATTAGTCAGGAGAGGGTAATCTCAGGGGTCTGCAATTATGACATCTTCTAGGAGAAACTGTCGGCCACTCTAATGACGGAGGTGAAAAGAGACCTCTAGCAGTTTTAGTTTTCCCAGCAATAGAGTCAGCTACTCTCCTACACTTCTAGATCTGTAATGTGGTAATCCCTCCCCCAATGTGGTAATCCCTCCCCCAACAGGAGGAAAACAGAATGTAACTGCCCAACTACAAAGATAACAAAAAACAAAACAAAACAAAACAAAACTCGTGGAAATTGAGAAAAGGCTGTAGAACCAATGACAAAGGTCTACAAAGACTTCTACAATAGCAGCAAATAATTCAGGGCCAATGAAAATCTATGCGCTGAAATGTAATGCAGTTTAATGTACATGCAAAAATAATTTACACTCCCAATGCACTAAGCTAATGGTAAGCTAATGCACTGGGAGTTAAAAAAAAAAAAAAAAAAAAGCACATTAAGGTTTTATGTGCATACATGAGCTTTTGAAAATTGCTACTTTTATGGGAGTAATTCCTTTGAAAATTCACTCCATAGGGCTGAATTTTTATAAGGTTTTATGCACAGAAATGGGCTTCTGAAAATTGCTACGGTATATGCTACTTATATGCGCATCATTCCTCTGAAAATGGCATCTTCTGCGCAGAAAACGCAATTTAAGCATATAAGGAATACTGGTGCAAAAAGCATTTTCTCTATGCATAAAATGAGCTTTACGCATAGAAAACTTGATCTGTGCACAGATTCCGAGTTCAGGACTCCAGGTTCAGCCCCAGAGACTAACATTATCCTGAGTGACTTTCCTCTACCTCTGACCAAGAATTACATTTCAAGCATCAAGTAACCATGTGCATTATTCTTAAACACCTCCCTGCATCCAAGGCACCGTGCAATAAACAAATTAGGGGGGGTCGCGCTAGCAAGGAGGCGCTAGGGTCGACCCTAGCGCCTCCTTGCTAACGCGACCCCGTGGTTACCTGCGGTCTTCCGGTTATGGAACACCGATGCCGATAAACTCCGTGTTGGTTTTCATAACTGCAATCAGCCGGTTATGAAAAGCGATGCTGACTTTATCAGCGTCTGTTTTCATTACTGCAGATGGACGGTTATGAAAACAAACGCCGAGCACTCACTGGCTCACTGGCAAGTTTTCTTTTAAAATCCGGGGGTGAGCACTGGAGAAATGTAAAAAAGTGTTACTGGAAACTGACTTACGGTACAGTGTGGTACTGAATTTCCCAGAGGACTTAAAAATGGCGATATCTAGAAAATGAATTCTCTCCTTCTGGATATCTGCTGTGAAATGTAGATGAGCGTTGCAACTGTTTAGCCAGTCCAAGAAACAGAAAAGGGTTTCAATTGTATCAGACCACAAAGGAAAATGTCTATATATCGTTTCCACGTGACTATATGCTGAACAAAAGGATTATTAGTGTATATGTACTGATTTTCAAAATGTACCATGTATAAATTGGCCAGATCAGTAGAGATGTGAATCGTGTGATCGATCGTCTTAACGATCGATTTCGGCTGGGAGGGGGAGGGAATCGGATCGTCGCAGTTTGGGTTTTTTAAATATCGTGTAAATCGTAAACCGGCACACTAAAACATCCCTAAAACCCACCCCGACCCTTTAAAATAAATCCCCCACCCTCCCGAACCCCCCCAAAATGCCTTAAATTACCTGGGGTCCAGAGGAAGGGTCCCGGTGTGATCTTTTACTCTCGGACCTCCGTGCGTTGTAGAAATGGCACCGGCGCCATTTTGTTTTTTTGTCCCCCGACGTCAGGAGCGTAGGAGCGCTCCCGGACCTCCGCTGGACCCCCAGGGACTTTTGGCCAGCTTGGGGGGGCCTCCTGACCCCCACAAGACTTGCCAAAAGTCCAGCGGGGGTCTGGGAGCGATCTCCTACGCTCCTGACGTCGGGGGACAACGCACGGAGGTCCAAGAGTAAAAGATCACACCGAGACCCTTCCTCTGGACCCCAGGTAATTTAAGGCATTTTGGGGGGGTTCGGGAGGGTGGGGGATTTATTTTAAAGGGTCGGGGTGGGTTTTAGGGTTGTTTTAGTATGCCGGTTTTCCCGCCCTCCCCCTTCCCCCGATTTACGATTTTTTGACGATAAATCGGGGGAATTGTTATTGTATCGCGGCTCTAACGATTTTTGACGATTTAAAATATATTGGACGATATTTTAAATAGTCAAAAAACGATTCACATCCCTACAGATCAGCGGCCATGATGGCCCCCATGGCTGTGCCTCAAATCTGCTGAAAAAAAGATCCCTCGAAAGCAAAAAAATTTTTTGTAAGAGCTATATACAATAGTGATTGTAAGAAATGGGGCGGAATCCTCTGTGGCTGTGGTCGTTCCTCAAAAAAATGAGTCGCTATGTCGATGACTTCCGCTTGTGGGATATTAGTGTACAAGGCCTCCACAGCTTCATCCTGAGTTTCATCAAGTCCTACGATTCACATACACCCGTGGGGTCCAACTTGCGGGACCAGCTAGTACATTCAGATTCCACCATTCATGCACACCATACCATCATAGGATCTCATAAAGCCTGTGGTTCCTGCTCAGTTTGTAACATAATGACAGAAGCTTCTGCTATCTTTTTTTCAAAACTGAATTTTACTCTCATGTTAAAGCATCATACTGACTGTACATCTGGAGTGATCTATTTGATACCTTGCCCTTGTAACCTTTGGTATATAGGGAAAACAAGATGATCTCTTAAAACCAGGTTAATTGAACACAGGTCTTGTTTGAATAACACACGCACCACGGCTCCTTTGATATCCCATTGCTTAGAATACTCTCATACTTTTGACTCGTAACGAGTATGCGTTTTGGAGCAACTTTCTCCACCCTGGCGTGGAGGAGATCTGTATATTGCTCTACTACAGGAGGAACAGCATTGGATCCATTTGTTAAATACAGTATATCCGACAGGTCTCAACTCCGCTTTAGAATTACAGGTTTTTCTATAATGACAACTCAGCAATTGGTCTTCTGTCTGTTGTTTACATGGTCGCCATGACGACCATGCGTCACGACGTCAACACGTTCTATTTTCCGCGGGCTATTTAATTTTCAGCGGTCTCTGTCCCTGTTTCTAAGAATAATCGCTGTGAGACCTGGCATCCACAATAAAGAGGTTGGCTCTTTAGCATCGTTAAGATAAGTAATGCAATTTTTGATTTCACGTCTGATTGTTGGTTTATTTATTTTTTCACTGTCTCGTTTCAAAAGGCTATAGACCCCTGAAGAAGCTGCGCCTTTGCAGCGAAACACCGGCTGCTGTCGGGTTGAACACAGATGTTTTCACAGTCGGGACAGACAATTCCTATCAATCTGCACAGGCTTTTCAGCCGCGCATATAAGAGGTATTCCCCTGCAGGCTATCAAGCCGGGATATATGAGTCATAGCCAACTCTGACTGAATATAAATTATGATTTTCAGTCATCTCTGACGGAATAGAAATTGATTTTGAGTCCGATTCCGTTTGAACATTTTCTACAGGCTTCACAGCCGGTAAGAGCCGCAAATGAAGAATAGACCGGACGGTTCAACTCTGCACGGGTGAACACGTTGTCAGGCTTGCTGATGCGGCATCTTACAATAATAATTATTTACTGATACATTTTCAGATAGACACTGAGTCAACGAGAATAACTAATTGAGTGGTGCCTTTTGCTTAGTGCCTTTTAAAATCAAGCTATTAATGAATATTTATTATATCTTCCCTCAGCCATCTCTTCTCCAAGCTGAAGAGCCCTAACCTCTTTGGTCTTTCCTCACAGGAGAACTGTTCCAGCCCCTCTATTTTGGGCACCCTCCTCTGTACCTTTTCTAACTCTGTTATATTTTTTGGAGATGTGGTGACCAGAACTGCACACCAATTGAAGTACAGTCTCTCCATGGAGCATTATGATATTCTCTATTTTATTCTCCATGACTTTCCTAATAATTCCTAGCATTCTATTTGCTTTTTTGGTTTCTGCCGCCTACTGATCAGAGGATTTGAACATATTATCCATGAATACGTGTAGATCCTTTTCCTGAGTGGTAACTCCTAATGTGGAACCTTGCATGGGGTAGCTATAATTTTGGTTGCTCTTCCCTATGTGCATTGTTTTGCACTTGTCCACATTGAATGTCATCTGCCATTCTTACAATCCTTTTGTGATCTAACCACTTTGAATAATTTTGTATTATCGGCAAATTTGATTACCCCATGTGATGTTCCCATCTCTAGGTCATTTATAAATATGATAAAACTTACAAAATAAGTAGTTGGATCAAAGAGTCACTGGTTTGCCCCTCCAATCTCCATATCTCAAATAACAGTTTCTATAATCTGCTTTTAATAAGCTCCAGTGATGGGAGATTCCACCACTCTTTAGCTAACTGGTTCCAGTGATCAGTTAGAAGTTTTTCCTGATTTCTAGCCTTGGTCTCACTAAATCCTTTGATTTAGTTGGAAGTAATTCCGTACATGAGAATTTTGATCAGTACAAAATTCTTATATTAGAACAGACTTCCACATTAAAATAAAGCTGTTAGAGTATTCTGCACTGTCTTTACATTAAAATGGGGCTTACATCCGGTAGAAAACAGCTCAATAAAATGCTTGCACCAGTTTACACATTTGTTGGTGCAAATGGTCTTAATTTTACTTTATAAGCAAGGCGCTTAACATCTCAAGGCAGAAGATGTGCTCCTCACGTTCTGTCTCTGAATATGCACCTCAGCTTCCTCCCCACCCCAAGAAACTCTGTCCATCCCACAACAGAGGAATGTTTGAACATTCATATTTCAGATAAATTAAAATCTTGTCCTTCCCTTCCAAAATAAATTAGACAGTACTTGTTCTATTGATTAAATCCTATTTTAGCAAATCCTCTCCCCTCTAAGAAATGATTTGACTCTCAGTTCCTTTGTTATAAAAATGGAAGAATAGCAGCTGAAGTTGTAAACAGACTAATTATCTAAGTATTTTGTACACTCTTGGCATGCTATAATTATTAATAAATTACACACTATATAAAATACTTGACAAACTAGGTGGTTATGCTTTGAGATGAAATAGAGAGGCAGCTGAAGGGTCATTAAAAAGAGCAAGTTATACATCAAATATACCGCAACACACTGAAATGATATATTAAAGGAAAATCTCTAAAAAGGTGGTGATAAAAGAATTAACATCAAATCTATCCAGGAAAATAGGGGAGAAATGTAAATCAGGGCAATGCACGCTGCAGTGCAGACAAAGGAGATGATTTCCATTACAAAAGGGAGGGCCTGGAGCGAAGTGCTTCATTAGAGCGCAGAGGCGGGCAACGCCAGCATACCAAGGTCACATCTAATTCAGACAATCTAATTGGCAAACATGGCTCCAAATGCGATCATGGTGCTGAGCTCAGAATTAATGAAGCCCTGTTATTTTCATTACCATCTGAGAGGGACCACAGATTGCAAGACATGGAGGGAGAGGAGGTTGGGGGCGGAGGAGAGAGAGAGAGAGATGCTACCGAAGAAAGAAACAGAAAGACCATGAGAGACGGCTATTGAGACAGGGTGGCAGGGGAGGGGTGAGAGATGTGGAGGGGCGATGAGTTTAAACCACAGTTATGGGAGACCGATCAGGAAAGCAGTCTTTATTCTGCACCTTGGAAAGGAGAAGATGGCCGAGGCCGAGTGCCTTTCAGGGCTGATCCTTCCAATTTGACCCTTGTACAATCCTAGAAACAGGATGAGAGCCACACTGCACAATACTGGAATGCGTGTAGCCCTCTGCCCGTGGGTACGAGGCAGCGGCAAAAGCCCCAGACAAGAGATGTGGAGCAAAGCAAGAAGCAGTTTCCATGGCAACAGACGTATTAGCTACCGCTGGTTCCTGAAAGCTGTCTGAGAAATGATTATTAACTGAAGCCCTCTAAAAAAAATAAATAAATAAAATAAATAAATCTCCAGATACAAGGCATTACTGTGGGACTGAAACCCCATTCTCAGGCTCAAACAGAAGAAACCTTCAACCTCTCTCTCAAAATTCCTGCTTCTTCATGATAGTGAAACATGCCCAGCTCTTTCCCTGCCTGCCATCTGAAGTCGTGAGCCCTGCAAACTCTTGTTGGGCCACTGAAAGGTGCCACAGCCTACAAAGACTCCTAGAGATTTTCCCCACCACAGAGAAACCTGGATCCACCACCACCCCCCTCAGGAAATCCATCTTTCTCCAGTTGTGATCCCCGTTTCCTCCACAAGAGATACCAAGTGTTGCATCACCCCTTAGGGCACCCCTTTTCTCTTCAAAGGGCCCTTAGCACGGCCCTCCCCATAGGATGCCCAATTCCGCCCCTTTTCTGTCCTTCCCCAAAGGGCATCTATATCCGCCTCCTTCCTAATCTCACCCCACGGGAAGATTATTTCTAATTTCTTCCATCAATCCAAGAAATCATACTGCTTGCAGGTCGAAGGTTTGCCTTTACCATATTTTATTTATATGGCACTTTTGACTAACCCACATGATACAGAGTCATTTTCAAATGCATTTCTGCCTGTAAACACTGTTTTATGCACAGAAATGGGCTCGTGTCCTGTTTGTGCACATGCATACCTGGCAGCCTGTACAGAGGCGGGGGGTTTTCACAGACATGCACACTTTCAGATTTTAGACAGTCCACATGCAAGTTTACACGGGACATGCACGCACTCTGGTTAGCAGGTATAAGCTATGAGGAATAACTTTCAAAGCAAGGGTATGCACAAGGGTTTCCTTTGAAACTTGGCCAACTAATGCACTTATTTGCCACATAAGATACCCACACGGTACTTATTTCCAACAGTGATCAAGAATAAGGAAATAAAAATGGGGAAAGATGAGTGTTATGGGGGGGGGGGGGGGAAGGAGGATCCCAATAAAGAATCAAAGAGAGCAGTGAGTTTAAAAGGAGCAAGCTCCAAGTGCATTCTTTGTGAAATCAAAACAGCACATACTGTTTATGCCCGTTCTGTACCTTCATCTGTCTGCCCATTTGACTGCTGACAGACTGACATGCACCACACAGATGAACGGCACACACTCTCCTTGATGCGTTCTTTACCTCTAGCACAAACAATGCATAAAACGGAAAAGGTTGGTCAGACTGAGGAAAATAAGATCACCCTTCAAGAGCTGTCTTAAGGTAGAAATGGATTGAATATCAGGAGAACAAGATCATGGTGGAATGACAGGACAGAAAGTGGCAGAATGAACAGAAATAAGAGATGAAAGGCACCTGGACTGGAAGAGAAGAGGCAGAAATTAATTTAGAACGTGCTGCAAGATGAATGGAGGAAAGGAAGCCTGAACGAGGAGCTGCTGCACGAAGCACACAGCACAAAGAGGCTAGAAAATAAAAAACAAAGTGGAGAGGCAACAGCAGAAGCAGACCTGGATTCCAGCGGAACTGGACAATTGAAAAGGATACAATTCAGTGAGTAACAGAACTAAGAAAACGGCACAAACATTTTTTCTTTTTTTATTACAACTCTATAGCATTCGATCTTATTTTTCATTGGTATTTTCATGAATAAACTATCATTCACTTTCAACAAATCGTATTAAATTTAACTTTTCAGCTCATCCATTTTTTTTAATGCAAAATCCATTCCCAGTGCAAAAGCTAAAATCTAACAGCCACCTTCATATATAACACACAAAACACATTATACATTTCTTTGTCACGTGTGTTTATCACAAAAGCATTGGAGGTCCTGAAATGCATATATTTAATATTTCATTATCACTTGTATATCTATTACAAAAATGCTGGAAGTTCTTGACTTCAAAGTTCACAAGAGGTGTTTGTTTTTGGACCTAAACCTTCTAAATACTCAAAAACAAAAGTGTCTTTTGGGATCTTCAATTATACACCCTTCAACCACACTTACAAAGAAGTTCGAAATACTGAGAGTTAGTAGGCAAAAAAAATCTGCCTTTTTGAAAATTTATCAAGGCAGTGTGAAAATCCATAGTCAATGTTTATAATCCTTAGGAGCAACCAGATTTCACAAGCTTAGAACATAATCCAATGGCAAACTTCCATGATCTAAAAATCAGATCACATATCTGATGCCAATGAACAAATTCCACAGATCTTTCCTGACACTGTAGCATTCTGGCATAATCATGCTTGCGTCATGGGAAAGCGTTCCTTGGTTATTTGGAACATACACAAAAAAGCCCGCTATTCTTGTCCTTCCGTTTTTGTGATAAATACACGTGACAAAGAAATGTATGATATATGTGTTTTCTGTGTTATATGTGAAGGTGGCTGTTAGATTTTTTAGATTTTACACAGATTCTTAATGGATTTTGCATAATAAAAAATGAATGGTATGGTGTGCTAAGAAGTTAAATTTAATATGGTTTAATGAAAGTGGATGATAGTTTATTCATGAAAATACCAACTTAAGAAATAAGGTCAAATCCTATAGAGTTGTAGTAAAAAAAAAAGTGTGCGCTGTTTTCTTAGTTCTGTTATTTGTTTTGGGGTGAACAGCACAGAGTATCTTTTGGGTTAAGCTCAGCAAGGACAGATAGGTGAACAGAAAATGAAACTTAAAAAAACCAATGCTCTAATTTCTTGTCAGGGGGCAGGGCAAGAGGGGATGAAGGCAGGAAAAGATCGCGGAGCTATGGAAGAAAGGGAGGAACTGGGCAGGAAAGGACTTCAGGGAACTAAAGGTTCAGCAACTGACTGCCTACATTCACAGACACGGGGCAGGGAAGGAGAGGAGATCTTGGATACTGGAAACACAGGAAGAAAGTATAGTATTCAGAGGTGAATATATATAGAGATTGACAGGAATGGAGGATTCAGATGTAAACACTGGGGGGTGCAACAGAGACCAGACCAAACCGTTTTAAATTAACAAACCAGAAAGACAGCAAAGTTACTTACCTGTAACAGATGTTCTCCGAGAACAGCAGGATACCAGAATGCACAAGTAGGTGCTATCACTTGATGCAGCCTGGGATGGATCTTCTTCAGTGGCAACCAGAGTGTTATACATAGTAGCATTGAAATGATGGCAGAAAAAGATCAAATGGTCATCTAGCCCACCCAGCAAGCTTATGGTAGTAACTGCTGCTCTGTGCTGGTTACTCTCAAGCCTTATGTTAAGGCTAGTAATATTTACAAATCGGAAATGAAGCAACTGTCACACCTGTAACAAAATTACTGTTAGCAACATTTTTATGGAATGAGCAGCCTTCTTGATAATTCAGACAACGCTGCTTGAACAGACACCTATGAGCACTTGTGTAATCATTGTCCCTCAGGACCCCTTTTCAGTCTTATATTAAGCTTAAACAGGAGCCAGGTGGGTTTGTGTGGGCTGCTATCCTGCTGTCCTCTGAGAACACTTGCTACAGATAAGCAACTTTGCTTTTTCCGAGGACAAGCAAAATACCAGCCCCCCCACAAGTGGGAATCCCTAGCTAGGGGTTGCCCTTGAACAAAAAAAAAAAAAAGAGAAAAAGAAAATATGACAACGGGTAAACATTATTTGTAGGGCATCTCAATCAAACAAATAAAAACGGGTCCAAGGGAGGATGAAACTGGGTTCTACTCCTTAAACAGCCCTTGCAGGATAGGCAAACCTAGTGTTGCACTGGGAATCGATATTCAAGCAATAATGTGAAGTAAACACATGGACTGAAATCAGCATTGTGGCCTTGCAAACCTCTCCCAGAGAGGCCAGTCTCGGGTGGGCTACTGGCACTGCCATGGCTGCACATTATTTTATTTATGCATTTTTATTCTGTTGTCCTCAGTAAAATAGTCTACAGTGGAGTACAAAATATAAACATAAAACATCAAAATAGAACATATAGGAGTTTCTCATGAGGGTTTTTATTAAATGCCTTCTGAAAATCTATACACTATATCCACTGGCTTACCATTATCCACAGGTTTATTAACCCCTTCAAAAATAAATATAGCAAATTAGCGAGGCAAGATTTGCATTGGGTAAATCCATGTTGGCTATGTCTCATTAAACCATGTGTCTATATATTTAATACATTTAGAATAGTTTCTATGATTTTTCTCGGCCCTGATGGCTCAGCGAACTATAGTTTCCCAGATTATCCTCAGAGGCCTTTCTAAAGACTGGGGTTACATTAACCGCTCTCTAATTTTCAGGTACAATAGATGATAGATTATTAGAAATAGATCTGTAATTTCATTTTTTTTTAGTTCCTTTGGAATTCTGGGGCATATGTCATCCGGTCCAGGCAATTTGCTACTCTTTATCAATTTACTTTATTACAGGGGTGTCTAATTCTGATCCTCAAGAGCCACAAACAGGCCAGGTTTTCAGGATATTCACAATGAAAATGCATGAGAGATTTGCATGCATCTCATGCATATTCATTGTGAATATCCTGAAAACCTGGCCTGTTTGTGGCTCTCAAGGACCAGAGTTAGCCATCCCTGCCCTATTATGTTTTCCAGGTTCACCGTGATTTGTTTCAGTTCCTCCAAATCATTATCATTAAATACATTTTCCGGTATGGGTAGCTCCCCATTATCCTCCTCAGACACCCATGTGCACCCATCCAAACCTGCTGAGACTATAACATAACCAATGCAGCGCCTCAGGCTGCTTCTTCCTATGCAGCCCAAGGCCAAAGTATCATGCTTTGAACTGCCGGGTTCACCACAGTGCAGCGAGGTTTAAAGCATTACATTCCAGCCCCATCCTGCACAGAGATAGGAAACAGCCTGAGGAACCACTACTATTCTCTGGTCTAAGGAATCTCAGATTGGCACATATAGGTAAGGCAGAAAATGAACTGGCCCCTGATTTCTTGTGACAAATTCACAGAAGAGGAATGCTGCGGGAAGGACTGGATTTTGCGGCCTTTCCAAATCTGTGGAACCAGGCGAGACTAATGGCCTTGATCATAATGCTTCAGTCCATATAGAGTTATAGGAGAGATTTTGCAATTAGAGGAATTGAAGGATATGCATATAGAACACCACTATTACTTATCACTTCTATAGTGCTACTTGTATGCAGTGCTGTACAAAAACACACAGTCCCTTCCATGTAGGGCTTGCCATCTAATTAAGACAAACACAGGGAAAAAAACCCTTTAGAAATTTCATTTATTAAAAATTGGTTAAACTCAATAAGGCTATAAGTGGGATAATCAGGAATTAAGATTTAAAAGCAGCCTCAAATGTAGGTCTTTAGACTGGATTTGAATAAAACAAGATGGTGCATGATGCCCCAACTCAAAGACTATTCCAAGCTTAAGGTTCAGTCAGCTGAAAAGCATGAAGTTGGAAGTAGAAGGCAAGGGCATAAATAGGCGTGACCTGCAAGTTCATGAGGAGAAGCGTAAAGGAGAGATAAGAAGTAGTGAACTTGCAGAGTGGAGGCTCTTGCAGGCAAGTAAGAGGAGCTTGAACTGTGTGTGGAAACAGGGAGCCAATATATTAACTTGAGAAAGGCAGTTATTTGAGTGTAGTCACTTTGGTGAAAGATATCTCAGGTAGCTGAATTTTGGACAGACTGTAGTGGAGAGAGATGGTTCACTGGGAGACCTGTGAGGAGCAGGTTGCAGTAGTTTAACTGGGAAGTGATAACAGAGTGGATACGGGTTCTGATAGAATGTTCAGAAAGGAAGGGAAAGATTTTTGTGATTTTATAGATTAAAAAATGGAGTGGGAGTAATAAGTTTCTCGATGTCTCCCTCACATTAGCTAAGAAAGTAAATTCTATCCTGTTGGCATAATGATGAGATTGCATCAGTCTGACAGTAGAAACAGGCAATGTATCATAACACAATGTTGGAATTATTCTGAAAAAAGGAATTATTTGGACAGAGGCAAGGATACTTTGCTCTATTGGAGAAAGTGCTTAAGGCTGTTTAACTCTGAACAGTTAGTGTCGGATGCTATACCATCTACGATTAGAGACTAGTTCGCTGTACTGAGCTTGTGAAGTATGAGTGTGGTATGGATGAGTTACTAGATGAGATGAGTAACTAAAGAGTAAAAGACAGGAAGAAATGAAGAAAAGTAATAAAATAAACATGGGATGAAAAGCTTGAAATATAAGCTGAATAGTTGTATTTTCTGTTAGCCAGAATAGCTTTTTTCAAATTGTATTTTTAATTGCATTAATATGTTGACTGGTGTTTATGTTTGTTTATGTTTCATCTCATGCTAAAAATGAAAATATAAAAAAAAGAGATCCAAGACAGGGCCAAAGTCATGAGGGCCAAAGTCATGAGGACAGTTAATGAGTACGTGGCAGTCACCAGTGTAAAAGCAGCAAATAGGTAAAGGTGGATAAAGACCAAGTAAAAGCCTTTGGCAAGAGCTGTTTCTATAAAATTTGGAGGGCAAAACCATATTGGAGTGTACAGAGAATGGCTTGAGATGAAAGTCAAGACAGAGGTGAAGAACATGTACGAATGGTCTGGATGCAAAAGGGAGGAGGGAGATGGGACAATAGTTATCAGGGCAGGGTAAGGAATAGGAGGATTTTTTCCAGGAGTGGTGGGATCACATAGCATGTTGAAGGCAGTGGGAACAGTTGCAGTGGAAAGTGATAGGTGAAGGGGATGACTGCAGGGAAATAGAGCTGAGGAGCTGGATGGGAATGGAGTCAGAGGAAAAGAGAAGGAAAGACAGGCAGTTTTTTCCACTGCTATTTCAGAAAAGGAGGATAGGGTGCACAGGGGCCAGAGGAATGAAGAGGGAGAGGGGAATGCTGGCAAAACTCACCTGATGCTAGTGTTCTAGTACTGAAGTCAAGAACCATTCTGTTCAGAGAAGTTGCACACAAATCTATCACAGGTTTCTCCCACTCATGAAATATCATGTCTGCCAACCCCCTGTCCTGGGGTCTAGAATCATACTGGCTGTACACCAGACTATTCTCCTTTCTTGCCAGATTCATGGTCCTATCATCCCCCTGAGAGGTGGCTCACTTCCAAATTCTGACAATTTCCCAAAACAGAAGGAATGATCCTATTTCTCCCTGCTTGTTCAGGTAGAATATGACTACCAGGTTGTCTGTCTAAACTAGGACAAGTTTGTTGGCCCATATCTCTGAAAAGCATTAGAGAGTTTAGTATTACCTGATGTTTGAGAAAATGTACATGGTAATTTTCCCAAACAAGAGACTCGAGTGTGAAGCCCTTCTATGTAGGTTTCCATCCTAGGATGGAAACATCCCCAGATTATGCAATTTGGTGAGGAGGAATTTGGAAGGAGACTCCCTTGGTCATTTTCGAATGAACCAGCCATCAGGACAGAGTCCTTGAGCAGTTAGGTGATTTGGATGCTCTCCTAAATACCTTTAATGGGCTTGCAGCTACTGGGATCTTTGGGACTATTGGGCCAGTCTTATATGGAGACATGCCTCCAAGTGGATGTGACTCATCAACCAGGTCCTGAAGGAAATACAGATGAGAATGTGGGAGACCCCCCCTCTCTGTACTTCCAAGCCAAATGGTCGTAGTCTACTTTATTTATTTATTTTATTTTGTATACCAATATTCTGTACTCTAAGCCACTCTCAAAAAAGGCCAAGAGATCTAGGACTTATTCCTTAGTGCCCATGGGGAAGAAAAAAAGACCCTTTATCTTTTTGGGAAATTTTTTTTTTTTTTTTTTAATCAGAATGTTACATTTAGTTTCCACATAGCTACTTAATTTTATGATCCAGTATATGCATTATGTGCTGGAAAGAGCAAGGACATTCTCAGGAGAAATTAGAATAATTTGTTCATTTAATGGACTCAGGAGAGGAGTGCAGAATGTTCCTGGTCAGGACTGCTTACAATGATTTTGATATGGTCTCAAGAGCTCTGCCATGGCTATTGGCACTCACTCTCATGGCTACATTCATGAGATCTGAAAATAGATGTGCAGGATAAGTTCACTGACATGCCTTGCAGTGAAGAAAATCTCTTCTGGGATAAGGGCAAGAAAGGTCCTCTGCCTTTAACTCAGATTTGAAACTCTATCAACCTTTGAATATGTACTAGTCCATTACGATGAGGTACACAATTACTATTAGATGATCCATCCGACAAATATATATGACTTGATGAATCTCATAAGTGGCTTCTTGTGATACAAGGCCCGATATTGTGAAATTCACTACCATGTTTAGAAAGATGATTAAAACTGTTGTTTAATCAAGTCTATGAAATTTCCTAGGTCTAGAAGTGTGAGTAATATAGCAGCAGAAAGTGTTTAAAAAAATCACAAAACTAATTGAATTGAATCAGGGAAGAATGCTCGATGTGATTTACTTGGATTAAAATAAAGCTTTTGATACGGTCCCACATAGGAAACTCGTGAACAAAATGAGAAGCTTGGGAGTGGATGCCAAGGTAGTAGCGTGGATTACAAACTGGTTGACTGACAGGAGACAGCGTGTAATGGTAAATGGAACGTACTCTGAAGAAAGAACGGTGATAAGCGGAATGCCACAGGGATCGGTTTTGGGACTGGTTCTGTTCAATACCTTTGTGAGCGAACTGGCAGAAGGGATGGAAGGTAAAGTTTGTCTATCTGCAACAGTGGACATGCCTGAAGGAGTAGAGAGAATAAAAAGTGATTTAAGAAAGCTTGAAGAGTGGTCGAAGATTTGGCAGCTGGGATTCAATGTCAAGAAGTACAGAGTCATGCGTTTGTGGTGCGGTAATCCAAAAGAGATGTGATGGGCAGTGAAAGACTAATGCACAAGGACTGGGAGAGGACCTTGGTGTGATAGTATCTGATGATCTGAAGATGGAGAAGCAATGTGACAAGGCGATAGCTAAAGCCAGAAGAATGCACAGAGAGCGGAATAACCAGTAAAGGGGGGGGGGGGGAAAAGAAAGAGATGATAATACCCTTGTACAGGTCTCTTGGTGAGGCCTCACCTGGGGTACTGCGTTCAGTTCTAGAGCCCGTATCTCAAAAAGGATAAAAACAGGATGGAGACTGTGAAAACAAGAATGACCAAAATGTTGAGGGGTCAGCATTGGAAGACTTATGAGGAGAGGATGAAGGATCTGAATATGTATACCCTGGAAGAGAGGAGGTGCAGGGGAGATATGATACAGACCTTCAGATACCTGAAAGGTTTTAATGATGCACAATCGTCAAACCTTTGCCGTTGGAAAGAAATCAATAGAACTAGGAGGTGATGAAATGAAACTCTAGGGAGGACAACTGAGAACCAGTGTCAGGAAATATTTCTTCACAGAGGGAATGGTGAATGCCTGGGATGCCCTTCCTGAGGAGGTGGTGAAGACAAAAACAGTAAAGAAATTCAAAGGGGCATGGAATAAACACTAAAGGCTAGAGGATGGAAATAAAGAAAAGGGGGTAACTTGCTGGTGTGGCATTTGCTACCCTTAACAATTCAGCCTTGATACTGTTAATGCAGCTCCATCATTGTTATCAAATTTGCAGATGATACAAAATTATTCAGAGTAGTTAAATCACAAGCAGACTGTGATACATTACAGGAGGACCTTGCAAGACTTGAAGATTGGGCATCCAAATGGCAGATGAAATTTAATGTGGACAAGTGCAAGGTGTTACATATAGGGAAAAATAACCCTTGCTGTAGTTACACGATGTTAGGTTCCATATTAGGAGCTACCACCCAGGAAAAAAATCTAGGCATCATAGTGGATAATACTTTAAAATCGTCAGCTCAGTGTGCTGCAGCAGTCAAAAAAGCAAACAGAATGTTAGGAATTATTAGGAAGGGAATGGTTAATAGAACAGAAAATGTCATAATGCCTCTGTATCGCTCCATGGTGAGACTGCACCTGGAATACTGTGTACAATTCTGGTTGCCGTATCTCAAAAAAGATATAGTTGCGATGGAGAAGGTACAGAGAAGGGCAACCAAAGTGATAAAGGGGATGGAACAGCTTCCCTATGAGGAAAGGCTGACAAGATTAGGGCTGTTCAGCTTGGAGAAGAGACGGCTGAGGGGGGATATGATAGAGGTCTTTAAGATCATGAGAGGTCTTGAACGAGTAGATGTGACTCGGTTATTTTCACTTTCTAATAATAGAAGGACTAGGGGGCATTCTTAGCAATTAGCACATTTAAGACTAATCGGAGAAAATTCTTTTTCACTCAACGCACAATAAAGCTCTGGAATTTGTTGCCAGAGGATGTGGTTAGTGCAGTTAGTGTAGCTGGGTTCAAAAAAGGTTTGGATAAGTTCTTGGAGGAGAAGTCCATTAATGGCTATTAATCAAGTTTACTTAGGGAATAGCCACTGCTATTAATTGCATCAGTAGCATGGGATCTTCTTAGTGTTTGGGTAATTGCCAGGTTCTTGTGGCCTGGTTTTGGCCTCTGTTGGAAACAGGATGCTGGGCTTGATGGACCCTTGGTCTGACCCAGCATGGCAATTTCTTATGTTCTTATGTCCTCTGCTTCAACGGCAGTGGGAAAAGGGGAATTAGATTCAGACAGTAACCATCAAGGGCCCCAACTTTTTTGGTTTGAGGAAAAAATAAACATGGGGGTAAAACTTGCTGATGGCTCAGTGTTCTCCGACAGTTGGGCCAACAGTTGTCTGAGAACACTACAGGTCTTCAATGACACTGACTCCCTCATTTGTTCGCAGCCAGGGCTCTCCCTCTTTCATTGCACTTTTGGTGGATCCTCTGGTGGATCCTCCACTACTGACGTCCTACTATCAGTTAGTGTGCGCCTCAGGGCTCTGTCCTGGGCCCTCTTCCCTCTTTACTAATTCTTTTGGTACACTGATCTCCTCCCTTGGCTTTCAATACCATCTTTATGCTGACTATTCTCAAATTTATCTCGGTTCACCAGAAGTTAAGAATCCTCTCCCATATCTCAGCTTGCTTGTCTGACACTGCTGCCTGGATGTCCCACATCCACGTGGCCAAGACAGAACTCCTCATCTCTCTAACCCATTTCCCTTCTTCCCCTTTTTCTATGAACACCACTGTCATCCTCCCACCCAGTCCCTTCAGCCCATAACCTACTGGTCAAATCCTCTCTGTCCTCCTCCATACAAATCCAAAACCCTTCTCTAGTAGCTCTTTGAACACCTGTCATCAAGATATGCTTCATCTGAAGCTCTTCTCCCTTTCCAGACCTCAGCGGTTGAACTGATCCCATTGCAGGACAGGGATTTTGTTCCAAGTATTTCCTGATTCTCCCCCCCCCCCCCCCATCCTGAAACTGAGGACCTTGAACAAATATATTATGAAAGAAAAATTCAAGACGTTTTCACTGGTCACTTTGATCTCATTTCTTTCAAAAGGGGATTGGCTACTCTTTCTGGATCTCAAGAGCACATATACTCACATCCCAGTCACAGAAGGTGTATCAGATTTGTAATAGGGAAATTCCACCTCCAGTACAATATACTGCCATTCAATTTTACCTCTGAAACATGAGTAGTTATTAAATGACTAGCTGTGCTAGAAGTGTAGCTTTGCAGACTGGGAATGTATGTGTTCCCTGTCTGGGCAATTGATTGCTCATGAAAATATCTTCATAAGGCAATTTTCCCAGCTTTCTGCTGGAGGCACACCTAATCAGTCTGGTTTTCAGGATAACCTCAATGAATATGCATATGAGAGATGTGCATACATTGGGTGCCACTATCTCGGTTAGGTGTGCCTCCAAAAGAGAGTGTTGGAAAATGCCATAAGGTGCAAACAAATCAATGTGCATATATAAAAAAAAAAAAAGTTTTGTAGTCATCAAGGTTCATTTATGTTACCTGAAATCCCAACTGAGCCCATTATCTCTATTCGAATTCATAGAAGTTATGCTAGTTACAACTATGGTAAGAGTGTTTCTTACCAAAGAAAGGATTATCACGTTGATGGCTGCAGTGGAGTAACGAGGAGTTAACAGTATCAGTGAATGCCCCTCCTCCAATGCAATCTGTGCAATTTGCATCACTGCTGATCCCCCCTGGTCCAAGGCACTGTAAATAATCTGATACTGTTCAGTGCATTGAAGGTCTTGAGGACTGGCTCCCAACATGTCAAATTGATTTCTGATTTATTTATATTCCGCTTTTTAACACTTCAAAGTGGATTACAATCAGGTACTGTATTTCTCTGTTCCCAAAGGGCTTACAGTCTAAGTTTGTCCCTGAGGCAATGGAAGCTGAAGTGACTTGCCCAAGGTCACAAGGAGTGGCAATGGGATTTCAACTTGGTTTCCTTGGTTGGTAGCCTGCGGCTCTAACCAGGCTATCTTCCACTCCTTGAGACAGATGGTGTGAGACAGCTGTGCATTCAAATGGAGCACTGGGGCAACCTAAACACAGCAGCAATTACAACTTAAATAGCAGCAGCATGGCTGCATTGGGCTTCCTAGAAGACTTCACAGTAAACCTACATGCTTAAACCAGAACATAATGAGCATGGGGAAATGATGTTTTTGAACAATGGCATCACTAGTTTTAGTGGCTGTGAAGGTGTTAAAAATGTGATGTAAGACAGGAAAGGGGACCTGGTTATTGGATTACATATTGGTCTTGTTAAAACCAGAAAGGAAGATGACAAGGCCTGAAAAGGCCAACAAGTGGAGGTGATGGCGGCCAGTACTGTAACAGGCTTTGGACATGCCTAGGACAGATGTGGAGGGCAATGGTGAGAGGCATTGAGAGATTAGGTGCAAGAAATGGGGTTGGTATTGGTTTGCATATGGAAATTTGCATGTTCATCTCCCAGAGTGACAGAAAAGGCAGACGATGGGCCAACAGGTCTTTATCTGGCATCTGCCATCATTTACTATATTACTGTATCTTTCTGTTCAACTCAAAGACTGTTGATGTCAAAACAGCAAGGGTCTCAAGTAGGAGGCAACAGAAAGTGCATATAAGTGACTAAGGTATGAATCCTTGGAGACTGATGCAATCTGTACTGTTTACAGAAAGTGTGCAGCCCTACCAATGAGGATGTGTGGCAGATGCAGTATCGCCATGAATAGGATTAGCTTTCTACTATGCTTTCTACTATGCTTCCCGGAAAGCAAATTTATCAAGACAGCTTACTGTAAATAAGAACATTTTTACTCACAAACGTGTATATATTCCTCGACAACCATTGTATATACAAATTTATACCTCCTACAAATGTTGATATCAATCATATCTAGCAGAATCTCCCTGCCCCTCTTCTGACTAACCTCTATCATGTATCCCACTTAGTTAATTATTACTTGTATAACTTCCATATTACTCGTATATTATTGTTTTTGTTATTATTGTTATTTCTACTATTCCTATTATAATCATGTGACAAATGTAAAGCCTGTTGCTAAGTTCTGTTCTCTGTAAACCGATGAGATGTTCCCAACGTTCGTCGGTATATAAAAGATATTAAATAAATAAATAAATAAATAAATAGGAGGAAAATGATGCCAATGCTTCTTGGCCTTCTCTCAGTCCAAAAATATTGATAGCCCCTATTGCCAAAATAGAATCAGCAGAATCCCTTGCATGATTTGGGTAGGAGAAGCTGGAAAGGTTTACACTTCCATGCCTCCTACCAATGCTATCTTGCTAACAATGCAGATCCTGGGTATACCAAAATTGATGCTGACAAGGGGTTGGAAGAGCTATCTTAAGAAGAACGGCTAAATAGGTTAGAGCTCTTCAGTTTGAAGAAGACAGGATTGGAGAGGGGGGGGGAGGGATATTCTTGAGATCTACAAAATCGTGAGTGGAGTACAACCAGTGGTGTAGCAAGGGAGGCCGGGGGGAGGGGGGGGGCAAGACCCCTGGGCACCAGGCTGTAGGGGGGCACCCTACAGCCTGGTGCCCAGGGGTCTTGCCCCCCCCCTCCCCCCGGCCCCAGGGGATCCCCCCGGCCCCAGGGGATCCCATCCCGCCCAGGCAAGAAAAGAACCCGCTACTACCAGGAGAGCCCATCCTGCCTGGCGACATAAGAGGAGGCAGCTCATGGCCGCCTAGAGTACCACCAGTCTGGGGTGATAACAGCATGGTCTCTGTTTCCTGCTTGCGTAGCCCGGAAGAGGAAGTGGTATGTGTGCTAAGGCAGGAAGAAGGAAGGGCCATGCAGTTTCAGCCAGAGCAAAGAGCAGCGTGTCCTCTGCATGCAATTCCTCATTCCCCCCACCTCCAGTTATGCAGGAAACTGTAGCATTAACCCCTGAGGCCTAAAGATGAGGAGGCTGCCCGCTGGACTTCTGCTTCTGATGGGGAGGGGGAGGAACTGAGCATATCTATGTGTATGTATGTGAATACATGTGATAATATGCCTGTCTGTGTTTAGAGCATGTCTGTCTGTTGGAAAGTATGTGTGCGCGGATATGCGTTTGTGAGATCATGTCTGTATGTATATGTGTGTGCGAGAGCATGTCGATGAGAGAGAGAGGAGAAAGACTGAGCAACAATCCCTCTCTCCCCCCTGCTAATCCACAACAATCTCAGGGCATCAGGAAATCAGAAGATCCCAGATATGGACCGCAGGAGTTTTATCTTTTTTGTTTTAAATATTGGGTGGTGTATGTCTGCTGTTTTGAAATATTTTATTGGTCTTTGGAAAATGTATATGAGTTTTATAATCACTGGATTTTTTTTGTCAGCAGTTTTCAAATATTCTTTAGTATAATTTTACTTCTATTGATTTACATTTCCTGGTTTTATCGTTTGATGTTTTATAAGGAATTGTAATGTTTGTTTTTCCATTGTTGCACTGCATACAGAGTCTGGCCTGTTATTTATTTAAAACTTTTCTATAACCGACATTCATGGGGATATCACATCTGTTTACATTGAACAGGGGAAACCATTAACTTTTAGGAGATTAGAAATTACATTTATTAGCTTTTATATAATCGACATTCGTGGGTACATCATGCTGGTTTACAATATAACTGAAGGAGTAAACAAAGGCAGGCGTTAATTTCGGCCAGCACCAGGAAAGTGAACAGAAAAGCAGAAAAAACTGCTTATCTGTACACCCTCCGACTTAATATCATAGCGATATTAAGTCAGAGGCCCCCAAAATTAAAAAAATTTAAAAAAAAAAAAAAAAAAGTTAAATCTGCCTGCAGGTTGGAAGACAGACGCTCAATTTTGCCGGCATCCGTTTTCCAAACCCGTAGCTGTTAGCGGGTTTGAGAACCGATGCCGGTAAAATTGAGCGTCAGCTGTCAAACCCGCTGATAGCTGCCGCTTCTGTCAAAAAGGAGGCGCTAAGGACACACTACTGTCCCTCCTTTGCATATTTTTTCTTTCTGAATAGCGCGGCCAGGAGAGTGGCCTGGGCATGCACCAGGAGAGCGGGTGCTTGCTGGCTCTCCCGCAGGTTTTTTTGTATCGGCCCGATAGTCATCATGAAGCTTTGCAGCAGGCATCACGCAACTGCAACGCACATTTCCTGAAACTGCTGGCATGCATTTCCACTGTTGTCAGAAACACAGGTAAAGCAAAATCAAATGATGCAATTGCAGATGTGCACTGAGGCTTAAAACAAAACTCCCAGCCTTTCAACTGTGAAAGAGAACGGAAACTTGACCAAATTTTTTTTCACTGGTTGCTCCTGGCCTCTGCAGTTTCTTTAGGTAGGTTTGTTTTGGTTTTTTTTTGACATTTTTCAAGAGAAGAGAACCGCAGGCAAAAATGTAACTGAAGAGGGCCCCGCATGACAGCAGTGATTCAAGTCATTTTGCACATATACAAATTTCTGGAAGCTTCGAAAGAGATCTGTCCCTGGCTCCATCAAATGACATCGCCCACCTGTCCTCACAATAATAAAGCACTGATCTGATGAAATCCAAGGAAGAATAGACTCACTAGTTTTGGGCAACTGTTTGGATTGTTACCAACCTTGGAGGTTAGACATGGGAATGAAATAAGAATAGGATTTTTAAGAACCTAAGATGATAATGACAAGGCCAGCAGAGGTGATGGAGAGGGAGCATTGGAAAGGAAGTTACATGCAGAAACAGATGGTAATGTTAGAAACAGTTAATAAATCAGATACAAGATGTGCCATAGGGGTGCTGAGGTTGCGGGAACTGGTGTTGGTTTAAGCACGGGAATTTTACATGTTCATCTACCCCTTGTGGGAGAGGGCCAAAGGTGATAACTGGGCAGCAAACTGATCTTAAACTGCAGTCAGGCCTTCAAAGGATTCAGGGAATCCTCAAGTCCTAATCAACTTCATTTATTTATTTATTTATTTATTTCAGCCACAGCCTGAAGAGAAGCCCAGTGGGGCCATAGAGGACACCATCCCACTACAGCCCAAAGAAAGGGGCCCTCAGAATATGGGAAGGACTTAGGGGAGGATGGAGAAAAGAATCTAGGATTTTTCATGTGGGATTAAAGAATTACAATTTAAATGAAACAAAAAAAAAAAAAAAAGCGAAATATTTTGTGTTGCTCTGTTCATTTGCAAAGCAATACAATATTCAGATCTTTCCAGAATTACACCACAGACACCCCAGAATAAAAAGCTCACCTTCTGGTCTTCAGTCTCACTTATTGGGAGAGTAAACCTCACTCTGTGGGATGGGGGGGGGGGGGAGGGAAAGGAAAGGAGATAATTCCAGGGGGTGGGAGGGGGCGAGGGAGAAGGGGAAGGGGAAATGATGCTCATTTGCTGAATCCCCTACTTTGAACACCACCGCACACCACTGCAAATCAATCAGGTAGACTAAAGAAAGTTATTGCTATCCCTGGGAATAGAAAATAGATCTACTTTATGGGATCTTCCAGGTACATAAGAACATGCCATACAGGGTCAGACCAAGGGTCCATCAAGCCCAGCATCCTATTTCCAACAGTGGCCAATCCAGGCCATAAGAACCTGGCAAGTACCCAAAAACTAAGTCTATTCCATGTTACCGTTGCTAGTAATAGCAGTGGCTATTTTCTAAGTCAACTCAATTAATAGCAGGTAATGGACTTCTCCTCCAAGAACTTATCCAATCCTTTTTTAAACACAGCTATACTAACTGCACTAACCACATCTTCTGGCAACAAATTCCAGAGTTTAATTGTGCATTGAGTGAAAAAGAACTTTCTCCAATTAGTTTTAAATGTGCCACGTGCTAACTTCATGGAGTGCCCCCTAGTCTTTCTGTTATCCGAAAGAGTTAAAAACCGATTCACCTCTACCCGTTCTAGATCTCTCATGATTTTAAACACCTCTATCATATCCCCCCCTCAGCCGTCTCTTCTCCAAGCTGAAAAGTCCTAACCTCTTTAGTCTTACCTCATAGGGGAACTGTTCCATTCCCCTTATCATTTTGGTCACCCTTCTCTGTACCTTCTCCATCGCAATTATATCTTTTTTGAGATGCGGCCACCAGAATTGTACACAGTATTCAAGGTGCGGTCTCACCATGGAGCGATACAGGTACTTGTGACCTGAATTGGCCACCATCAGAGATAGTATTGCTGGGCTCAATGGACCTTGGTCTGACCCAGCATGCCAATTCTCATCTATTTATCATTTATTTATTTGATTTGAGTGATATTCCACTTTTCAGTACTTCAAAGCAGATTACATTCTGGCACCATATGGACAGATGTGCTCATAAGTTTACAGACCCCTGGCAGAATTTGAAAGATGTGTAACATAAAAAAAAAAAGAAAAGAAAAAAAAGAGTGTTCTGACAAAACACAGTTCTGTTATTTTTAATGTGCTTCAACTATTTTGTGCTTCAACTATTTTATGGTTTTACACAAACCATAGCAATAAAGGAAATAATAAAATGGTCCTGTTCAAAAGTTTACATTCCCTTTGTTCTTAATATCATGTAGTGTCCCCTTCTGCATCAATGATGGCTTGCAGTTTTTTGTGATATTTGTGCATGAGGCTGTGGTAGCTTGGGAGGTGAATGGCTTGATAACAGTCAACGGAAACACCAAGATGACTCTGGCTGTGACACCAGTGCACTTTATTTACAGTGGATTTAACTTAAACAAATTGGCAGCACGCCATCACTTCAGAAGTTATAACAGAACAATATAGCTCACCTGATTTCAGGTATGCCCAAACCTTTAGTTGGGGGGGTCCCTGCAATCAGTAGCTTCCTCCCTGTGCTTCCCGGGGCCTCCCCAAGCTCTCTCTGCCCTGTCAACTTAACCCCTGGCTAAAGGGAATTCCCCTGGCCCAGAATCCCTTGCAGTGCTGATCCTTAAGGAGGACCGGGCCAGCTACCTGTGACCAGTTCTTTAAGGAGGTTTGAGGGAGTATTTTATGGACTCCCTCACAGAGGCCCTTCATTTTCTCATGGGATAAAGTTGCCCATTTCTCTTGGCTAAGTCTCCAAATTCTTTGGTTGTGTAGCATAAACTGCATGTTTGACTTCTCTCCAAAGTAGCTCAATGATGTTGAGGTCAGGAGACTGTGATGGCCACTCCAGGACCTTCACTTTCTTCTGCTGCAGCCACTGAATGAGTTGACTTGGCCTTTTGTTTTAGATCATTGGCATGCTGGAAAGTCCAAGTGCGCCCCATGTGCAACTTCCTGGCTGATGAATGCAAATTCTTCTCCAGTATTTTCTGAGAAGACACCGAATTCATCCTGCCAACAATTTTGACTGAAGTCCCTGAGCTGCTGTCGCTCCCCCTCCTCCCAAATCAGCAGAGATCCTCCTCCATGCTTTATGATAGGGATGGCGTCGACTCCTCTCCAAACACAATGTTTATGGATGTGACCATAAAGTTCTATTTTGGTCTCATCACTCCAAATTATTTTGTTCAGGAAGTTTTGAGGCTTCTCTAGGTGCTGTTTGGCATATTGTAAGTGGGCTGTTTTGAGCCATTGGTGCAGCAATGGCTTTTTTCTGACATCTCTACCATGCAGACTATTTTTGTTCAAGTACCTCCTTATTGTGCATGCTGAAACACCCACACCACTCTGTTTCAGAGAGGCCTATATTTCAGTACAAGTTGCTTGTGGGTTTTTCTTTCCATGCAACAAATTTTCCTGGCTGTTGTGTCTGAAATCATTTTTGGTCTACCTTGGTGTTAACAGAACCCATAATTTTCCATTTCTTGATCAGAGTTTGAACAGTACCAATTGGCATTTTCAAATCTTTGGATTTTTTTTTATATCCTTTTCCTGATTTATAAAGTTGAATTACTTTTGCTCACAGATACTTTGACAGATCTTTTGCTTTCCTCATGCTTCATAATAACCAAAGTCAGTGCAGCTCTGGATGAAATGCACAAGGGTTTCTCGAGAGCTAAGAAACTCATTGACTATGTATACACAGACACTAATTACAATCAAACAAGGCACAGGTGTGCATACCTACCTTCATTGCCATCTCAAGCTGTGTGTGTCCATTTGAGTGTACATTATCAGCCCAAACATTCAAGGGTATGTCAACTTTTGAACAGGACCATTTTATTATTTCCTTTATTGCTATGGTTTGTTTTAATGATTGTGCTATTCTGTGATGCATAATATTTTTAATGTTTCAAATTAAACTAGCAGATGTGTTTTGTCCAATCATTCATGTTTTCTTAAAATGCTACAGATCTTACAAATTCTGCTAGGGGATTGTAAACTTATGAGCACAACTGTATTTCCCTATCCCCAGAGGACTTACAATTTTAAGGGCCTGATTTTAAAAAGCATTTACACATGTAAAACTGGGTTTTACTCAATTAAATATGTGGGCTTTTGAAAATTGCTACAATGTATGCCATTGAATTGTCCATAGGATTTACTCGCATGAAGTGCAATTTATTCCAGTAAATGGCTTTGGAAAACTGCTATGATAGTATGTTACATTTAAACACGTAACTCCTTTGAAAATTACCTCCTAAGTTTGTGCCTAAGACAACGGAAGGTAAAGTGACTGCCCAAGGTCACAAGGAGTGGCAGTGGGATTTGAATCCTGATTCCCCTGGTTCATAGCCCACTGCTCTAACGAGGCTATTATTTTGATCCAAAAATGCATGTTTAACGGTGTCAAAGACCAAAGCAAGGGATATTATGCCTTGGCAGCGTGAGCAATGTGAGTGAAAAGCTCCTGTGAGCGCACACTGCAATTTCAAAATTTTTTATATCCGAGACTCTTTAAAAACATCTCAAGCTGTGGCTAAAGACCGCCCAAATACTTCCATTCCTGTACATTGTTCGGATTAAACGAGTAAAGCTAAGAAACTGAGCAGCAAAGCTGGGGCAAAGAACTGCAGGACGAAGGAGAAGCCATCAGATGATACTGAAATTAGACCCATCCCTTCCTTCAGGTATGATAACTGCGATGGATCACTCATTCGTCTGCACTCTCAATTAGAGATAGTAGCTGACAATATTGCTCAGTTGTTTGAAGAAGAAACCTGCATAGAAAAGTTAACTTTTCATTGAAAGGAAAGTCACAAAGATACTACAAGATGTGGGATAAGTTCTTGGATTATTATGCAGTTAGAGGTAAGATGTGCATTAGTTTTGTTGGTGTTCTTTATTTATGGCCTCTCAGATTTTTCAGATGCCTAAACACTATTTTTCCTTTTTCATTGTTTGTCCCTTGACATTTTTCTCTCTTAAAAATATTCTGTAGGTTCTTTTGCTTTTTTAGGTTTCGTTTTTTTTATTGCATGTCGATCCGGCAAGCAGACTATACTAAGATGGAATGATGATGACAGATTGCGTAAAACTGTAGTGCTTTATTGTATTCAATGTATGTACTGGTTACTATGTTATTTGCCTGGATAATAAAGAAGTAAAAAAAAGACCAAAGATATCTAGAACAGGGGTTAGCATACCCAGGCATGTATACCACAGGGTGGCGCTTGAAGCCTTCCCAGCTGACCCACTGCTCTCTCCTAAATACTGCACCATGAACAGTTTAACCGAGACAGCCTGTGAGTTTTTCATCTCATGACGCTTGGCTAGCCCATGAGTTTTGAAACAGTTTGTAGCACCAGCATTCAGAAGAGAACACAGAGGAAGGGGGTGGGAGGTTCTCTGAGCAATGTTGCCTGTTTTTGGGCACTCAGCCCAAGAAGGTTGCCAAACATATGATCTAGAACAGAGGTAGCCAACTCTGGTCCTCAATATCCACATAAAAATATAAAAACTAAGACATGCTATACTGGGTCAGACCAAGGGTCCATCAAGCCCAGTATCCTGACTCCAATAGTGACCAAACCAGGTCACAAGAACCTGGCAAGAACCCAAATATTAAACAGAACCCATGCTACTAATGCCAGCAACAAGCAGTGGCTATTCCCTATTGATTAATAGCAGTTTATGGGCTTCTCATCCAGGAACTTATTCAAATCTTTGTTAAACCCAGCTATACTAACTGCCTTAACCACATCCTCTGACAATACATTCTAGAGCTTAATTGTGTGAAAGTGTGTTCTCAGATTTGTTTTAAATGTGTTATTTGCTAACTTCATGGAGCGCCCCTAGTCCTTATGTTATCCAAAAGAGTAAATAACCAATTCACATTTACTCATTCAAGTCCCATCATGATTTTGTAGACCTCCATCATATATGCCCCCCTCAGCTGTCTCTTCTCTAAGCTGAAGAGCCCTAACCTCTTTAGCCTTTCCTCAAAGGGGAGTCATTCCATGCCCTTATCATTTTGGTCACTCTTCTCTGTACTTTTTCCAGTGCAACTATATCTTTGAGATGCGGCAACCAGAATTGCACATTATGAATATGCATGAGATATGTTTGCATATAATGGCGGCAGTACCTGAAAATCTCTCACATACATATTAATTATGGATATCCTGAAAACCAGGTCCATTGGTGGCTATTAAGGACTAGCGTTGGCCATCCATGATCCAAAAGAACAAGATCTAAGGCAAGTGATAGCAGGAGTATGAAAAAGTGGAAGGTAAACTGTAGAAATCATACTTCAGGTTAGAAATGAACACACCTAGTGACAGATTACAGGTTCAAAGGTTTAGAAAAGAACAGTAACAGTGACAGTGACCCAGTGGTTCAGTGGCACTGCTGTCAGGGACCCGTGTTTGATTCCTACTTCAGGTTTTCCGATACCTGGAGCAGAGGGAGGGTGATACTTAATGGCCAGTTTTTGGGCTCATTGCTTGCAGATACATGGCCTTCAGCTGAAGACTACTGCTGCAATTAACTGTGCTAAGCTGAGAAGGGATACATAAAATAGGGTGGGGGAGAAAATCCCTAGGTAGTTGTGAATGAAGTCTCCTATTGCCAGACCATAACCCTGGTTCTGAATGAGCGGAAGCCCACAGGAGCAGGAAGGAGCTACCAAGATCCTGAGAGAGTTTTTCTAGGAAAACTGACTGTGAGAGAGCAACAGTGTGCAACAGGTAAAGGAATAGGAAGGCAGGAACCAAAAAAAGAGGTGGGAGGAAACCAAAGCAACCCTAGTCAATCAGATAAGGCCAAGGAATAATGAGGAGTAGCAGAGGATTAGTAATTTAATATATAGGTTTATTAGCCCTGAGAAGGAAGGGCTGGGGTGGGAGGAATTTCAAGGAGCAGAAGGGCAGAAAGAGTCATGGGGAACAAGGAAAGCCAGGGGCAGCTCACGGCAATCTGCCGCCTGAGGCAAGGGATGAGATGGCGCTCCCATTGACCTGCCCCACCGCTCGCCCCATCCCCAGCTCTGCCTCACCCGCTCACCCACCGTCTGTCCTCCCTTCAGCTGCCGCCAGCCTGTATCATCGATCCTCCTCTCTTCAGCCGCTGCTGGCCTGGCCTCCAACAGCGGCGTCCCTCCCCCCCTTAGCTATAATGAGGCAGGGTGAGGCAGACACCACAGCAGCGTTCTGAGAGGGGCCATTTTTCTCCGCCTCAAAATTCTGCCGCCTGAAGTGGACACCTCACCCTGTCTCATTACAGAACCGCCCCTGAGGAGAGCAGTCAGTCAGGGATGGGATCAAGAGAGAAATGAACTGAATGGAGGTTATGGCAGTGACATAAGGACTAGGAAAAAAGCAGGACTGGAAAGAGAAAAGCAGAAACAGAGACAAGTGGCATGGGGAAAGCAAGGCAGTTGATGTGGTGGGATGATGTGATGACTATTTAAAACAAAACTGCGGCCAAGAGAAGGCAAGTGGCAGATACAGGTATAGAGACAATAATTTATTCAGATCCTGAAGAAAGTCATTGCTGTAGAGGACAAGCAGGCCGTGTACCCTGAACACTCACCGTCATGATCAGCTTCTCCACACAATCAGGTGCCACACTGTGGAGGTGTGTGAGGTGCAGCTGGAGGTGAATCTTGTTGTTCAGCATGTCCTGGCAGAGAGGGCAGCGCAGCATGGGTTGCACAGAGTGCTGCGTCATGACATGTACTCGCAAGCGGTTCACATCTGGATTACTATACTTGCAGTAAGGACACTGATAGATCTGCAGGAGACAAGATGGCGGATTAGAACTTTGCAGCCTGTCAAAGGGAGGGAAATAAAGGGGACGTCCAAGAGGCGAGTGACAGCAACAGCGGGAGAGAGCAGGGGGAGGGACTAGTGGAACGTAATCGGGATGGGGGGGGAGAATAGGGGGGAAGAGTGGCTGGAAATAGACGGGGCAGCAAGAGGAAAATAAAATGAGGTACTGTAAATGGTGAGGAGGACAGTGGGACAGGCAGTTCGCAAAATATATATGGAGGGGAAAGGGAGGGAAAACACACAGTGAACAGTGCAAGGGGTAATGGTAGAGAAGTCTTAGACATTGGCATTCACCTGCTCCACTTTCATGTCCTTTGAAGTTTTTGGCCATTTGGAGGAGACGGAGGACTCTGAGCTACAGATGAACGATGTGTGTTTGGGGCCTGCTGGCAATACTGCTTCTGTCTTGTCCGGCTGATTGCATGGTCCTGGAAGAAACAGGAAAAGTGATTTTAAATTGCCCCATCCTGTCATGGCTGTGTGTATGCTGGGCCTTAAAAATCCTAAATCTGCATCACTAGTATTAAAAAAAAAAAGTAGACTTCCACATGCTAGGGGAAACGCTATTAAAACCACAGCTGTGCAGTCTCTGAAGCAGCACGTGCTAAGTCCAGTGGCGAAATCAGACCGGCTAAAAAGCAAGGCTGGAACGTTCATGTCAATCTCCTTCTTAAAAATATCGCCCCCCCCCAAACAGTGATCTCATAGGCTGCTGGTAAGACCTGCGTACACAGGACTATTTGCAGCATACACACAGCATCACATGAAGTCTGAGGAACATCAATAAACCTTCAGGAAGCCCTGCACAAATGACCAGCAGCTCAGACTGAGCACTGTGCTGATTTGGACTTGTGATGCAATACGCTCAAGCCATCATGAAGGCATTCAGACCCTCAAATACCAAAATACTGAGAAAAGCCAGAGGAAATGCCAATTCAATCCTTAATAACCAATATACTATTCTATACGGCATATGGTTGCCCTTTTGGATAGAGTTTTGGTGTCACTCTGCAGTCATAAGTGAAGTGGGTTTCTTAATTATCTCAAGGGACTAAACCCTTCCCTCTCTTATGAGCTGTGAGAAAAACATTACAAGCAGGGGTTTCCCCCCACCCCCATTTCATTGGTGGGAAGTTTTGTTCAGGTTCATTTAAAAAAAAATACAAAGGCAATAGCAGCCAGCCCGTGAAGATGCCTCCCCCCTCTTCTGCCACAAAAATCACCATCTAAAATCTAAAACAAAGTCCCACCAGGCCACTACCTACATGAAACCCCCTCCCCCCCAATCTCATCCACATTCAAGGGGCAGGTGTGATCCCCAAATGCTCCTGCCTTGCCAGGGCTCAATTCAAAATGTTGCTGGCGGATGAGGCCATTTTGTTGTGCAGCGGTGTAACTGGACCCCCTTCCCCCAGTGTCTCTCTGTACAGCCACATGGGACTGGTCTCTAGGCCCACCAGCGCCAGCAGGACAGAAGCATCTAGGGAGACCTCCTGCCCTTGAAAATGTTTATGCTTGCGGGGATGCTGTGGGGAGGGGGAACTTTGCTTTATTTTTTTAGAATTGTAAATTGTGATTTCTGTGGCAGGGGGTGGGGGACCTCAGAACTGGTTACCACTGCTTTGTTTTTTTGGTTTTTTATGAACAAAAACCAAATACAATTTGTTTCTCTTTTCTTTTCAAAACAAAATGAAATAGGAAATTTATGAAAGTTTTTAAATAAGTAGCCCCAGAAACCTTTCTCCACCTCAGAACGGGAGTTAAATTTCCAGGATTAGGTAAACACGTAAATCTACACTGGAGAGTAATAGCTAATGCCTTGATTAAGATGGAATTTGAATGGAGGAATGCTAAGCTTTCCAAGCATTTTTTGTACGCAAAACTCCTTGTTGCATTGGGAGTAAAATTGTACGCACATAAATATGCTTAAAAAAAAATGCACTAGGCCTGAGTGCACAGCCTAGCATATCTTCTTACATCTGAGTTATCACATAAAAAAGCAATTCCATAATCCGGATCTGCCTTAGAAACATTTATGGAACGCAGATCCCTAACCCATTACATCTTTATCTAGAACTGCTGATTAATCACCAAAAATGCATACTTTAGTACTTTTGCACTCCTGCGAACATGTGCAATGAAGCGCCATCCTCCACATACTGCAACCAGCACTCCCTGCAACTAACCTGTACAATGAAACCCCCATCCTCCACATACTGCAGCCTGCACTCCCTGCGACTAACCTGTGCAATGAAACCCCCCATCCACCAGACACTGCATCCAGCACTCCCTGCGACTAACCTGTGCAATGAAACCCCCATCCTCCACATACTGCAGCCAGCACTCTCTGCGCCTAACCTGTGCAATGGAACTCCCCATCCTCCACATACTGCATCCAGCACTCCCTGCGACTAACCTGTGCAATGAAACCCCCATCCTCCACATACTGCAGCCAGCACTCCCTGCGACTAACCTGTGCAATGGAACCCCCCATCCACCAGACACTGCAACGAGCACTCCCTGCGACTAACCTGTGCAATGAAACCCCCATCCTCCACATACTGCAGCCTGCACTCCCTGCGACTAACCTGTGCAATGAAACCCCCATCCTCCACATACTGCAACCAGCACTCCCTGCGACTAACCTGTGCAATGAAACTCCCCATCCTCCACATACTGCAGCCTGCACTCCCTGCGACTAACCTGTGCAATGAAACCCCCATCCTCCACATACTGCAACCAGCACTCCCTGCGACTAACCTGTGCAATGGAACTCCCCATCCTCCACATACTGCAGCCAGCACTCCCTGCGACTAACCTGTACAATGAAACCCCCATCCTCCACATACTGCAACCAGCACTCCCTGCGACTAACCTGTGCAATGAAACTCCCCATCCACCACATACTGCAACGAGCACTCCCTGCGACTAACCTGTGCAATGAAACTCCCCATCCACCACATACTGCAGCCAGCACTCCCTGCGACTAACCTGTACAATGAAACCCCCATCCTCCACATACTGCAACCAGCACTCCCTGCGACTAACCTGTGCAATGGAACTCCCCATCCTCCACATACTGCAGCCAGCACTCCCTACGACTAACCTGTGCAATGGAACTCCCCATCCTTCACATACTGCAGCCAGCACTTCCTGCGACTAACCTGTGCAATGAAACCCCCATCCTCCACATACTGCAGCCAGCACTCCCTGCGACTAACCTGTGCAATGGAACCCCCCATCCACCAAACACTGCAGCCTGCACTCCCTGCGACTAACCTGTGCAATGAAACTCCCCATCCAAACACTGCAGCCTGCACTCTCTGCGACTAACCTGTGCAATGAAACTCCCCATCCAAACACTGCAGCCAGCACTCCCTGCGACTAACCTGTACAATGAAACCCCCATCCTCCACATACTGCAACCAGCACTCCCTGCGACTAACCTGTGCAATGGAACTCCCCATCCTCCACATACTGCAGCCAGCACTCCCTGCGACTAACCTGTGCAATGGAACCCCCCCATCCAAACACTGCAGCCTGCACTCCCTGCGACTAACCTGTGCAATGAAACTCCCCATCCAAACACTGCAGCCAGCACTCCCTGCGACTAACCTGTGCAATGAAACCCCCATCCACTACATACTGCAGCCTGCATTCCCTGCGACTAACCTGTGCAATGAAACCCCCATCCACCACATACTGCAGCCTGCATTCCCTGCGACTAACCTGTGCAATGAAACCCCCATCCTCCACATACTGCAACCAGCACTCCCTGCGACTAACCTGTGCAATGGAACTCCCCATCCACCACATACTGCAGCCAGCACTCCCTGCGACTAACCTGTGCAATGAAACCCCCATCTTCCACATACTGCAGCCAGCACTCCCTGCGACTAACCTGTGGAATGAACTTCCATCCTCCACATACTGCAACCAGCACTCCCTGCGACTAACCTGTGCAATGAAACCCCCATCCAAACACTGCAGCCAGCACTCTGCGACTAACCCTGCCCATAAGTGAGGCAACCATTTTTGGCTTCTCACTCATATGACATTGTCTTGAGTATGCTCTGTGAATTTCCTTCACCTCTGTGTAGAAGAGGCTGGTGAGAGAGGAGTGACTTTGCAAGTCTAAAAAGTAATAATGAGGGAACTAATACAAAGAACTTACTCTGTCATTATATACTTATTAACATCCTGACACTAATTGGCCTAATGAGTAGTGATTTTTTTTTTAAATGAAGGTTAACATGCATTATTTGTACAATCTGAATAGTTATTCTGCCCATCCTCCATTTTGTCCACTAAATGTGGAAATCAACCTAATAGTGCCTACAGAACATATGTCCATTATTCATCTATGTAGTGCATTAACGCTTTATACAGGGATACACATGGAACATTATATGATAGGGAGGCAGATAATGATTAAGGCCCATACAGTTTGATCAATCTCCCTTCCTACTGTACTACAGAACCCCTTCAATTCCCCATCTTGTCCCATGCTGCGAAAAAGTGGACATAGCATGGAAGATCCATATACATAAGAGGGGCACCTAATAAATACTCCATAGAAATGATATATCATGACAGATAAGGCTGGAAAAATTGCAAAAACTTTGCACCAGCCACATTATTTTTTTTTTTTTTAGAAGGTAAAAACATTTTTCCTTATCAACCATTTTGGTGTCTGGTTTTTTCATTTCAAAAACATGAAAGGTGCTATTACATTTTAACATGTCATCTGTGCATCACAGGAGCTGTCCAGACTCCAGACCATAAGAAGTGAAGAGCAGTGAAGCACACTTTAATAGTACCCCGGACATACACTGCTCACTCATTTGTGGGTTTTATTTTTTTTTCTTCTCCTCTCCCACCCTAATCCTTCCAGCCTCTCCTCAGTTTGGCAAAGAGGCAAGGGGCCCTTGCTGGCAGCAGGTGCCACAGTTTAGGTGACCAGGCACGTAGGATTTTTCAACCTCGGATATTCAAACCCTGCCTATAATGCAGAGCATTTGCCTATATACAGGACCTAACAGAGCAAACATTTTTAAGCTCTCTCCTGCAAATTCTCAAATGAAGCTATGATCACTGATAAAGCTCAATGCACCTAAAGTCAAGAGATGGGTTTAAAGTTGCACTTGGCCAGGATGAAAAGAGAGACAGTGAAATGCTAACAAAATAGGTAAGCTAACAAATTAGGCAATACAGTATTAATGGGAAATTTCAATTACCCCCAGTATTGATTAGATGCAAGTCTCACAACACCCCAGTAAATGACAGCAGATGAAGACCAAATCATCCACCCAGTCTGTCCAGCAAGGTATTTAGGGTTTTGCTGCCGCTCCATGCAGGTTACCCCATACAGAAACATTACACCAAGTTACCACAGGTTACCCAGTTTCTTCATTTCTCATCAGGGCATGCTAGGAAGGTAAATTTTCTAGATGCTATAAAAGGACTTCTTCATGGAGCTGCTGGTACCCAAACCAGTGAGGGGGAAGGGGGTGGCTAATCCTCATTGCAACACAGTATCTGGCATGAGAGGGAACACTGGTAGGGCCACTTGGCAATAGTGATCATAATGCAATACAATTTAATCAATATAGATAGAAAAGTAGTTACCAAAAAGAACTAAAAAGGAATGGCTGCAAAGGTTAAAAGTTTGCATGTGATATGAATGCTCTTCAAAAAAAAAAAAAAAAAAAAAGCCATTTTCCATGCATTAGAAAAAAGGTAGAAAGATGACCAAACTACCAACATGGTTAAATGATGAAGTAAAAGAGGCTATTAAAGCCGAAAGGACAGTTTTCGAAAACTAGGAGGATTCAAATGAAGAAAATAGGAAAGAATACATGAACTGAGAAATTACTGCTTACCTGATAATTTCCTTTTCTCTAGCAAAGACAGGTTAATCCATGACCAGTGGGTTATGCACCTCTACCAGCTGATGGAGACAGAACAAAACCGACGTCACAGTATATATACTCTAACAGTGACAGCCTGCTAGTATTCCCCACAAAAGCCAACTGTGGACAAACACACACAATTATAACTTAATAGACAATTACTCAAGTACTTAAGCAATGGGAAAAACTGAGCTCAAAAGGGTAACATTACTAATCTAGGGACTAAAACTGACACTTACCAGTTAACTCCAGACATGCAGCCACTCAGGACCACCACAGAACCACAAACCGGCAGCCAAGGGATGGAAGGTGGATTAACCTGTCTTCACTAGAGAAAAGGAAATTAACAGCATTCAGGCAGATTAATCCATGACCAGTGGGATGTACCAAAGCTACTCCCGAACAAGGTGGGAGGCTGCCCAACCAACACTACATGCACAGAGGCTGCATCCTCCTGGGCCTGCACATCCAGGTGGTAATGCTTGGAAAAAGTGTGTAAGGAGGAGCATGTCACAGCTCAGCAAATCTTGACAGGAGACAACAATCAAAACTCCGCCCATGACACTGCCTGAGCTCTAGTGGAATGAGCTCTAACCTGTTTAGGGTAACAGCTATTCAGTACCCACATTCGATAACCTCCTTAACCCAATGGGCTAATGTAGCCCGTTACGCCGACTCAACCTGTTTACCTCTACCATGGAGAACAAACAAACAGGCGGTCAAGTCTTCCTGAGAGGTTTTAATAACCTCCAATATCGCATCAGATGCCTCTTGACTTGCAAGGTCCACAACAGACGATATTTATCCACATCCCTCTCCCTGTCCAGCATTGGCAGGGAAATTGGTTCAAATGAAAATCCAAGACCACTTTTGGCAAAAAAGGTTGGAACAGTCGGAAGCTGGACCACCCCTGGAGTCACCCTCAGGAACGGTTCCCAGCAAGAAAGAGTCCACAGCTTGGACCTGAAGCGTGGAACAATTCACCACGAGAAACACCATCTTCAAGCATTTCACCTCAAGGAGAGGCTACAGTGACCGAAACGTGGAAATTTGCCAAAATTCTAGAACGAGATTAAGGCTCCATGAGGGCACTGCAACTGCAAGGGAGAATGAAGAAGCCTTACTCCCTACAAAATTGGGCAACATCCAGATAGCCCGACAAGGAATCGCCATTCACCTGACCCCTGAAAACATGCAATAGCTATCACCTGCACCTTCAAGAATTTAAGGGCCAAGCTGGAATGCTTCGTCCAATTTCCATTCTCCTGGATGCAGACACTGTCTGCTGAAAAATTGGCTCTTACATTGTCTTTTCCCACGATGTGGGAGGCGGAGATTTCCTAAAAATTTACTTCCACCCATTCCAAGAATTGGACTAATTCCTACGACATTTTCTGGCTCTTGGTGCCTTCCTGGCAATTGATGCAAGCCACTGTTGTTGCAGTGTCTGACATTACTCTGAGCACTTGACTCTGCCAGCAGTCAACAAAACTCAAGCATGCCAACTGCATGGCACATACTTCCAGATGATTGATGCTCCAGAGAGATTCCTCTGCAGTTCAGCATCCCTGTGCCATCAACTCCTTACAGTGAGCCTCCCATCCCTGGAAGCTCGCATCTGTCATAAGTACCAGTCAGTTCGGTGTTCGTAGGGCAATGTTCTTCCTTAGATCCGCTTTTCACCTGAATTTGGATGCTAATCTTCACCAGTAACTGAAGCTGTATCAAGAAATCCTGACTGTGGACTCTGTCATGCAAGCAGTGTGCGCTGAAGAGGATGCATATGTGCCCTTGCCCATGGAACCACTTCTGGAGTCTCTACAATCAACCGAACACCTGCAAGTAAGACCATACTGCCAGGCGAATTGCTTCTGGTAATAGATGCACCCGCACCATCCATTTCTGAATGCAGGCCTCTAGCAAGAACACCCTGCCTTGTTTCGTGTCGTGGCCAAGTTCACTACCCAATCTAGAAACTGCAGCAAGGGAACCACCTTGCACAAGGCCTGAAGACTCTCTCCATACACTTGGCTCAAATTATCCAAATGTCTAGGTATGAGTGGACCAGAATACCATCCTATCTTGACACTGTCATTACCACCTCCAGAACTTTGGAGAAGGTCCTGGGTACTGGGGCCAAACCGAAAGGTAGCACTTGAAAACTGATAATGTCACCCCAAAACAATGAACCACAGAATGATGCTCCACTCGAATGGGAATATGTAGGTACAACTCTGACAAATCCAGAGATGTAAGAAACTCCCCCGACCGTACTGCCATTATCACTGAGCGTAAGGATTCCATGCATAAAAGAGCCACTCACGATTACTACTGACTCCCTTTAGGACCAGGATGGGCAAAAGGAAACCTCCGTCTTGGGAACAATGAAGTAAATGGAATAATGGCCCATACTTTCTTGTGACTTAAGCAATGGAAAAACAGCCCACCAGCTCAGGGGCCTCAACAACGTAACCTCCACTGCCAGCCTCATTTCTGGAGAGTCGCAGGAAGATGCCATGAAGTTGTCCTGAGGAACGCAGAACTCCAGAGCATGGCCGTTCTTTGTCACCTCCAGAACCACTGGTCTGATGTGATCTTGACACACCTTGGATAAGAGGAGACAGGCAAATCCATATTTCCAGTTCTAGGAGGTGGGTTGGCAACCCTTCATTGAGGGGCTTGGCATGCATTGCCATTCAAGTCTATGCCCAGTCTGGGCTACCTGGGCCAAAAGGACTGAGACCTACTCAGAGTTCGAGCCCTCTGAGCAGGCGCTTCTCTGTAGGGTCAAAAAGGTCTGAAAACCCTAGCACAGTCCCTTGCGCCGAAAGAACGGGGAGCCTGCTTTTAAATCCTCTGGTAAACAAGGAACTTGGGACTCACCCTGCCTATTGGCATTTACTCCAACTCACTCCCAAACAAGAGTAATCCTTTAAGGGCAATTTCATAAGATTAGACTTTGAAATTGCAGCAGCCGACCAAATCTCAGCCACAGCTGTCACATGGCTGCTAACACTGAAGCCACTTCTCTGGCAGAGAGATTGACAAAGGCGCAGCCCAGATCTGCCAAAAAAGCAGCAGCTGGTTTCATCACTACCCTGTGTTGCGTCCATCGGGGTCAGATGGCTTCGCCCCTTATGCCTCACCTTTTTCCTCGGCTCTTCCCGCTTACCTTGGGAAGATGGCTACCGCCGCGTCTGCAAGCCGCCCTCTCCGGCGTCCCCGGAACGGCTATGGTGTTGCCTCCCGCCATGTTCCCCTCAAGAGCCTACTAGGGTGCGCGCGCGCTACCCACGTCTTTATTCCAGCTATGGCGCGAACCTCGGGGGCGTCCCCCTCAAGTGACGTCACACATTCCGGGTTATATAGCCTGTACTTGTTTGCTAGCTCACTGAGTTAGCAAGGATTGGACTCGTCTGGTCAAAGCTACTCTGCCGCTTCCGTGCTGCTGCTGGAAAAGCTCTCTCTGCCCTTCGGGGTAATCTCTAACCTGGGTACCCGCTCCTCGGAGGCCCTCTGCTTTATTTCAGGTGCCTTACTGGGATCAGGTACTTGCTCCTCGAGGGCCTGCTCTCCCTGCCTCTACCATCTACTTCTTCCTGGTGGAATCGCCAACCTACAGCTACCATCTAGTGAGTAATCTCTCAGTCTGTCTCATCTACAGCACTGCCCTGCTGGGAAACCTACACCGGAATCCGCCCTATACCAACATGGTGAGACGGGTTCCCTCTGCTGAGGGTCCCGAGACTGCTACCTCTGGATCACTTCACTACTGCCACCTCTGGTGGTATACATCAAGCTATACAATAAAAGATCTAATTCTGTGTTCGTGCGTCCTGAGTCTAGCCCAGTACTGTGGATCCCCACGGGGCTCCTGCCCATGGGCGTGGTCATCTGCCACAGTACCCAAGAATCCACCCAAACACAGCTATACCATAACACCCTGGATTTCAAACCAGTCTCAACTTCCTGAGATAGAAGCAAACAAGCACGAGCCACCAGGGAGCAGCAAGAGGTTAACTGCAATTCATTCCCACTGCCTCAAGGCCTGCTTAAGGATAGCCTCAACTCTCCTATCCTGCGCATTTGCTGATGCCACTCCCCCTCTTCTGCAGGAAAGGTCCTCCTGCAGAAGAGGAGGAGTGCAGCAGCTCATCCACTTTCGGAAAACACCACTGCTTTCTCATTATCAGATCCAGGGAGTACAGCCCTACTAAAACTTGTCCCCCTTTAAAATTAGTTTCCTGAGCACCCTATTCAAGGCCAATTAAGGCACTAAAACAGGATTATTCTTTGGCTCAGACATGGAACCAACACCTGGCACTCCAAGCATCGGCAGTGTCTGGGAGATCAGAACCGGCAACCCATCTATATGAATCCAAACCCGGAGGAAGTTCTCTATCCTCCAGGGAGTAAGAAGCACTGTCGTCATCTGAGCCAGTGGGATCCCCATCAGTGGAACCCGCAACAGGCCAGGGCATACTCAAACGCTTATCCTTAGCCACAAACTTGCGGGATTCTGCAGCCTTCAATCCTGAACTTCCAGTTTTCGTCAGTTCTGCTGAACATTAGAAGGTACAGCAGCCCTTGAAAAAATTCCATCCAATAAAAATGCGAAAGGATCCATACCAAAACCATGGGGCATTGAAGAGACACCCATTGAGAAGTCTTCCACTGCTGAAGTTCCAATTAGGGAAGCTTCAAAACCAGGCAAAACTTCTGACAGATTCCCTTCCGGTCCCATTCCCGCATCCTGCTGGGAAGGACCGGGCTCAGCCAAATCCGCGGGAGACAGCTCTCCCTCAGCCAGCAGGCAATGCTGACAAGATTAGGGGTACAACCTGCTGTGAAGCCTGAATATGGCAATCAGTGCAAATTGCAAGGTGCTTAGGATTCTTGCTACCGGAGCCATAGATAAGATGTCTACTAGCAGCACGTTTACAAACAAGCATCTGACAATTGTGCATCCAACTGTGTGTCTTTTACAAGGCAAGCCCGGACAGGATGCCCAAAAAACAGGATGCTCAAAATTAGGGCGCCCAAGTATGGGACACCCATGTTTAAGACAGGATGTCCCATAAATGCATATGATGAGCTTAGGTACTAGGATCTGATGAATGCACGCATTACAAATGCCCAAAATTTGGACACCCAATCCGCGCGGTCCAGACGGACGACCAACCTGGACGCGGCAAGTGCAAGCCAATGTCAATCACCGTTTCATGGCAGACTTGAGCAGGAGGCGGCGTGCAAATGCTGCCACGGCCTACCATACAGCGTCTGGGAACAGGGCCTAGCCAAAAGGCTGCTCAACACATCAAAACTGCCACGACTCCCCAAATCCCTAACAGAGGCAGGAACGAACATCAAATTGACACGTCGAGGCTTGGAGACCAGACAAGAAGAGGGAGAGAGGAATCCCTCTGTCATGTATTTTATAGAAACATAGAAATGACAGCAGAAGACGACCAAATGGCCCATCCAGTCTGCCCAGCAAGCTTCACACATTTTTTCTCTCATACTTATCTGTTTCTCTTAGCTCTTGGTTCTATTTCCCTTCCACCCCCACCTTTAATGTAGAGAGCAGTGATGGAGCTGCATCCAAGTGAAATATCTAGCTTGATTAGTTAGGGGTAGTAGCCGCCGCAATAAGCAAGCTACACCCATGCTTATTTGTTTTACCCAGACTATGTTATACAGCCCTTATTGGTTGTTTTTCTTCTCCCCTGCCGTTGAAGCAGGGAGCTATGCTGGATATGCGTGAAGTATCAGTCTTCTCCCATGCTGTTGAAGCAGAGAGCCATGCTGGATGTGCATCGAAAGTGAAGTATCAGGCACATTTGGTTTGGGGTAGTAACCGCCGTAACTTAACAAGCCAGCTACTCCCCGCTTTGTGAGTGCGAACCCTCTTTTCTTCTCCCCTGCCGTTGAAGCAGAGAGCTCTGCTGGATGTGTGAAGTATCAGTTTTTCTTCTCCCCTGCCGTTGAATCAGAGAACTATGCTGTATATGCATTGAAAGTGAAGTATCAGGCTTATTTGATTTGGGGTAGTAACCGCCATAACAAGCCAGCTACTCCCCTCTTTGTGAGTGTGAATCCTTTTTTCCACATTTCCTCTTGCTGTTGAAGCTTAGAGCGATGTTGGAGTCACAGTAAGCATGTGTATGTTTATTTAATAAGGGTATTGACTCCAGGCAGTAGCCATCATTCTGGCGAGTCACCCACTCTTCATTGGCAGCCTCTTGACTTTATGGATCCACAGTGTTTATCCCACGCCCCTTTGAAGTCCTTCACAGTTCTGGTCTTCACCACATCCTCCGGAAGGGCATTCCAGGCATCCACCACCCTCTCCGTGAAGAAATACTTCCTGACATTGGTTCTGAATCTTCTTCCCTGGAGCTTCAAATCGTGACCCCTGGTTCTGCTGATTTTTTTCCTATGGAAAAGGTTTGTCGTTGTCTTTTGATCATTAACACCTTTCAAGTATCTGAAAGTCTGTATCATATCACCTCTGCTCCTCCTTTCCTCCAGGGTGTACATATTTAGATTCTTCAATCTCTCCTCATACGTCATCTGATGAAGATCCTCCACCTTCCTGGTCGCCCTTCTCTGTACCGCCTCCATCTTGTCTTTGTCTTTTTGAAGATACGGTCTCCAGAACTGAACACAGTACTCCAGGTGAGGCCTCACCAAGGACCTGTACAAGGGAATAATCACTTCCCTTTTCTTACTCGATATTCCTCTCTCTATGCAGCCCAGCATTCTTCTGGCTTTAGCTATTGCCTTGTCGCATTGTTTCGCCGACTTCAGATCATTAGACACCATCACCCCAAGGTCCCTCTCCTGCTCCGTGCACATCAGCCTTCCCCCCCCATCGAATACAGTTCATTCGGATTTCCACTCCCCATATGCATGACTTTGCACTTCTTGGCATTGAATCTCAGCTGCCATATCTTCGACCACTCTTCCAGTTTCCTTAGATCTCGTCTCATTCTCTCCACTCCTTCTGGCGTGTCCACTCTGTTGCAGATCTTAGTGTCATCCGCAAAAAGACAAACCTTACCTTCTATCCCGTCCGCAATGTCGCTCACAAAGATATTGAACAGGACCGGTCCCAACACCGATCCTTGCGGTACACCACTTAAAACCGCTCTCTCTTCAGAGAAGGTTCCATTTACCATCACACATTGTCTTCTGTCTGTCAACCAATTTGCAATCCAGGTCACCACCTCGGCACTCACTCCCAAGCTTCTCGTTTTATTCACCAGTCTCCTGTGCGGAACCGTATCAAAAGCTTTGCTGAAATCCAAGTATATGATATCGAGCGCTCTTCCTCGATCCAATTCCTTGGTTACCCAGTCAAAAAAGTCAATCAGATTTGTCTGACAGGATCTTCCCCTGGTGAATCCATGCTGCCTCTGGTCCATCAATTCTCCCGACTGTAGATGGTTCACTATTCTCTCTTTCAACAGTGACTCCATTACTTTTCCCACCACTGAAGTGAGGCTAACCGGTCTGTAGTTACCAGCCTCCTCTCTGTTCCCACTCTTGTGAAGCGGGACCACCACCGCTCTTCTCCAATCACTCTGCACCACTCCCGTTTCTAGGGATCTATTGAACAGGTCGCACAGCGGTCCCGCCAGCACATCTGTGAGCTCCCTCAGTATCCTTGGATGAATCCCATCAGGCCCCATGGCTTTGTCCACTTTCAGATTCTTTAGCTCTTCCCATACATTATCTACTGTAAATGGATTTTCCTCTGTTCCGCTTCCCTCCAGTTTCTTGTTGTGTAGAGATGGTCCTTCTCCAGGGTCTTCTTTAGTGAACACAGAGCTGAAGTATTCGTTTAATATTTCTGCCATTTCTTCGTCTCTCTCCACACATTGATCATTTCCACCTTTCAATTTCACTATACCACTTTGGACTTTTCTCTTTTCGCTGATGTATCTGAAAAATGTTTTGTCACCATATTTTATCTCCTTGGCAATCCTCTCTTCTGCTTGACTTTTTGCCAACTTGATTAATTTCTTAGTCTCCCTCAGTTGAATCAGATATTCTTCTTTGTGCTCCTCCCTTTGGGATCTTTTGTATTTCTTGTATGCAGTTCTTTTAGCTTTAATTTTGTCAGCCACCTCCTTTGAGAACCAGATAGGTTTCATTTTTCTTTTGCTTTTCTTTACATTTCTAACATATAGAGCAGTTGCCTTGGCAATTGCTCCTTTTAGATTGGTCCACTGTTGATCCACATCTCTCTCATTTTCCCATCCATTTAGTTCTTCCTCTAGGTACTTCCCCATTTCCTCAAAGTCTGTGTTTTTGAACTGTAAAACTCTGGTCTTTGTGCTTTTCCATATTCTTTTAGTGATATTAAACCATACCATTTGATGATCACTGGTGCTGAGGTGGGCGCCCACCTTGACATCAGAGACGATATCTCCATTATTGAGCACTAAGTCGAGAATAGTTCCTTCTCTCGTGGGTTCCAATACCATTTGTTTGAACAAAGATACTTGCATGGCATCCACTATTGCTCTACTGTTTTTAGATTCTGCAGATGGGATTTTCCAGTCTACATGTGGCATATTAAAGTCACCAACGATCACCACTTCCCCTTTCTTACCTATCTAATGGTTGTCTTCAACCAGATCTCTGTCCAGCTCTTCCTTTTGGTTTGGAGGCCTGTAAACCACTCCAATATAAATGGATGCTCCATCATCTGTTTTTATTTTATTTTATTTTTAATAAATTTTTTTTTTGCATTTCCTTACTTGAGCTCAGTCTGTCCCAGCCAAGTACAGGATCGGTCTCCGGCTGCAGGGGGAAAGGGCTAATGGCTCGGCTTCCTGCACTCGCTTGCTAAGTCCATGCCAGAAAACTGACTACCGGACCAAGGCACTTGACAGAAGAAGGGATCATGAGATATCACCGCAGGAGAACGCGACTGAGGGAGGGACCACAAGGTATCACCTAAGGAGAAGCAGTGCATGATTAATCTCCTTTTCTCCTTCTTTTGCTCTTTTTTTTTTTAAACAAGCAATCCCCAGTAGGGAGATGCACAACTACCATCTGCTGAAAACGGAGAATATTGGTGGGCTGATGTCAGTGCTGGGGTATATATACCATGACTTCAGCTTTGTGCCATCTCCATCTGCTGGTAGAGGTGCATAATCCACTGGATTAACCTGTCAATGCTGAGAAATGGCAAGCTAGATATAACGTATTAATAAGGCAAGCCAAAAGAGAATCTCGAAAGAAACTTGCCAGAGAGGCAAAAACTCAAAATAAAAGCTTCAAGCATGTTTGAAGCAAGAAGCCTGTGAGGAAGTCAATTGGGTCACTAGATGATCAAGGGGGTAAAATGGATGCTCAGGAAAGATAAGGCCAAAGCAGAAAAACAAAATTCTTTGCTTCAGTCTTTATTGAGGAGGGTACTAGGGAGATAAGCATGCCATAAAAATTATTCAAAGGTAAAAATACAGATGAACTGAATCAAATCACTGTGAACTAGGAAGATATGAGTAAACTGAAAAACTAAAGAGTAACAAATCACTAGGACTAGATGGTAGTCTGAAAAAAAACTATAAAATGAAATTGAGGAGCTGGAGGAGAGGGGAGCCTGAGTTGGAGGGAGCCTGAGACTGCTTGCTGCATTGCTCGTCTGAATTGTTGCTTGCTCCGGGGGTAAGGAAGGACCTAGCCCCGACAGTACTCACACGTTTCCGGTTTCTGATATCATCAAGGGCCTATAAAATCGGCCTGCCCACGGCATCCCTGCAAGGTGGAGAAGAGGGGAGCCTGAGTTCGAGGGAGACAGAGACTGCTTGCTGCATTGCTCGTCTGAATTGTTGCTTGCTCCGGGGGTAAGGATGGACCTAGCCCTGACGGTACTCACATGTTTCCAGTTTCTGATGTCATATCAAGGGCCCATAAAATCGGCCCGCCCACGGTACGCAGCTTTATCTGGAAAGAATCTCCCTACAGACTCTTCCACCTTAAAAGTAAGTTACTTACGTTTACGTTTTAAATATTTGGCTTCCTCCTCCTAAGCCTCCAAATAGCAGTAACTTTGAGAATTTATTTTGGGAAGTAACTGACTGCTCTCAGAGGTTTCTTATGACTTGTTTCAGTTTGGTGTATTAACTATGCCACACACTAAAAGGAAGGGCAAGCTGAGGGAGGCAGCAGCAACAGCCTTCCCAGCAAACCCAGCCCAAGTGAAAATTGAGAGTTTTTTCAGTCCAGCCCTTGAGAAAACCCCTGAAGGAAGTGTTGTGAACCCAGTTGTTGAGCTAAAGCTGGATTCACTTGCTTCACCAATTTCACTCAGCCCAGGGGCACCGGTAACCCCATCTCCACCCTTCTTGGCCTGCTCTGGGGAAAAAGCCTTTCCCAAAAATGGAACAATTTCTGATTTAACAGGAGTTGAAATTATACCATCTGTAGAAGTGGGAGAAAAGATTAATAAGGAAGAATTAAAGGCAAAGGTTTTGACGGGGATCCTCCAATAAATACACGGAGGTGTTGGACATTGGAGGTGTAGAATTAGTCAGCAAAACTCCTACCATTAGTAATTACTTTGGACTCTGTTTGGACTGCAATTATAACTTTGGAAAAATCTATATCAAAGTTAACTAATGTTATGATGGAAATGAACAATCGGGTATTAAAAACAGAACAATTTGAAAATCAGAATCTACAATTAGAGGGCTTGGAACAAAAGGTATCCAAAGACCAGAAAGTTCAATGCAGATATAATACAGATGAAAAATCTTGAAAGATTAGAAAATGAATCAAGATACTTAAATTTTAGAGTCATAAATTTTCCTTTGGTCAGACTAACATCTTTACAAGATAAGTTTAAAAAGTATATGATCAAAGTACTAAAAATACCATCAGAAGTTATTCCCCCTCTTGCAAAAATATATTATATTTCATGCAATAGTGTGAGTGAAGAACAAACACCTCCGCTGAATGTGAATGAGTTACTTGAGATGTCTAATGATGAGATTGTGGAAAAGAGAGGAACTATATTAGTAAAATGTGTATTTCCCTCAGATAGGGTCACAGTTCTTAGATTATTCCTACGTAAATTCTATAATCATCAGACCTGGATTTTCCCAGATATAGCCAAAGTGACTCAGCGTTGAAGGAAGGAATTCCTGGCTATGAAACTAGCTGTACAGTTGGGGGGCTCAAATAGTAGTCCGCTATCCCTGTAAATGTTTATTAAGATTTAACAACGCGAGGTACATATATTATGAACCAGAAGATTTAAAAGTGTTTCTAGAAGCTAAGAAAATTAGTTGGGAGTAATGTTGGCTAAAGAATTTGCCGCATAGTAATGCAAGAGGGCTATACTTCTTATTTTCCTAGATAATTTATCTTAAATTGTTTACTGCTAACTTCATAGTAAATAGGATATCTATTGAAAAGTTATAATATAGTTGGTAATATTGGACTGAGTTTATACTGAAAAAAATTGTATTTTTTCTGTAGTTTTGTATTATCCAATCTTACTTGTATGTTTGTATTCTAAGATAAGATATCCGCATTGTATTTTTGACATGTTATGTCATGACATTTGTAAAATTAATTAAATATAAATTTAAAAAAAATGAAATTGCTGACTTATTACTAGTAATATCAAACTTTTCATGCAAATCAGATATGGTACCTGAGGATTGGAGGGTGGCCAACAGAATGCACATTTTTAAGAAAGGCTCAAGAGATGCTCCAGGAAACTACAGAGATGTCTGTACTAGGCAAAATGATAGATACTATTCTGAACAACAAGATTACTGGCCACCTTGATAGACACATACTAATAGGGTAGAGTTAATATGGATTTAGCAAAGGGAAACCTTGCCTTACAAATCTGTTTTGTTTTTTTTTGCAGGGGTTAAACATATTGATAATGGTGAGTCAATTGATATAGTATATCTGGATTTTTAGAAGGCATTTTAACAGTCCCTCATGAAAGACTAATTAGGAAATTAAAAAGTCAATATCCTATTGTGCAATGGTAACTGGCTAAAGGATAGGAATTCAGCAGCTTGTTTGCTCACAGGAACAAAATTACAAGAGCATAACACTCCAATACTAGCATCCCTACACTGGCTCCCAATATAATTTAGAATTCAATATAGGATACTCACAATTGTTCATAAATTACATCAAAATAATTCCATTCCATAGTTCAATTCTACTCTCCAAATCTACAAACCCAATTGAGTTCTCTGATCCAATAAAAATATTCTAAAGTTCCTTCAATTAGAATTGCCTGATTGGGTATTACAAGAGAAAGAGCTTTTTCGGTAGCCACATCAAATTATAGAATACTCTCCCAAAACAATCATGCTTAACATCATTTAGCAGAACTTTCAAAAAGGCTTTGACTACATATCTGTTCAAAATTGCTTTTGAAAATGTAGGAGCATGAGAAAAAATTATTATACTGCAGGCTTTTTTAAAAATTTTACTTTACCCTAGTTTATTTTATATTTTATTTGTTATTTAATACATAAACATAATTATGTATTTAATTATGTTTTATTCTGTGTGTTATGTTAATGGGTTTTTGTTTTGTTTTTAAAGATTTTACTTTGTATGTTCTTCTCTAACCTGCTATAAACTTTGGCTGTAGTGGGCTAGAAACTGATTTTAAATAAATAAATAGCACTGAATGGTCATTTTATTCAAAGGAGAAAGATAAATAGTGGAATGCCACAGAGATCTCTACTGGGACAGATGCTTTTTAATATATATATATAAACCTTCCTTAGGGTACGAGTCGGGCACGGAGAGAGACAAAGTTATTTATAAGTTCTTTGGGGCAGGGACCCTGGCTAGCTTTTTCTTCTCTTCTCATCCAAGGTGTAGGTTCTTTGGACTAGGGGTGGAAAGGAGTCCTCTCCGGTCTCAGTACGGGGCAGCTGGAGTGTTTGGCTAATTTCCCTTCCCTGTACTGTGAGTTGTGCGTTATGCGCCAAACAAACCACACTCGGACCACGTAGATAGTGTCCAAAATAATACTTTACTGATACAGGTTCGTTGAATGGCGCAATTAGATATGGAAAATCACACACCACAGTCTCTGCTGTACTTTTTTCAATCACAGCTCCTTTCTCCTCTATCTGTGCATTAGTCTTTAAGCCAAGGATCCACCCACACTTCTCGATTAGACTGTGCAGTGGTCCCTCTAGGCATGGCCCCCCCCCCTGGCTGGATGGGAAACCCCTCCCGATGGCACAAAAATCTATCTTGCACAGAATTCAATGTCTCTATCCCCCAGGGCTCTGGAAGACGCCGGATGGGTGTCCTCCCTTAAGAACATAAGAAAATGCCATACTGGGTCAGACCAAGGGTCCATCAAGCCCAGCATCCTGTTTCCAACAGTGGCCAATCCAGGCCATAAGAACCTGGCAAGTACCCAAAAACTAAGTTTATTCCATGTAACCATTGCTAATGGCAGTGGCTATTCTCTAAGTGAACTTAATAGCAGGTAATGGACTTCTCCTCCAAGAACTTATCCACTCCTTTTTTAAACACAGCTATACTAACTGCACGAACCACATTCTCTGGCAACAAATTCCAGAGTTTAATTGTGCGTTGAGTAAAAAAGAACTCTCTCAGATTAGTTTTAAATGTGCCCCATGCTAACTTCATGGAGTGCCCCCTAGTCTTTCTACTATCTGAAAGAGTAAATAACCGATTCACATCTACCCGTTCTAGACCTCTCATGGATCTTTTATTCACAGTTAGTAGATTAATCTTCTGGTGGGATCCCAGGTGGTAGGAATCCTTGGCGGGCTGCAGGATTTGCCAATCCCCTTGTTGGGCAGGAAGAGGGGCAGAAAAACACTCTCTCCCAGATGCTGGAAAACAAATTTTCTTTCCCCAACTTATATAATCAGGAATTTATCTGCAGCGGGTCACCACCTTTGTTTGGAGAATCTTCCCTAAACACTGGGCGTCTTCAGCTCAGGGTTCCCCAGTCCCTGGCCTCAGAAAGGCCCAGGGACTGGGGAACCTCCTCTAAATAAATAATCAAAATATCAAAACAGTCCCAGAGCAGCCACTCTGCACCTCGTGAGGAGAGTAGAGCAGCGGAGCCCTTTGGCCTGTCTGGAGGGGTCTCAGAGGGTTTCTGAGACTCCAGGTAGGCCCAAATCCAACCTAGGAAAAATACAATCTTTCCCTCTGGTTTCCAAATAATACTGCCCCCAGAACCTATGTCAGAGCTCTGCTATAAAACCTCAGTAACCAGGGGTTTCCATTACAGCTCTGCCGGTGGGAGGGCTGTCCATGAATGGATAATCCCCTTATCTCGCTAACTGCATTAGGCTGTTACAGGACCAATTAGTAACCCAAAAGTGGTCTGGATTACATATATTTATAAATGAACTGGAAAAAGGAGTGAGGTGATCAAATATACAAATTATATCAAATTATTCAAAATTGTTAGATCATGAACAGATTGTTAGAAACTGGAAGACCATCTTGCAAGACTGAGGGACTGAGGGACTGGGCATCTAAACAGAAGATTAAATTGAATGTGGGCAAGTCAAAGTGAGGAATATAGAGATTAGGGATGTGAATCGTTTTCCATATCGTCTTAACGATAGAAATCGTGTGGCAGGGCAAGAAAATCGTCTTAGGCACGATTTTTTAGTTAAAAAATCGTTAAAAATCGTTTCTTCCGATTAGTGCGCACTAACTGGGAGTTAGTGCGCACTAACTGAAAATGATACAATTTGACACTTTTCAGGTCAGTTAAGGTCAGTTTAGGAATGAATATGTATTCCTATTGGCTGCCCTCTTATTTATTCATGTTACCAAGTTTCCTACTGACAGTATATGGGGGATGGGAAATGGAAACAGTTGGTAGCTTGACAAAACAAGTAATGTGATCAGTCAATGTGACTAGAACTTGTGCCCTAACCCTGATACCAGGGGTATTGTGATCTTCCTGCACACAGTGCCCTATCCCTATTAATACCAGGAGTGTTGTGATCTTCCTGCACACAGTGCCCTATCCCTAATACCAGGGGTGTTGTGATCTTCCTGCACACAGTGCCCTATTCCTGATACTGGGGGTGTTGTGATCTTCCTGCACACAGTGCCCTATTTCTGATACCGGGGGTGTTGTGATCTTCTTGCACACATCCCAGTATCAGGGATAGGGCACTGCATGCAGGAAGATCACAACACTCCTGGTATTAATAGGGATAGGGCACTGCATGCAGGAAGATCACAACACTCCTGGTATTAATAGGGATAGGGCAGGGGCACTGCATGCAGGAAGATCACAACACCCCTGGTATCAGGGATAGGGCACTGTGTGCAGGAAGATCACAATACCCCGGAGGAGTGAGGGTCAGGCAGCTCCCCCCTGTCTGTGAAGCCAGCCTCTCACTAGTAATGCAGGGAGGGAGCTGTCTCAGACTTCACATCCTCCCCCCCCCTCACCCACACACCATTCACTAGCTGGGACATGGGGGAAGTCAGGAGTGAGGGTCAGGCAGCTCCCCCCTGTCTGTGAAGCCAGCCTCTCACTAGTAATGCAGGGAGGGAGCTGTCTCAGACTTCACCATCCTCCCCCCCCCCCCTCACCCACACACCATTCACTAGCTGGGACATGGGGGAAGTCAGGAGTGAGGGTCAGGCAGCTCCCCCCTGTCTGTGAAGCCAGCCTCTCACTAGTAATGCAGGGAGGGAGCTGTCTCAGACTTCACCATCCTCCCCCCCCCCCTCACCCACACACCATTCACTAGCTGGGACATGGGGGAAGTCAGGAGTGAGGGTCAGGCAGCTCCCCCCTGTCTGTGAAGCCAGCCTCTCACTAGTAATGCAGGGAGGGAGCTGTCTCAGACTTCACCATCCTCCCCCCCCCCCTCACCCACACACCATTCACTAGCTGGGACATGGGGGAAGTCAGGAGTGAGGGTCAGGCAGCTCCCCCCTGTCTGTGAAGCCAGCCTCTCACTAGTAATGCAGGGAGGGAGCTGTCTCAGATTGGTATCAGGGTTAGGGCACTGTGTGCAGGAAGATCACAACACTCCTGGTATTAATAGGGATAGGGCACTGTAAGAGATGACTGTAGTAGATTGAATAAAGATCTGATGTTTCTGCTCTCCTCACACCAAACAAAAACAACACACAAGCAGAGAAGCCCTTCTTACAAAGCTGAGCTAGTGAGTTAAGTAGGAGGAAAAGTAAACATACTTGTGCCAGTGTGGCTACTTAAAAAATACACTTACCAACAATCAATTACATATATTTGAACTGTGTACAGTTCCAGCCAGGACCACCTTTCTAAAATGCACAGTGATTGGCAAATTCAACATGCACTAGCATTTCAGGTGCCTGCTAACAAAAATAATAAACAAACAAGTTCTAGTCACGTGAGTGCTGATCATTACATTACTTTTTTTGTCAAGCTTCCAACTGTTTCCATTTCACATCCCCCCAACCATTACCTCAGTATTAGCCTTGGTAACATCAATAGATAAGAGCACAGCCAGCCAATAGGAATACATACATACATATTCATTCCTAAGTGACCTTTACTGACCTGGGAAGTGTGAATACTTTGTTTCATTTTCTGTTGGTGTTCGTTAGTTTCCAGTTCCATTTCCCATCCCCCCAACCATCACCTCAGTGGTAACCTTGGTAACATCAATAGATAAGAGGGCATCCAGCCAATAGGAACACATATTCATTCCTAACTGACCTTCAGTGACCTGGAAAGTGTTTATTTGTATCATTTTCAGTTAGTGCGCACTAAATCGAGTTAGTGCGCACTAACGGGGAGTTAGTGCGCACTAACTCGAGTTAGTGCGCACTAACACGATTTAACGATTTTTAACGATAAATCGTTAGAATTTCTATTGTATCGTGTTCTATAACGATTTAAGACGATATAAACATTATCGGACGATAATTTTAATCGTTGAAAAATGATTCACATCCCTAATAGAGATGAATACTCCAGGGTGTGGCACTGGTCAAAAAAGCAAATGTTAGGTATTATGAAAGGAATGCAAAATTAAACAGGATCATAATGCCTCTGTATCGAGCCATGGTGTGGCCATACTGTGTACTGTGTGCAGTGCTGGTTGCCCCATTTCAAAAAAGTATAGCAGAACTAGAAAAAGTACAGAGAAGGGCTACCAAAATGATAGAGAGGATGGAACTGCTCCCCTATGAGGAAAAGTTAAGCAGGTTAGAGCTGTTAAGCCTAGAGAAGAGACTGGTGAGAGGAGATATCAAGGGCGTCTATAAAATCCTGAGTGGGATGGAATGGATAAACAGGGAATGGTTGTTTACTCTTTCCAATAGTATTAAGACTAGGGGATACTCCATGAAGTTAACAGATAGCACATTTGAAACAAACCTGAGAAAGTATTTTTTTTTATTCAGTGCACAATTAAACTATGGAATTTTTTGCCAGACAATTTTTATGGGGTGAAAGTACTTAGCATAGCAGGGTTTAAAAAAAGGTTTAGATATGTTCCTGGAAGAAAAATCAATAAACCATTAGCAATGTACACTTGGAGAAATAACTGCTTTTCCCTGGTTACGAGCAAGAAGCAAAGGATCTATTCTTTGGGATCCTGCCGGGAACTTGTGACTTGGATTGGCCACTGTCAGAGATAGGGTGCTGGACTTGATGGAACTTTGGTCTGACCTGGTATAGCATTTCTTATGAAATTCTCTGATGTCCTTTTCCTGTACATGTAAAATACCAAGCCTCCATAATGGCTGACCCCGTTAAATGTGTTCCTTTTTCTTACAGCTCAAACAGAACCAGAGCTGGGATATGACACAATGGAGTCTTTATTCACAACTACCTGGGCATTTCCCCCCCATTTTGATAGGCCCCCACCCTCCCAGCGTGATCACAGCAGCAACAGCCCTTAAGAAACCCTGTATCAAGGGCTCTAAATCCAGCCACCGGGTGTCACCCTTAACATTGACCAGGGGCTGCGTACCTCCAATTACAAGCCTGATTTACTAATTCTGTGTCAATGGGGAAAAAAACTTAATAAATGAAGCCAGAAGATTGTTACTTTTTGGACAGTGAACACATTCTCGCACCCGTTAATACGAACACACACACCCCTAAACATGTTACTTCATACTACTACTACTGCTGCTGATCATTTCTAAAGTGCTACTAAACAAATGCTGCACTGTAGAGATACAAGAGCCAGGTCTTTCTCCATGGAAATGACAAACAAGTGTCTATGGGAAGTGCATTTATTATAGAAAAGTGTGCATGATTTAAAAGCAGCATCAAAGTGAGTTGTGTTTGTTCATATCGTCTTCTTTTTTTTTTATTATTATTATTAAAGCCATAGATCATTGGAAACAGGTCCTGTTCACACACTGAACTTTAATAATGTATCAGCATTACTATGACCTTCATTACGATGATGCTTTCTCCACGTGTCCATTACATTTCCCATTACACAGAGGCATTATGGGACTCCATTTATTTCTGCTCAACAGTTTCTCGGGTCTTCCAGCTCAGTCAAGAACCAACCTCTACTGGACTACAGCACTATCAGCTTCATTTGCAATTTGCTGGGGAGATTTCCACCACTATTTTATATTCCCGCCTAACCCAGCAGATTCATCAGCTGGGGACACAAGGCATGGAGAAATTACTTCTTACTTGATAATTTCCTTTCCTCTAATGGGAGCAGGCCAAGCACCACCAATGGGTTATGCACCTCTGCCAGCAGATTGAGACAGAGTAAGAAGCTGTGTCACGGATATATAATCCTGCCCAGACATCAGCCCACCAGTGTCCTCTGGAAAAGCCAAACCGTGAAAAAACATTAAAATTTGAATATGATTGATAACACTCAACCACTCATGCTTCCAACCAATAGGGAACACTGAGCACAGCCAAAATAATGAATTTATTCACTAAACTGAGGGGTTGGATAAGCCATTTACCAGTCTTCCAACAAATAGCAGGAACACTCTGCAATGTCTGTTCCAAAAAGGCAAACCAAAGGTGATTATGCAGCAGCCGAGGGCGGGTCAGGGACTGGCCTGATCTCAGAGAAAAGGAAATCATCAGGTAAGTAGTAATTTCTCCTTCCTCTGCATTCAGGCAGGCCAATCCCCACCAGTGGGAAATAAAGCTACTCCCAAACAGGGTGGGAAGCTGCCAGCGATCCAGTCAACACCACCAAGCCCGAACATCCAAGTGGTAATGCTTGGAAAAAGCATGCAATGACGAGCACGTCACCACTTGGCAAATCTTGACAGGTGACAATAATGGAAGTTCTGCCCACGATACCGCTTGAGCCCTCATGGAATGTAGTCTAATCTATTTTGGCAAAGTAATTTCTACAGCCATGTAGGTGGCCGTAATGACCCCCTTAACCCAACGAGCTATAGTCACCCGCATCGCAGGAGCACCCTGTTTGCCACCACCATGGAGCACAGACAGGCGATCAGACTTCCAGACTGATTTAGTAACCTCCAAGAACTGCAGCAAATGTCGCTTGACGTCCAAGGTACGCAAAAGCAGATACTCACTTTCATCTCTGTTTCTGTCCAAGGTAGGCAGGGAAATGGACTGATTCAAATGGAACTCAAACACTTTTGGCAAAAAAAGAGAGCACAGTCTGAAGCTGTACCTCTCCTGGAGTCATACACAGAAAGGGCTCATGGCAAGAAAGGGTCTGTAGTTCGGAAACCAGACATGCAGAACAGATTGCCACCAGAAAAACTGTCTTAAAGGTAAGCAGCTGCAAGGAAAGACAACACAGCGGCCAAAAGTCGGACCTGCCAAGAATTCCAGGACCAGATTAAGGTTCCACAGAGGCACCGGAAACCACAAAGGAGGACAAAGATGTTTAACGCCCTTCAAGGACCGGGACACATTGGGATGGGAAGACAAAGCCCACCATTGAGTCGCCCCCCTATAACAAGAGTGCTGCCACTTGAATCTTTAAGGTGTTAAAGGCCAGACCTTTACGCAATCCATCCTGTAAGAATTCTAAAATTAAGGGAATATCCACCCTGAGAGGCTGAGGAACTTCAGTCAGTACACCAGGCCTCGAAAACTCTCCAAACCCTAACATAAGCCAGAGAAGTAGAAAATTTCCTGGCCTGTAGCAAAGTGGAAATGAAGCAGGGTCCATTTATATGGTAGAAAATAGAGCCGAAAAATAAATCTCTTCCCGGCACCAAAACACAAACTGTGGCCATCTTTCAGTTGAAAAATCCATTCATAATCTACAATAGCATTATACAGCTGCCTATGAGCAGAGGGAATTATGTGATTGAATTTGGGAGTTCCCTGATGCAAGCAGTGAGGACTGCTAAAACGCTGCAGTGCCGGTTATTATACTGATACTAATTCCTGCTCACATGTTTCCCAGAAAAGCTCCCTTGGTGCAGGACTTGGCTGTGTGTTGCCGCTGATGTGAATAATTTGAGAGAGTGAAGAGCCTGATGGGCAATATGTTTGGTGCTTGGTCCCTGCTAAGTTAAATTTTGGATGGACTTTTCTGTCCACCGGAGCGCACTGTACTGTATCAGCCTGTAAGTTGTAGAATACACCCTAGACCAGAGGTGATCAAACAGAACTGCATGCCCTCTCCCATCCATGCAATCGGTTACCATCTCCACACAAGTCTGGTTCATCTCTATTATAACTTGGATTCCTGGTCTGGTATTAAAGTCTCTTGCCAACCAATCAGCTCTTGAACCAGTTGCCAAGTAATGTGATAACCACACTGCCAGCCAGTGTCAGACACATACATAGTCTGTCAGACAGAAAGATGCTCACACACACACACTCTTGCTCACAGTGTATGGGTATGTCAGAGAAAGTGTGTGTATGGGTATCTTCTGTGTCAGGAAGAAAGAGACCCACACATTCTCTCTCTCTCTGAAACACCCATTCTGTCATTGAGCTGCTGCTGCTCATATGCGCACTATGAAGTCTATTTTAAAAGGCCTGTGCATGCAGATACCGGGGGTTACGTGTGTGGCCGGGCCCTGCACACACCAAGCGAATTTTAGAAAGGGCCCGGCAACACACAACTCCTGATACACGCAGAAGTGCCAGGCCTGAAGAAAGGGGCGGGCTGGGGGGCGGGGTCTGGGCCAGGACAGCGCCATTAGATGCTGTCCGGGAGAAATGCATGCTGGCAGCCGGCCTGCGCGCAGAATTTACTTGCTTCTGTTCCGGAGGAACAGAAAGTATAAAAAAAAAAAACTTGAGGATAGCTAGGGTAGGTTTAGGGGTTGGGGAGGAGAGGGGAAGAGGGAGGAAGGTCAGGGTTAGGGAACTGGAAAAAGGCCCGATTGCGTTACTACACGATTTTTTTAAAATCCTCCCCCCCACCAGCACATGCGGACATTAAAATTCGGCATGCATGTGCGCACGGGAATCACATTTTATAACAGGCATGCGCCAACATGCCTGTTATAAAATGGCTGCGTCCATGTGCGTGTGCCGGGAACCGCACGCACATTGACGCGCGCTCAGGCCTTTTAAAATCTACCCCACAGTGAGTACTCCCTCTCCAGTACTGCCACAATTATCTAAAACGTTTTTGCTTGCTGCCAGCCCTTCCCCAGGCTGCACTCACCCTCACCCTCTCCTATTCCCACCCTCACTCCAGGAGACCCTTTCAGAAGGAAAGCCCAGGTTACAGAAGCCTCCCCAACACTGTATAGGCACTTCCTCTTGGCTCACCCCATCCCTTTTTGTGACTGTAGCTTGCCTCCACTTCTCCATACCCCCCCCCCCCCCCCACCATCATTCCAGTGCATTCCCATTGGCTGAGTGCTACAGTCTGCGGCTTTTATAGTTCCCCAGGCTCTGCACTGCCTACCCACTCTATTACAGCAGGCCCTAAAACACCAATACACCTGATACTAGAATAACAGAACAAGCCAAGCTGTTATAGATCCCTACAAAGAAACTACACGCTAGCAGAATACCTCGCCTCAGTCACACATGCAGAACAAACAGCTCCTCACTAAATACAGAATAAAGAGACAAGTTTAACTAGAAACATGCAAAACAAAAACTGAACTGGAAACCAATACAAGACAGATACCGTATACAGTACAGCAATGGAAAAACAAAACATCACCATTCCTCATTAATCAAATCAAATCAAAATCATAATAGTAAAACCATACTCATAAAAATAAATATTTCAAAGCAGCTGATGATTAAAAATATATAACATTGTTTTAATTTTCCAATCAATAAAATATTTCAAAACAGCAGCCGCATCAAACACCACCCAATAATTAAAACGAAGTGGAGATCTCACCGTGAACACGCTCATGAGATCAGATAATGCTGTTGGTCACATAGTTCTCTATCAAGTGGAGATCTCACCGTGAACACGCTCATGAGATCAGATAATGCTGTTGGTCACATAGTTCTCTATGTGACCTTCCATATACCTTCCATATACAGTTACTTTAATTGTGAATCAGAGAGAATACAAGCCCCTGAGGCAGCCGTTTTCAAACGGCGAAACTCGGCCTGAGTCGGGCAAAATTTGTGTCTCCGCTTCAATAAAGGAATTTACAAGACATCAGGCATCCATCCTTCTTATGATATGACCTGTCATGAATGTCGGTATAAAAAAGTATTAAATAAATAAATATATATACATGCTTTGTAACATATGCTCATTCTCACATACATGCTGACTGGCTCACAAACTGGCTCACACAAATGCTCAGTGGCGTGCTTATTCTCTCTCTCACATAACTGGCTCACTCACTCTTGCTCTCACACATGTTCTAGTAAACACAGTAAGCCTGACTATTATGCATTGCAACAATGGAAAACCAAACATACCTCATAAAACATTAAGCAATAAAGTCAAGAGATATAAAACATCATTCATATATTAAACCATATTAAAAAAAAAAAGAATAAATATGTCAAACAGGCAGCCATCAAACATCCAGCAATTAAAATACGTTTTTTGTAATATTTCCCAAACATCAAATATTTCAAAACAGCAAACATGAACACCACCCCAAAATGTAAATTAATAGGATTAAAAATTTCCAGTTCTCCATACCTGGGATCTTTTGATTTCCAGTCACCCACAGATTGTTGTGGATTTGAGGAGGGGGCCTCACAATCTTTACCTCGCTCTCCCTACCCAACTCACACACATGCTGTCACACACAGGCTCTCTCTCTCTCACTCACATATATGCTGTCACATGCAGGCTCTTTCGCTCTCACACACACACAAAATCTCAGGCTCTCACAGACACATATAGGCACTCACACTCTCATACATATGTAGTCTCTCACATATACACAGGCTCTGTCGCACTTTCATACATGTGCAGTCTCTTGCGCATACACACACACAGATTGTCTCATACATACATGAAGACTCTCTCATACACACAAATAGCTTTCAGGTAGAGCTGCTCCTCAATGCTGGAAGGAATAAGGCCACTGCTATCTGCGGCTCTTGCAAAGGGGGGGGGGAGGAGGGGATGGCCTTGGCTGCTGCCATGCAGTTTATGAATTTTTCCTCTAGGAACTTATCCAAACCTTTTTTAAACCCAGTTACACTAACCTGCTGTAACCACATCCGCTGGCAGTGAAATCCAGAGCTTAATTATGAGTTAAGTGAAAAATAATTTTCTTCAATTTGTTTTAAATGAGCTACTTGCTAACTTCATGGAGTGACCCAAGTCCTATTATCTGAGAGAGTAAGTAACCGATTTACATTAACTTGTTCAAGTCCTTTCATGATTTTGTAAACCTTTATCATATCCCCCTTTAGTTGTCTCTTCTCCAAATTGAACTGCTCTAACATCCTTAGCCTTTCCTCATAGGGTACTGAAGGAACTAATAGGGTACTGAAGGAACTAAAAAATGAAATTTCTGATCTATTAGTTAAAATATGTAACCTATCAATAAAATCATCCATTGTACCTGAAGATTGGAGGGTGGCCAATATAACCCCACTATTTAAAAAGGGCTCCGGGGTGATCCAGTGAGCCTGACTTTAGCACCAGGAAAAATAGTGGAAACTATTCTAAAGATCAAAATCGTTGAACATATAGAAAGATATGGTTTAATGGAACACAGTCAACATGGATTTACCCAAGGGACGTCTTGCCTAACAAATCTGTAATTTCTTTTGAAGGGGTTAATAAACATGTGGATAAAGGTGAACCGGTAGATGTACTGTATTTAGATTTTCGGAAGGCGTTTGACAAAGACCCTCATGAGAGAGTTCTAAGAAAATTAAAAAGTCATGGGATAGGAGGCCATGCCCTCTCGTGGATTACAAACTGATTAAAAGACAGGAACCAGAGAGTAGGATTAAATAGTCAATTTTCTCAGTGGAAAAGGGTAAACAGTGGAGTGCCTCAGGGATCTGTACTTGGACCGGTGCTTTTCAATATATATATATATATATATATATATATATATATATATATATATATATAAATGATCTGGAAAGGAATTCGACAAGTGAGGTTATCAAATTTGCGGACGATACAAAATTATTCAGAGTAGTTAAATCACAAGCGGATCATGATACATTATAGGAAGACCTTTCAAGACTGGAAGATTGGGCATCCAAACGGCAGATGAAATTTAATGTGGACAAGTGCAAGGTGTTGCATTAAGGGAAAAATAACCCTTGCTGTAGTTACACGATGTTAGGTTCCATATTAGGAGCTACCACTCAGGAAAAAGATCTAGGCATCATAGTAGATAATACTTTAAAATCGTCGGCTCAGTGTGCTGCAGCAGTCAAAAAAGCAAGCAATGTTAGGAATTATTAGGAAGGGAATGGTTAATAAAACAGAAAATGTCATAATGCCTCTGTATCGCTCCATGGTGAGACCGCACCTTGAATACTGTGTACAATTCTGTTCGTCGCATCTCAAAAAAGATATAGTTGTGATGGAGAAGGTACAGAGAAGGGCAACCAAAATGATAACGGGGATGGAACAGCTCCCCTATGAGGAAAGGCTGAAGAGATTAGGGCTTTTGAGCTTGGAGAAGAGACGGCTGAGGGGGGGGATATGATAGAGGTCTTTAAGATCATGAGAGGTCTTGAACGAGTAAATGTGAATCAGTTATTTACATTTTTGGATAATAGAAGGACTAGGGGGCATTCCATGAAGTTAGCAAGTAGCACATTTAAGACTAATCAGAGAAAATTCTTTTTCACTGAATGCACAATTAAGCTCTGGAATTTGTTGACAGAGGATGTGGTTAGTGCAGTTAGTGTAGCTGGGTTAAAAAAAGATTTGGATAAGTTCTTGGAGGAGAAGTCCATTAACTGCTATTAATCAAGTTTACTTAGGGAATAGCCACTGCTATTAATTGCATTAGTAGTATGGGAGCTTCTTGGTGTTTGGGTAATTGCCAGGTTCTTGTGTCCTGGTTTGGCCTCTGTTGGAAACAGGATTCTGGGCTTGATGGACCCTTGGTCTGACCCAGCATGGCGATTTCTTATGATCTTATGTTCCATGCCACTTATTTTGGTCACCCTTCTCTGCACTTTCTCCAGTGCAACTATATCTTTTTTGAGATGCAGTGACCAGAATTGCACACAGTATTCAAGATACAGTCTCACTATGGAGCGATAAAGAGGCTTTATGACATCCATTGTTTTATTTGCCATTCTGTTTGCTTTTTTGATTGCCACGGCACACTGAGCCAACGACTTCAATGTGTTATTCACTGACGCCCAGATCTCTTTCCTGGGTGGTAACTCCTAAGACAGAACCTAGCATTGTGTAACTACAGCAAGGGATATTTTTCCCTATATGTGTCACTTTGCACTTGTCCATGTTAAATTTCACCTGACATTTGGAAGCCCAATCTTCCAGTCTTGCAAGTTCCTTTTGCAATGTATCACAACCCACTTGTGTCATCCACAAATTAGATCACCTCACTCATTGTACCCCTTTCCAGATCACTTATAAATATATTAAAAAGAAATGGTCCAAGTACAGATCCCTGAGGCACTCCACTGTTTACCTTTTTACACTGGGAAAACAGTCCTTGTTTCCTGTCTTTTAACCAGCTTGCAATCCACAAACTGACATCGCCTCCCATCCCATGACTTTTAGTTTTCTTAGAAGTCTCTCATGTGGGACTTTGTCCTGCGCCTTCTGAAAATCCAAATACACCACATCTACCAGTTCACCTCTGTCCACATGTTTATTCACCCTTTCAAAAAAAAAATGTAGATTTATTTATTTATTTAGCACTTTTATATACCGATTTTCCAGTAACAAAATTACTAATCAAGTCGGTTTACATTCTAAACAATAACATGACAAGAGGATGTCTTACAAAAAACAGGAAGATTGAACTTGGATAAAAATAAATGGGGTTAACAACATAAAGCTACATCTTTAGTCATGATCATTGGTTGGCTGGCTTGGCTGAAGTTAGAAGAATGCTTGGTTGAATAACCAGGTCTTGAGTCTTTTCTTAAATACAATAGGGCATTGCACTAGTCTGAGGTCTGGTGGGAGAGAGTTCCAAAGTTTGGAGATTTGTGAGCAAGACCTCCCGTGGGTAAATCCATGCTGGCTGTGTCCCATTAAACCATGTCTATCGAAATGTTTTGTGATTTTATTCTTTAACAGTTTTTATGATTTTTCCCCGGCACTGAAGACAGGCTCACTGGTCTATAGTTTGAGATCATCCCTGGAGACCTTTTTAAATATCTGGGTTATACTGGCCATCTTCCAATATTTAGGTACAATGGATGATTTTAATGATAGGTTACAAATTAAATGAAATAGGTCTGAAATTTCATTTTTTACTACTTTCAGAACCCTGGATGTTTATACCATCTGGTCCAGGTGATTTACTACTCTTCAGCTTGCCAATCTAGCCTACAACATCTTCCAGGTTCACCATGATTTGGTTCAATTCATCTGAATTGTGCACCTTTAACACCTTGATCATCTAATGATCCAACTGACTCCCTCCAGGCTATCTGCTATGAATACATTTTTAAAAGTTTTTATTATAGGTTTTTGCCTCTGTGGCCAACTTCTTTGCAAATTCTCTCTTAGCCTGTCTTATCAATGTCTTAAATTTAACTTCCCAATGCTTATGCTTTATCTTATTTTCTTCTGATGGATCCTTCTTCCAATTTTTGAATGAAGATCTTTTGGCTAAAATATCCTCTTTCACCTCACTTTTTAGCCATGCTGGCAATCGTTTGACCTTCCTTCCACCCTTCAAATGCATGGAATACATATGGACTGTGCTTCTAGGATTTTTTTGTACACTTTTTACCTTTATAGCTGCACCTTTCAAAATGTTTTTTATTTTAAACTATTTTTCTCATTTTTTCAAAGTTTCCCTTTTGAAAGTTTATTACTAGAGTTGTGGATTTACTTACTGTCCCCGTTCCAGTCATTAATTCAAATCTGATCATATTATGATCACTATTGCCAAGCGGCCTCACCATAGTTACCACTCACCAAATCCTGTGCTCCACTGAGAATTAGATCTAAAATTGCTCCCTCACTCATCAGTTCCTGAACCAATTGCTCCATAAAAACTGTCAATTATTCCATCCAGGAACTTTATCTCTCTAGCATGTCCTGATGTTTCACTTACCCAGTCAATACCCAGTTTGATCTCTATTAAATGAGATTGTGAATGCATTTTTCAACTAGAAAGACTATCACTGCTTGTGTTTCGGTGCCGGGAACAGATTTATTTTTCGGCTATATTTTATACCATATAAATGGACCCTGCTTGATTTTTCATTTATAAAATCATCTGTATGGTTTATTATGAACAGTGCTATTATATGTTCATTACACTTTCCAATGAGATATATTACAAAAAAGTTCGCACAGCCTCTTCTCATATCAAGTAGAGGGGTTTTTTAAAACATTTTTTCTGTTTTGATTAAGCTTTTTATGGTGGTGTTGTATGTATTTATGTTTATATCTTTGGTGGTGTTTTGTCATATGACTGTTCTGTGTTTTTTGTTTAGTATTTATGGTGTTTTTAGAAACTGTGACATTTTTACATTATAGTGAATTTAAAATAAAAAGTTATTCAACATTTTTTTTTATCTACTTTGGGTACTGTTCTAGTCATATATCATTAGCATTGAATTCCAGCTGCTAAATCTTCAACCATTCTTCAAGCTTTTGTAAATCACTTAATTCTCTACTCCTTCAGGCATGTCCAGTGTGTTGTAGATTTTGGTATTATCCACAAAGACAAATTTTACCTTCTAGCTTTCCCTTCCCCAATATTGCTCACCAAGATATTGAACAGATATTGAATTTGCTGCAGGCATTTCAGTAACCAGCAGGCACCTCTACCAAAATCAGAAAAACTTTCAACCCAACAGGTACAGCTAGCAGACCTCACCTCAGTCACAAATATAGGGCATAAATTATAAATAGTAAGGTGCAGACAAAAAGCTGGACTGGAAACCACTAAAAGCCAGACTCATATGCAGTGCAATAAATCAAATACAGAAATATCACTATTCCTCATAAAACAATGTCAAGAAATATAAATCATAACAGTGCATAAACCATACTAATAAAAAGCATATTTGAAAGCAGATGACAAATGGAACACCTAATTAAGAATAATGATGAACTTTAAACATTTCCCCAAAATCAATCAAATATTTCAAAACAGCAGACATATCAAACACCCAATAATTAAAACTAACAAGGTTAAAAATAATTCCCCCCCTGCCTCCATATCTAGAAACTTTTCATTTCCAGTCACCCTGAGATTATAGACTTGGATTAGCAGGGGGAAGGAGAGGAGGGTATACACACACACACACACACACACTACCCTCTCTTCTTCTCACTCCCATTTTCTACTTTGTCCTTCCCTTCCATCTCCCTCACCTTCAATCATTCACCATCCTTCCCTCTCACTCAACCCCCATACCCTCTTCTCTTCCCTCTGTCTTACTCCCCCATTCAATCCTCTTACCTTCCCCTCTGTCACTCACCACCTCACTTCCACTCACCCCTTTCCCTTGCTTTATTACCCTTCCCTCTCAGTCACTCACCCCTCAGTCACTCCCTCTCATTCACTTCCTTCATATCTTCCCCTCTCAGTCAGTCACTTACTCCCATTTACTCCCTTCTCAGTCACTCACCCTCCTTCCCACTCATTCATGTCCCTTCCATTTCACTTACTCATCACTTTCCTTTCCTTCCCTCTGTCCCTTCCCTTACTCACCTCTCACAGCAGCACCAGGCCTCTCCTCGCTGGTGGGGGATGGGTACCCCGCCAGCATGACAAAGGGGCCTCTCCTCGCTGGTGGGGGGATGGGTACCCCACCAGCATGACAAAGGGGCCTCTCCTCGCTGGTGGGGGATGGGTACCCCGCCAGCGTGACAAAGGGGCCTCTCCTCGCTGGTGGGGGATGGGTACCCCGCCAGCGTGACAAAGGGGCCTCTCCTCGCTGGTGGGGGATGGGTACCCCGCCAGCGGGACAAAAACAGGGCTTGTCTTCACTGGCAGGGTATGGAAATCCCACCAGCATGATGACAACAGGACGTCTCCTTGCTGGCAGGGGATGGGAACCGCAGCAGCACAATTACAACAGAGTCTTTCCTCGCTGGTGAGGGATGGGAACCGACACACCGGGGCTCTTCTCTCCTCTCCCCTGTATAAGTATTGCTATTGGCTCTTACAGCAAATATAAGAGCCAATCGCAGTACTTATAAAGGGGAAAGGCGGACGGGCAGGTGAGTGTCTGCGCTGCACAGCATCCTGAATAAAGATGTGATTGGCTTGCTTTAAATCTTTCAGCAAGCCAATCACATCTTTATTCAGGATTCCAAGTGGCGCAGACTCTCAGCTGCCCGCCCGCCCACCCTGTTTGGCCGCATGTTTACCTCCTCCCCTTTGTCGGGTGCAGACATCAGCAAAGGTCAGGAACCAGCACCTTGCGATTCAGCATATCACTCAGAGGGAACATTGCAGGCGGCAGTTAATGTTAATTTTTAAAAGTTAAGTGGGCCGGATACAGGCCAATGACAGGCCTGATTTGGCCTGCGGGCCATAGTTAAACCACCCCTGCTCTAGTTGTTATGTTATCTATAGGGACTAGGTGACATCTAGTGGCCATCCCTTAGGGGTGCCACATCTGCAAACTTCACTTCAACTAAATCACAGTAATTCTTATGTCTCTCAGGTACTCCATTTTTTCTGTAATTTAAGTATTAATCAAGAATCTTACTTAAAACCAAATCCATATACCGACTCTTTTTTACAAACACTATAACAGTGCAAATAATAAAGAAAAAAAAATCAGCACACAGTCTCTTAGCCAGGAGTACAGTACATAAAACTGTCTTACCCTGGTATTCTGTCTCTCTACTTTCTGCACATATGAACCACTGACTTTCTTTACATTATCTGAAACAGAATCAATATAATTTTTATTCCTCAAATAATTTGATCTTTATTCACAAGGAGTTTTGTACTTGCTGGATAGAACAATCCAAACATTACTCTCAAATTTCTTAGTTGCTCTTACATTGCCAGAAATGTCTTCTTTTTCTGATCTGGGCTTACGTAAATTTGTGACAAACAGCATTCTTTCCTTCTAACAGTACAGGTGCCCATACCTTGAAAGTTTGCATGATTCTCAGAGGTTCATGGTATCATATCACAAGTGCTTTCAGATATTTTTTTGTTGCTGGTGTTATAGAAGCACTCTCTGTGCTCTTTCCAGTCTCACAGTCCTTCACAGACTGCATTTCCAATAGCTTTGGCAGAAAAGTCTCCGTAAATTTCACCGGATCACCACGTTCCATTCCTTCTGGAATCCCAAATTGCCAGATTGTTTCTCCAGCTCCTATAATTTGCATCTTCGAAGCGCCTTCTCAGATCAACAATGATTTGATTTGGTCTGGTAGTAGTGACAGTATTTTCCAACAAGAAGTCCTTTCCTCCAATTCCTCCACTTTCTTTTGAAATAAAGAGAATTACACTGTAAGTGAAGCCACTTCTGATTTAATTTCTTTTGCTGTACCATGATTCTCTGTCATTAGTACCCTTAGGGATTGCAGTTCCTTCATGATCATGGTAAGGGAGTTTGCTATTTCACTGCCAGAAGGCATTTTCTGAGGCGATGGAGGGGTCCTGCTCAGACCTTTTGTGGTGCTGCAAAAGCCAAATTTACCACAGGCCATAACTATTATCATATAGGATAAGTATTTGGAAGAGGCGACAATTTTACTTAGAAGGCTTAGTGATTTTGACTTGTTCCTCAAAGAGATCTCTCACACAGAAAGCTCTTGTGCCTCATCCGTGAGGTTTTTCTATATAATACTGGGTGATCAATCTATGAAAGATATACACAACATGAGTGTTGACTATTATGTAGGTAAAAATAGTTACTCCTGTGCAAGTCAGCTGCATGCGGGTATGTAGATTTTCAGCCACTTAAAAAGTATGCATGTGCATTCAGAACATGCACATAACTGCATAAAAAGATGTATTCCAAGGGCATCTCTTAGATGCACAGATATACGTTGCATTTTCTAAAGGTATATGCACGGATGGCAAGTCACTGGCGTGCTTAACTTTTCTTGCCTAAATGTATGTGCATATAGATACCCATGTGCAAATCGATTTTCAAACTCAGTGTACACAGGCACCTTGTGTTTGAAAACTGCATTGTTCTGCGGTGAGGGGGGGCTAGCAAGTACATAAGCCCTCTGGGGATAGGGAAATATCTGCAGTACCTGAATGTGATCCACTTTTGAGGGGTCACGAATGGCAGAATATAAATACAAAATTATTACTATTACGTGTTTAACTTTGCAAATGAACCCCAGAGTACTCAAGAGGTACATCTCACACTGTATTTCTATAGTTCAATGCAGGTGGCTCCATGAACAGGAAGCACAAAAAACAAACACTAGGTCCAATATATATCATTTGTATAGAGGTCAAACTGAATAATCTGATCTGGTGAATACTCTCTCTGTGTTTAAGAACCTCCCAGAAATGGGGTTTAAATCAGAATATATATTTTTTTTTTTGGGGGGGGGGGTTATAAATGATTATAAAATATAATATATATATATATATATTCTGATTTAAACCCCACTTCTGTCTAAAGTACATTTCTCCTGAGATTTTGGTTCCAGCATGCCGTCATTGATTCCCTGGCTGCTTGTCCATAGGAATTGTCTGTTCTTAGTGCTGTGACTGTGCACCTGAAATTTTTTTTTTTTTTTTTTTTATAAACAATATGCAGGCTCAATTCAGCTTCATTATGATCATTTGTTTTCAAGATGCTGAAGGCTCCTCTCTGATTCTTCAAGAAAGACTGAAGGTAAGAAGCCCATCCCCCATCAGAATCTTTTAGCTAGAGCAGCACTAACAGGCCCCTCTGTCTAAACTTCCATCTCCAAACCCAGCAACATAATGGACGAGCCAATTAAATGATTATTAATTCATGCTATTTTCCGTAAGCCTGAGGTTCCCATCACCCTACGTTCCGTAAACCATCTCGTCACCTGCTCCAGGACATGACGCTGCTTTTTTTTTTTAATTAATTAAAAGGAGAAGAAAAAACCTCCCTACATTGGTCAGCAACCACTCTCCTCTCTAGCTCTAACTGCTGTGTTCATACAGTCAGGGAGGCAAAATGAGAGCATTTCTCAGGGTGCGCAAGAACCGGCCCAGTGAATTGCAACATGCTAACATAGAACAGAGCAAGCAAACCAGCAAGGTGCAGATGGGGACCAGAGCTGCTCTCACTGACCTCTCCTTGCGGACAAGACAGTGAATTAAATCAAGCAGGCGATGTCTACCATCCTCCTGGCTAAGAAACCATTGGAACCCTGGAATTAGGTGATCAGGATTTGTATAAGGGAATGAAGGCCCCCAAAGAAAGCAAGCTTGGTCTCACCAATTAAAGATAGTGAAAGGTTGTGTGTGATTAGTCAGAGCTCTAGCAAGCAGATCTCTTGTATGTTTTTGTACAGCGCTGTATATATCGAAGAGTGTGGTAGAAATGATTAGTAGTATGCACAAAAATGATTTCCAGATGTATAGCTACAGATGTGTAAATGCACAGATGGACTGAAGGATGGACAATAAAGAGCAGGGAGAGAAGCATACAAACAGGAGGAGAAAGAGGAAAGAAAAACGACGGTGACCATGTGACCACAAAGATTAGAATGGCCAGGGAAAATGCTATTCTGGATTGCAGTCCTAAACCCCATCTATTTGTTTAAAATCATTTATAACCTACTCCCTCTAACGTTTGGGGCGGAATACATAAAAACATACATAATGTTTAGAATTAAAATACACATAAAAACTAGAAAGAAACCATACAAAAACATCCATACGATGCCCAAAATAAATGTCATGTGGAACAAGAATGCCTGGTAAACATATATTGAGAACGGGAAGACTCATATGTTGGCCTGGTGGTCATGGTGGCTTTTGAAGGCGATGGTGAATATAAAGGTCTTAAGAGCTTTTTAAAAATTCTTTGGAGTCCTGAATGTTGCGTAGTTGGGAAAGCAGTGAATTCCAGAGGAGAGGGCCAGCTATCGAGAAGGCTCTTTCCCTTGTGGACTCAAGACAAGCATATCCCGGAGATGGAATATCCATAAGAAGTTGACTAGAGAAGCAAAGGGTTTGACTAGCGGTATATAGCTTTAATGTGGTGCTAATCCAAGGAGAGGTAATGTTATGTAGCAGGTAATATCTATTGAAGCTAATTTGTATTGGATGTGCCACTGTATTGGGAACCAGAGAAATGAATATTATACTGGAGTAATGTGGTGACAGATATTTGGCCCGTTAGTATATGGGCCTCCAAATTCTGAATAATTTGGCATGCTCGAATGGTATTTTGTGGTAGACCAATATATGGGGAGTTGAAACAAGTGATGAGAAGATAGATGATTGGAATATGGTTCTTAAGTCAGGGGGATTTCACAATGATTTGAGGTGAAGTAATTTCAGTTTGGCTAATGAGGTTTGCACTATGCTTGAGATATGTGGTTTCATGGATAGTGACGGGTTAATTGTTGCATCTAGATTGTCAGTTTTTGGGATATCTGGAGTGTCTGGATATCAAAAATGAAAATCAGGTGTGGGGTAATGGGATGAAAAACCTAATATCATGATTTCTGTCTTTTTTACATTAAGAGCTCATCTATTATGTGATAACCAAGTTTTAATACTGGCGAAATAGTGTGTAGCAGATTATCATTGTGGGTAAGCTGGGGGTGGTCTGGAGGGATTCCAGGTTGATCTGCAATGTACCAGAAGAATTTCCACCAGGCTGTGTGGGCTACAAAATAAAATGGTGACTGTGGCGGGGACCCATAGGGAAATGAAAAAACAAATAAAATGGATGAAATTGTTTTCCTTTCATTTCATTTAAAAAAAAACAAGAAATGGCACAGGAAATGTCATTGACACTGTGGACTGCGAGCTGGTTAAAATAAAGGAAATGGAGCAGGAGTAAATGGTCAGTTTTCTCAGTGGAGAGAGGTAAACAGTGGAGTGCGTCAAGGATCTGTACATAGACTGGTACTTTTTAATCTACCTTATAAATGGGCTCTGACCGACGGCCCGCAAATGCGCAGTAGAGAGCAGCTCTACCGCGCATGTGCGGGCCAGCACGTTGGTCAGAGCCGTGCGTGCCCGAAACAAAAAACATGGTGGTGGGGCCGCAGGAGCGGCGGCGGCCGCGAAGCAGGAGCGGGAGGAGGAGCAGAGGCGCCACGCGCGAGTGACACCCCCCTCCGAGATCTGCCGGCAGGAGAAGCAGCGCCGCCGCGCGCGTGTGATACCCCCCCCCCCCCCCCCCGAGATCTGCCGGCAGGAGCGGGAGGAGAAGGTGGTGAGAGGGAAGGTGAGAGAGAGAGAGAGAGGGAGGTGAGAGAGAGAGGGAGGAGAGAGGGAGGTGAGAGAGGGGGAGGGAGGTGTTAGAGAGAGGGAGGTGAGAGAGAGGGGAAGGGAGATGAGGGAGGGAGAGAGGGGGTGAGAGGGGGAGGGAGGGGGTGGGGGTGAGAGAGTGAAGGAGGAGGGAGAATGAGGGGGAGGGAGTGGGAAGGAAACGGACCGAGCCCGTTGTTACGGGCTTAACGGCTAGTATATTTATAAATGATCTGGAAAGGGATACGATGAGTGAGGTGATCAAATTTGAAAATGACAAATTATTCAGAGTAGTTAAATCACAAAACGACAGTGATAAATTGCAGAAGGATTTTGCAAGACTGGAATATTGAGCATCCAAATGGCAGATGAGATTTAATGTGCAAGGTGATGCATATAGGGAAAAATTAAACCATGCTGTAGTTACATGTCAAGTTCCATATTAGGGGTTACCACCCAGGAAAAAGATCTAGCTATCATAGTGAAAAATATGGTATTGGTTAAATTTATTTGTTGGATAATACAGTTTATTAGTGGATAATGTATTAAAATTGTTGGCTCAGTGTGCTGAAGTGAAAAAAAAAAAAGCAATGTTAGGAATTATAAGGAAAGGAATGGTGAACAAAATGGAGCATGTCATAATGCCTCTGTATCGCTCCACGGTGAGACCGCAACTGTGCGCAAATCTGGTTGCCGCATCACAAAAAAGATATAGTTGCACTGAGAAGGTACAGAGAAGGGTGACCAAAATGATAAAGGGCATAGGATGGCTCCCCTATGAGGAAAGGCTAAAGAGGTTAGGGCTGCTGAGCTTGGAGAAGAGACAGATGACATGGGGGATATGATAGAGTTTTATAAAATCATGAAAGAACTTGAACGGATAAATGTGAATCTGTTATTTATTCTTTCAGATAATACAAGGAGTAGGGGGCACTTCATGAAATTAGCAAGTAGCACATTTAAAAAAAAAGAGAAAATTTCACTCAACGCACAATTAAGCTATGTAATTCATTGCCAGAGGATGTGGTTAAGGTAGTTAATGTAGCAAGGTTTAAAAAAGGTTTGGATAAGTCCCTGAAGGAAACATCCATAAACTGTTAATCCTATTGGCTTAGGGAATAACCACTGCTCATTACTGGCATCAGTAGAATGAGATCAATTTAATGTTTGCGTACTTACCAGGTACTTGTAACTGGATTGGCCACTGCTGGAAATAGGATGCCAGCAGTGGCCAATCTGACCCAGTAAAGCAACTTCTTATGTTCTTAAAGTCAGTAGTGGCAGTCCAAGTAGATTTTAAAGGGAAGAAAAACTATATATCATCTGCGCAAAACCTATAGGACAGGCCTATAGGGTAAGCAACAGAGAGGAGTGAGACAGATGTTGAATAATGCTGCAGATAAAGATGATCCTTATGGGATGCCATGCTGATGCTGAGGTCGCAGTTCTAACCTGTTATGATCTATTTGTAAAAATATGAAGAAAACCAGGAGTGAATAGTGCCAATGTCAGAGGTGCATGAAAGCAGAATGTTATGTTTAAGGCGCCAAAATGCTGACGTAATATCCAAAAGAATTAGCATGTACCTGAGACATCACCCCTCAAGACAGAATCCATGCTAGACAGCAAGAGTTTCGGTGTTATGTTTTCTAAAACTAAATTGGTATTGGTTAAGTACTGAGTTGGTGTCAAGGAAATCTGTCTGTTTTAAGATTGCAGCTTCAATTATTTTTGTAAAAAGTGGTAATGATGAGACTGGTTGAAAATTCGAGAAATTAGAAGGATCGGCTCTGATTCTTTTTTTTTTAAACAATGGATAGACTGTAGCTTGTTTCAGTGATGCGGGAAAATGGCCCGTGGACAGTAATAAATGTATAATTCTGAAGGTGGGTTAAATAATTTCGTGGCATGTTAGCTTGAGGAGAGGGCTGAAGCAAGGATTTAAAGGGTAAGATGATGAATGTAACATTTATGATGTGCAAAAATTCAGATTGAAAGATGTTCAAAGTCAGAACAAAGAATGGATGCATTATTAACTTGGGGAGTGTCTGTGGGAAACATTGCACAGATACTGGTGACTATAGTAGAAAAAAACATAACAAAAGATTTGCAGAGATCTGTGGTTGAGTTGATCAATGGAAAGGAAGGAATTAACGAGGGGAGGTTGATTAAACCATGAACACAGAACAGTTCTTGTGGGCTATACATAGATGTCTTAATGTGGTTGCTAAAGTATGATTTTTTTTATTTTTTTTTTTAGCAGAGTTTGTAACTCATCTTTATTGTGCAAATGTTTCATGATAGATTTTGAGATTTTAAGAAATGGAATTTATTCTCCACCTTGCTTCTGTTTTTCATAAGAAAGATGACGAGAAGCAATGTGTGGAGAGAGATGAAAAATGGCAGAAATATTATGCAAATACTTCAGTTCACTAAAGAAGAACCTGGAGAAGGACCATTGCTGGCTGAGAAGACCGTAGATGGCGGTGCAGTAGATGTAACCCCGTTTCCTGAAGACAGTATGGGAAGAGCTAGGAAAACAAAGGACAAGGCCATTGGGTTGGATGAGGTCCAACCCAGGACATTGAGAGAGCTCAGAGATGTGCTGGCGGGTCTGCTGAAAGACCTGTTCCATAGATCCCTGGAAACAGGAGTGGTGCCGTGTGACTGGAGAAAAGCAGGGGTGGTCCCACTTCACAAGAGTGGTTATAGAGAAGAAGCTAGAAACTACTGTCCAGTTAGCTTCACTTCGGTGATGGGACAATTAATGAAGACTCTACTCAAAGAAAGGATAGTGAACTGGTGGGTTGCTGGACTCTAGGTAGAATGGATTCACCAGGGGTAGGTCCTTTCAGGCAAATCTGATCAATTTTTTTTGATTGCGTGACTAGAGAATTGGATTGAGGAAGAGCACTCGATGTGATATACTAGGATTTTAGCAAAGCTTTGTTACAGCCCCTCAAAGGACGCTCAAATAAAATGAGAAGCTTGGGAGTGAGCACCAAGGTGGTGGAGTGGATTACAAACTGGTTGACTAACAGTACACAGCGTGTAATAGTAAATAGAACCTACTTAGAAGAGAGAATGGTGTTAAGTGGAGTGCCACAAGGATCAGTTCTGGGACCAGTTCTGTTCAATATCTTTGTGAGCAACCTGGCAGAAGGGATGGAAGGTAAAGTTTGCCTATTTGCAGATACTAAGATCTGCCACAGAATGGAGATGCCTGAAGGAGTAGAGAGAATGAACAGTGGTTTAAGAAAGCTTGAAGAGTGGTCAAAAGTTTGGCAGCTGAGATTCAATGCCAAGAAGTGCAGTCTCATGCATCTGGGGTGCAGTAATCCAAAAGAACTGTATGTGAGAGAGGGTCCTTAGAGTGATAGTTTCTTGTGATCTGAAGATGGCAAAGCAATGTGACAAGGCGATAACTATTCCTACTACTACTAAAACATTTCTATAGCGCTACACGACATACGCAGCACTGTACAAACATACAAAAAGACAATCCCTGCTCAAAAGAGCTTACAATCTCGTAAGACAAACATACAGGATGAGTTTTGGTTAAAAGAAAAGAAACTAAAGCCAGAAGAATGCTGGGCTGCATAGAATAACCAGTAAGAAAAAGGAGGTGATAATGCCCTTATACAGGTCCTTGGTGCGGCCCCTTCTGGAGTGCTGTGTTCATTTCTGGAGCCCGTATCTTAAAAAGGATAGAGACAGGATGGAGGCAGTCCAGAGAAGGGCAACCAAAATGGTGTGGTGGTCTATCAGAAGGATGTGAATATGTATGCCCTGGAAGAGAGGAGGTGCAGAGGAGATAGGATACAGACAGTCTGATAACTTGAAAGGTTTTATTGATGCATGATCCTAAACCTTTTCTGTTGGAAAGCAAGCAGAAGAACTAGGGATCACAAAATGAAACTCCAGTGAAGACAATTCAGAACCAACATCAGGAAATATTTCTTCACACAGAGGGTACTGGATGCCTGGAATGTCCTTCTGGAAGAGGTGACAAAGACAAAAATAAACGAATTGAAAAAAGCATGGGATAAAACACTGTGGATCCCCTAGGCTAGAGTGTAAATGAAGAAAAGGGTGCATGAGGTAACCTGTACTGAGCGGCAGCTTCTACTCCTATCAGAAGGCATGGGGATTACTACCCTTAATCAATTAACTTTAATGATTTTGATGCAACTGAAACTCTCCGCTTCAATTGGGGGGGGGGGGGGGGGGTAGTCAGGCGCCCTGACTTTTTGGTCTGGGGTACAGATACACAGACATTAGGGAAAAAGTGCAGGACTGCTTCTACAACCAAATCGAAAAAGCACAGCACGTTAAAGCAGCATTGTCAGAATTATCAGGAAGGCTGCTCACGCTGTAAAAATGTTGACAGTGATTTTAATAATGGGTTTGGAAGTGCTTATTTTTGATTGTTAATATTACTACCCTTAACATAAGGCTTGGGGGAAACCTGCATGGAATGGCAGTTACTTTCATAAGAAACTTGGTGGGCACTGGATGGACCATTTGGTCTTTTTCTGCTGTCAAATACTAAGTTACTTTTTGTTACTATATAAGGCTTGTTTCTGTAGCATTAAAAATGAGTGCACCATTACATCTGGATTATATAGTTTAAGAGATGCTAGTTTATCTGTGATTGAATTGAGCTGTGCCAATTGGTAATCCTATTGTTGAGAGTATCATTAGGAAATGCTAACAAAGGTTATAATTGCACTTTAAATTGATCTGAATCAATGCACCTGTGTTTGCAGAAGGATTGATTCTTAGGGGGAGGCTGTGAAAAGAACACAAAGTTAATGTTTTAATGAGAAAGTGGTCAGACCAAGGAACCTTGTCAATGGTTAGGTTTTCAGGATTTAGAGAGCAGACAGAGGGGTTTAGAAATAACAGATCAAGAGTATCACCTGCTTTGGGAATTGGTGTATCGATGACCTGCTCCCATCCCCAAACATTTAGAAGTTCTAAAAACATTTCACAAGCCAAAGATTGTGGCGTGATGTTAACGTATAGGTTGAAGTCACCTAACAATGTTTTTGAAAGGTTTATGGGTGTGTTAAAAAGACAATCAAGGAAAAGAGAACTATTGTAGTTTAAACAAACCTGGGGTATAATAGGTGTGGTAACTATTTACATATTTAGAGGTAATTAGAAGAATCTCATAGGAAAAGAGGATTGTCAAAGTAATAGGAGGAAAGTTCCAATATTTCTTGAAAATTATTAGTAGACCATCCCCTCTACATAGGTTCCAAGGTTCATGATACAAACAAGAAACATGACTCAATGTAGTGGTGCATAAGAGCTTGCACAATACTCAGGCATGGCCTTCAGGTGCTCCTTCATGCACATAGCCCTCTGCGGTCCTTAGTAAGATTATAAAGACCAGCTCTCCCAGATGATGTCAGGCAGGGGGGATGGGACTCCAGCAGCAGAGCTAGAGCTGAGCCAGGAACTGGGAGAGATGTTAAGGCAGCGAATCCTTGGCTCCAAACCCAAAATAGTAAGTGGGCATTCCAGCAGTGGCAGAGGCGGAATGGCGTTCCACTTGTGCCACCGAAATCTAAAATCTGGGTCTTTTCTTGCTAGCAAAGCGTTGCTAATCCATGGAAACTAGGAGTATAAAAAGTCCTCATTGCGAGTTGGTAAGCCACCCAAGTTTGGCCTCCTCTCTCCTCTCCCACATTCAAGAATATGAAGGAAATGCTCTGAAGAACCTCCACTCACAGAACATTAGAATAAACCTTTTGTGTACAGGAACACTTGTGGAATTTGTGATGTCACTGGTTACAATGCAAACAGTTGATCGGACATTATTCTCCTCCAATCTCTTGCATCCCCATAGTCCCATTCAGAGTGATTTATTTAATGATTAATGAAGAAAAGGTTTTTATGTGATAGAATAAAATAACCTTCACATCAGTGTTGAAAACATTCCTACTTATGCAGGCATATTTGTAAACCTTCAGTTTTTGATGGAACCATGCAAGTTTTTTTTTCTCTACATGGTGGGTATGTTTGCCATTTTATTAATTATGTTTTTATATTAATCTCATACAGTTTTGTCACAGGCAGTATATAAGCACCATATATACAATAAATAAATAAATTATAATCTTAATATTTAATGAATGGGTTATCATAATAACTGCAGGGAGTGGTAGTTGCTACTCAAGAGAAACATGGGGGTAATTTATTTATTTATTTATTTATTTAAGGGTTTTTTATATACCGAGGCACGTTTGCAAAACATCACCTCGGTTCACAATGTAACATAACTTAGCAACTAGCTTTACAATAAAAACATTAACAGGGAGAGGGTTAACAAGGGCAGGAGATGATAAAACGAGAATTATATACATATGTACAAGTTAGATTTAACAAGATAGTTAAACAAAGCAGTCAGGATAATTAGGAGGGTGAAGTAATGAAGGGAAGGGGACGGGGGGGAAGGAAGGGGGAGTATACCCACAGTGGGTGGGAGGTAGGGAGGGAGAATAGAGAGGGTGAGTGTCAGAAGGGCAGTTATGTTGCATCTTTGGGGAGAGTTAGTTCGTCAGTCAGGGTACGCTAGTTTGAACAGCCATGTTTTAAGATTGTGCTTGAATTTTTTGTGGCAGGGTTCCTGGCGTAGTTGGGAAGGCATTTTGTTCCAGTGGGCAGTTCCTGCAGTGATGAAAGATCGCTCTCTAAAGGTGGTATGCTTCATGAGCTTAGGAGAGGGTAATTGGAGTTTGGCCAGGTGATGTGTTCTTGTGGGTCTTGTCGGAGTGTGAAGCCGGAGCTGTTCTGGGAACCATTGCATGTCGTGGTTATGAATGGTTTTGTGTATGAGCGTGAGTACTTTATATATTATCCTGGAGGTTACGGGGAGCCAATGTAATGATTGAAGGACGGGAGTGATGTGGTCATGACGGTGAGTGTTGGTAAGGATACGTGCCGCAGCATTCTGTAATAACTGTAGGGGTTGTAGAGTACTTTTTGGTAAGCCTAGGAGGATAGCATTGCAATAATCAAGTTTGGACAGGATCATAGCTTGCAGAACTGTGCGGAAGTCGGAGTTATGAAGGAGAGGTTTGATTCTCTTCAAGGTGTGGAGTTTGAAGAATCCGCTTTTTATGGTGGCTGAAATGAATTTTTTTGAGGTTAAATTGGTTATCTATCATGATGCCAAGGTTGCGGACTTGTAGGGTAGGATGGCAATTGGGTAGTGAGGGTGTGGGGGAGAGACTGCGTGAAGGGTTGTTAGGAGGGGAAAGAATGAGTAGCTCTGTTTTGTTAGTATTGAGTGCTAGGAAGTTATCGGAGAGCAGTTTATTTATATCAGATAGCGCAGAGTTCCAGATTTTCATTGCGTTTGTAATGGAATCATTGATGGGGATGAGTATCTGCACGTCGTCAGCATATATAAAGTGCTGAATACCCAGTTTAGAAAGGAGATGGCAGAGGGGGAGGAGGTATATATTAAAGAGTGTAGAAGAGAGGGATGAACCCTGTGGTACTCCTTGAGATAGTTTGACAGGGTTGGATTTGTTACAACCCATTTTTACACTGTAGCTTCTGTCACTAAGGTATGATTGGAACCATAGTAGGGCAGTGCCAGCAATGCCAATTTCCATGAGGCGTTTGATGAGTGTGAGGTGATTGACAGTGTCGAATGCTGCAGAGATATCTAATAGTGCAAGTATGTAGGATTGTCCGTTGTCCATGGCTTTAAGTATAGATTCTGAGAGGGTGATGAGTAGCGTTTCTGTACTATGGTGTTTGCGAAAACCATATTGGGATGTGGAGAGTATGTTATGTTCATCAATGTATTCCGTGAGTTGTTTGTTGATGATCTTTTCCAGTATTTTGGAGAGGAATGGCAGGTTTGATACTGGGCGATAGTTGGCTAGTTCATTAGGATCCAGATTAGGTTTTTTGAGAGTGGGTTTGATAATGGCATGCTTGAGTTGCTTTGGGACTTGGCCTAGCGTAATGGATTTGTTCAGGATATTTGCGATGTGTTTGGCTATAGTAGCCGGGCTTGTGAGTAGTATTTTGGTGGGCAGGTTGTCTGAGGGGTGATAGGCGGGTTTGATTTTTTTGAGAGTGGTTTCAATTTCTACTGCAGATGTGTTTTCGAAGTTCAATAGAGAGGAAGTTGGGTTTTTTGTGTGTGGGTGTGATTGAGTGCTTTGAATGGAGCAGTTTATTGAGGTGTTTTTAGGTGCAGGTGAGTTTGGGGAGCCAGAATGAGCTGTGAAGCGTGCCATAATGGTTTCCACTTTGGAAAGGAAGTAAGACGCTAGATTCTCACATTTTGTTTCATCGTCATTGTCAGGGTTGCCTCTGTCTTGGGATGTAATGAGGCTGTTTACATAATGGAAGAGGGCTTGTGGGTTGAACTGGAATTGATGTATTCTTGTGGCATAGAAATCTTTCTTTGCTTTTTCTGTGGCTTTTCGGTAGGCATGTAATTGAATACGAAACTGTGATAGTGTGGTAGGGAGGCAGTTCCTTCGCCATGATTTTTCTAATTTACGAAGATTCTGTTTCATGGTTTTAAGTTCATTTACATACCATGGTTTTTTGTTATTCTTTTCTAAGTTGATTTTTTTTGTTTGAGAGGGGCAGAGTCTATCTGCTATGTTGGTGGTGATTTGGAACCATGAAGAGGTAGCGGAGTTAGCATCTGTGAAGTCTAGGTTGGGTAGTTCTTCTGAAAGGGCCTCTATGATATCTTCAGTTTTAGCCTGTTTGCGGAAACTAATTGTATACAATTGGGGGTAATGTATACCCCCAATTGGGGGTAATGTATACAATTGGGGGTATACTAATTGTATACAATTGGGGGTAATATCTGCACAGCATGGCAGATATTACCATAAGAAGCTTGCTGGGTAGACTGGATGGATTATTTGATTCTTTTCTGACATCATTACTATCAGGCAGATACAGTACAGGGTACTGTATCTGCGGTGGAGCGCACTGTTAACCCGTGTTTGGATGCGCTAGCTTTACCCCTTATTCAGTAAGGGGTAAAAGCGCATCGAAAATGCATGTCCAACCCCCCCAAAACTAATAGCGCCCGTAACATGGCCCTATTAGTTATTCCTGTGCGATTCAGTAAGTAAAATATGCAACCAAGCTGCACATTTTACTTTCAGAAATTAGCGCCTACCCAAAGGTAGGCGTTAATTTCTGCCAGCACCGGGAAAGTGCACAGAAAAGCAGTAAAAACTGTTTTTCTGTACACCCTCCAACTTAATATCATGGCAATATTAAGTTGGAGGTCCCAAAAGTTAAAAATAATTAAAAATTTAAAAAAAAAAATGTAAAAATCGGCCCGCGGCTTGAAAACCTGACGCTCAATTTTGCCAGCATCCGGTTTCCAAACCCGTGGCTGTCAGCGGGTTTGAGAACAGACGCCGGCAAAATTGAGCGTCGGCTGTCAAACTCGCTGACAGCCGCCGTTCCTGTCAAAAAAGAGGCGCTAGGGATGCGCTAGTGTCCCTAGCGCCTCTTTTTACTGCGGGCCCTAATTTGAATATTTATTTTTACTGAATCGCCCGCTCTCCCGCGACTTTTACTGTATCGACCTGTGAGTTAGTAAGCAACATACATACACATGTGATGTATCAATATATTTGTACAATATTTGTCACCATATAAATCTAGATATGAATGTTTCTCCATATGCAGAGGCAGCCTGCACAGTTTTATAGAAAGCCGGAGCATCATCAGGCAGTTAAAAGACGTTACACTGGGTTAATGGCCTTCAAACAGTGATCATTAATATCCCTTCTCCCCATTCCCTTTTGAGAGATCATCTCTGCTAGATGAACTTTTTATTTGTTTGGTTCATGAGTGAAGGTACAGTTTCTCCACTTAAAAAGGAGACAATTGGGGGAAATAAAAATATGTAGTCTTTTAAAGGCAAAGTAGAGTTTTCCATGTACGCATATGTTTGCCCTAAAGCAAGTGAGCAATAACCCACAGTCACATCAGTGTAGCTCACTATTTCCCTCATTCATTTTTGGAGCATTTACACAGACTTCATCTTTAACTATCCAAACACTCCTCCTCCGCATGCACAGAATAAAAGGGAAGATCCTATCCGTGAGTACTTACATTGACGATATATGGTAGTTGACCATTAAAAGAATTTGACTAATGATCTGTGTAAACTGAGATACCTTATCACAACATACGCCACTCTCCTTTGGGAAAAATACACGGAGCTATTTCCCCAGACACAGAAAACCTTTAGTATAGGGCTTCCCAGACCTGTCCTGGGGACCCCCAGCCAGTCGGGTTTTCAGGATAGCCACAACAAATATGCATGAGAAGTTTACATATACTGAGGCTCCATGGTATGCAGATTCATCTCATGCATATTCGTTGTGGCTATCCTGAAAATCCGACTAGCTGTGGGGTACCTTTGGGAAACCTTGCTTTAGTCTTTCAAAATACCCAGCATGCAACACTGCAGTCTAAAAACATTATGGGATTAACTCAACAATAGATTTTCATAGTCAACAGGGAATCTGTTCCACTCTATGCTGAAACTATTCTGTGAATTTCAGTGGCAGCAGAGCTGCTATCTGGTGACTGCTGGATTGCACACTGAACTATTCTGATGCACAATCACCAGGATGTTGCCAGACAAATCACAAGGCTTGATTTTCCTAAACCGATTTAGAAATATTTTGAGTGCTTTTCCATACCAGGTGCAAAGGCACTAAAAGCTATGATTCAAGCCTCGTCTAGAAGCACAATATTTCTACTAAAGGACCAAGCAGCTTGCAAATGGGTGTGGTGGGGGAAGAGAAGGAAAGGTCCAGGGTCCATCCTGGGCATGCAAACAACATTACAAAAAATAAAGCTCAGGGTATATACGATACAGGATCACCATGCAAACACATGATTTTCAAAGCCTTGTTTTACCTATGAAGGTGGATAGGAAGAGTCAGATTTAAATCAAGAGAAAAAGTACGACAAGAAAGTACAGAATGCCCGCATGCCAGTTTCTTACACAATTTGAAATAGTGTTGCTTTTGTTCATTTTCTTCTTTTAATTTCCTGCAACATTTGGAAGAGTAAAATACCCAGAAATTGTGGAAGCACACACTTGTTTACAAAGTGCAAGACTTTTGCCAGATTATTAAATGTCACACTTGCATGCTAAATTCCCTCCCTGCTTTTTCAGAAAAGTTTCCTTGCACAGAGGTGTTTGTCTATTTTTCACTTCCTGAAGTTGAATGATCAGAAACAAAAATGCTTCAATTTCAAAAGCATGTAAGAAAATCACTTGCAGGAGTTATACCATTGCTTTTCCCAATCTGCAAATCTGATTCCAAACACCTCAGAGCTCTGCGCCCATCACCTGCAATTTAGAAACTAATTCTGACTGGACCTCAAATAGTTATCAGGCCAAAACTAAAATGTTGAGACCACCACACAAGGTCTACAACTGCAATGTGAAAAGTAGATACCCCAAACTGTTTTTAGGGGGCATGGGGAGAAAACTTTAGCAGAGGCTGGAAATATTATAGGGATGGGATATTGTTGGGAAGGATATTTTTTGAATAGATTTTGGTCAGGATATGCCTGAGAGAAGTATTGGGCCTCAGAAATCATTCTGAGTGCAGAAAACATTTATGTTAAGCACATCACATTACATCGAACTTGTGCCTGCATATGCAGTAGATGCCAAAAACACATTGTAATACTGGCCTGCCTTTCACCAACCCATTGCAATGTTCTTTAATGGCTTGGGCACACCATTTCATTAAGATAAGCATCACAAGGTTAAAAAGGAATGAAACCTAAATAGTTCTTATAACTCTCTCTTTCAAGTTCCCAATATTAATGTTGTCTCCAAACTCTATGGAGCTTCACAATATATGTCACTCAGACTTTAATTTTGAAAAAAATCAGATGACATTTTGTTCTGCATTTGTGATTTTAGATTAAATTTATCTTTTAGTGAGGGACCAATACCCAAACTAACTACAGAAAACCATCAAACCAAAGAGTGGAATTTAGTCCACTGGTTCCTGAATTGTGCAATTCTGCAGGAGTTGAGGTGCAACTACCAATGGGGAGAATTGCTGAGGTTAAGATCCTTTACACACTCACCTCATCCACACGATATGACTACAGCCTTACCTGGCCACTTGCTTGAGTCTCTGTCACCCACAATATCCGGGTCTTTGACCAATTCCTCAGGATCAGCAATTGTCTCGCTGGGTCCCTCCACATCTTCAATAGATTCTTCTAAAATAGAAAAACATCAAGAAGCTATAAGCAGCACATACAGACATTAGAACATTAATATAACGCTAGAAGGAATAATTATGTTAGTTATAACAAACTGCGTGCTTGGAGATTCTGTGAACATGTAAGAAGGATGCAGAATTGTCTCTCCTCTGCTTTAAACTTATTCCCAGCAAATGAAGATGATGGGGAGATACCCATCTGGAATGGGTAGTAGGCCAGGCTGATAAACTGAAGAGTAGCAAATTACTTGGACTAGATGGTATAAACCCAGAATTCTGAAATACAGATCTATTACTAATAATTTGCAACTTATTAAAATCATCCATTGTACCTGAACACTGGAAGGTGGCCAATGTAATCCCAATATTTAGAAAGGGGTGATCCAGGAAACTATACAGCAGTGAACCTTACTTCAGTGCTGTGAAAAATGGAAACTATTCTAAAGATCAAAATCACAGAGCATATAGAAAGACATGGTTTAATGAGACACAGCCAGCATGGATTTACCCAAGGGAAGTCTTGCCTCACAAATCTGCTACATTTTTTTTGAAGGGGTTAATAAACATTTGGATAAAGGTGATCTGGTAGATGTAGTGTATTTGGATTTTCAGAAGGCGTTTGACAAAGTGCTCCATGAGAGGCTTCTAGGAAAATTAAAAAGTCATGGGATAGGAGGCAATGTACTTTTGTGGATTACAAACTGGTTAAAAGGTAGGAAACAAAGTAGGATTAAATGGTCAGTTTTCTCAGTGGAGAGAGATATAATACATTTAATATATTTATACATGATCTGCAAAGGGGAACGACAAGGGAGGTGACCAAGTTTGCAGATGACAAAATTATTCAGAGTTGTTAAATCACAAGCTGATAGTGATAAATTACAGGACGACCTTGTGAGACTGGAAGATCGGGCATCCAAACAGCAGATGAAATTTAACGTGGACAAGGGCAAGGTGATACATATAGGGAAAAATAACCCATGCTGTAGGTACACTATGTTAGGTTTCATGTTAGGAGTTACCACTCAGGAAAAAGATCTTGGCGTGATAGTGGACAATACATTGAAATTGTTGGTTCAATGTGCTGTGGCGGTCAAAAAAGCAAACAATTTTAGAAATTATTAGGAAGGGAATGATGAAAAAAACAGAGAATGTCATAATGCCTCTATCGCTGATTGGTGAAACCACGCCTTGAGTACTGTCTCCAGTTCTGGTTGCCGCATCGCAAAAATAAAAAATAAAATAAAAATGATATAGATGGCACTGGAAGGGTGACCAAAATGATAAAGGGGATGGAATGGCTCCCCTATGAGGAAAGGCTAAAGATGTTAGGGCTGTTCAGCTTGGAGAAGAGATGGCCGAGGGGGGATATGATGAACGTCTACAAATTCATGAGAGAACTAGAATGGGTAAATGTGAATCAGTTGTTTACTCTTTCAGATAACAGAAGGACAAGGGGGCACTCCATGAAGTTAGCAAGTAGTACATTTAAAACAAATTGGAGAAAATTCATTTTTACTCAACACACAAGTAAGCGCTGGAATTTATTACCAGAGGTTGTGGTTAAGGCAGTTGGCTTAGCTCAGTTTAAAAAAGGTTTGGACAAGTTTCAGGGGGAGAAGTCTATAAACTATTAGTCAAATTGACTTAGGGAATAGCCAATGTTTATTACCGGGATTAGTAACATGGGCTCTGTTCCAGATCTTTCCAGGTACTTGTAATCTGGATTGGGCACTGTTGGAAACAGGATGCTGGGCTTGATGGCCCCTTGGTCTGACTCAGTATGGCAGCTTCTTAACATGTAAGCTGTAACTGTAAGAATTTAGAAGTAAGGACTCTCATGCCTCATAGGGATGGATGTGATTCAGTAACACTGCAGAATTCTGATTAAAGTGTAATGGCAGTGCAGGGCTCTATATATTACACAATGCACCTAAAAATCACTGAATTCCACACAGTAATGACTGGAATGCCCCAACTCCAGACAGCCCATCTTTCATCATCATCCCATTCTCAAAGAAGTCTCCTTAGCACTTTTCTTTTGTAAACTTTCAATTTGGTGGCTCAGTTTAGAGCAAATTAAAAAGCGGGACGTAAAGACAGTTATGCCAGCAGTGAGAACATTCCAGTTCAGTCATTGCACCTCACTTCTGCCCTGATCTGTTGTAATAATCTGAAGCTTTCCTTCAGTGTTAAGAAATATTTGCACTCATGCATCCAGCTTAAATAGTGAATGACTTCGCCTCCTCTCTCTCAGCTTTTTTCCACTTCACATGGGCTGCTATGGGAAACAATTGTCCCATTTCCCTGAATATCACAGAGTTCAGACTAAAAATAATCTCAGGCCAGAGGCTGCGGCATCAGCTTCTCTGGACACCAAGATGACTGCTGTTCATATACTTCCCCTCACAACGCCCCAATGTAATAAGACGTGAGTAAACAATGTGTGCTGAATCTCAATGCACTTTTTTCTTTTCTCACACGCTAAAAACATTAACCCCTGATGCAGAAACTTACTGATATGCTAATACATTGGGAATTAAAAAAAAAAAAAAAAAAAGACATGCTAACCCAAAACAGTGTGCACAAAACTATGTTTAGCATGCATAATGCAGTTTTTCTGCATATAAAGCAATTTGTGTACACACAGGACTCCGATACCATGAACTTCAATTCAACCCCACAGACTAACAGGTCCAGAAACTTTCCTCCACCCTCTGGCCAGGAGTTACATTTCCAGCGTTAAGAAAATATGAATTAAGCCTCTGCAGACAAAACTAATACCATGACTAACGCTGGATTTGCATGGAAGAACATCAATATGCATGCATGCTCTTACTCTGGTTTGTGCACATTTTTTGTGTGCAAAACTCCTTGCTGCCTGAAGAGTATGGTTGTATGCACAACTGTGCAGTCACTTGTGTACACAGCCAAGTACCCTGTATTACATCAGAACCAATGGATGTATTTCTAAAAGCTTCAGCTTCTAGACTTGATAGAAGGGTAAACTAGGGATAACTCACTCAAGGCTTAGAGGGTTGGGGATAGGACAGGTGTACAGAGTTGCAACACAATATCACTAATGCAACACTAACTGCTAGGTCCCTATTAAAAAATATATATTTCTATGGCAACTGCAAAATCAGTTGGAGCGCAGAAAAATAAAATGAATAGGGAAAGAAATCCTAGAAAAGTCTACAAACACACAATACCAACTTTCACAAGCACAACGCTGCAGAAAGCCCTGCTGCGAATTTCAGCTACCACCAGAACAGCAATTCTTGGGGAGCAGCGTAGTGGGGGAGAATAGGGGTCCTCACGAGATCAATCAACTGATCATAAAATTGATCACTGTATGGTAGAATAGTTTTTAAATCAATACCACTCAATGGCTTTTTACAGAAGTCAGCAACTTTTCCCAACTGTACAGAACCCTGCCTTAAAGACACTTCCTCCAGCATCAGTACAGCTGCATCAATACAGAAGTATGAAATGGAAGCTCCTGGAATATGAGTAATTAATTCCTAACGTCCCATACTCAGCAAGAGAACAAGGAAAGAAATTGACAAGCCATGGAAAGTGCATTATATTACTTAAAGTTAATTGCACTCATTATATACACAGCAAGCAACAGTGGCACACAGGAGATTTGGCTGACATGAAGGGAGACTGAACAGTGTCACTTTTAACCTCATTTAGCCCCCTCCCCCCGGTACATACCAGGGTGAATTGTGGATTATTAAAGAGGCAAAATTAAAACAATCAGCTTAGGGTCTTGCAGGGATCCCAAAGCGAGCATCTCCTTGGATCAGCACCTAAAATCTGGAAAACAGATTTTCAAGTCTCCAATCTTTGTGTTCCAGGAACTCATCCGACCTTCTCTTAATACACAAGAGACAAGTCCACCCCTTCCCCACATCGGCCATTTCTTTGATTTCCTTCCCGAGCATGGAGTCTAGATCTGTAGCCTGTATTGCAGGGGTATCGTATAATGACAGAGTAACTTCCTTATCCCTGCATACAACCTCCGTCTAACATACATCTTAGCAGCTGCCACTTGACTTTAAATATTCCAGTCTATATGGCTTACTGTAATCAAGCGTTCTTCTCCCTCTGCATTCTGCACTCTCACGTTTAAGGTACAAGTGTGACATGGTGGTTAAAACACTAGTCTTCAGAAGTCCCCAGACACAAGCTCACCCTTCACCTCTGCCATTCATGCTTACTTCTCTATGGGGACCAATATAATAAGCCGCACTGAGCCTATAGAGGGTAGGTACTCATGCTTTAATGTGCTAATGTTGTCCAGGTAGTAAAAAAAGGCTTTAGCACTTAAAAACCCACAGTATGCTTAGCGTGTCTGATGTAAATTGCCAAGTAATAGCCTTATCAGTTATCACCCTGCAATACAAGGAGGTGCAGTAGCAGGGAGGGTGCTTAGCGCATCTTCTACTACTGTGGGATATTTAACAACCCTTGCTCAGAGGCAGGCATTAAACTTCCCTCAAGCCAGCCCGACTTGTTCCCTGACCTCTTCAGCATGCCAAATCAGCAGGCCAGGCAGTCCGGGTCTCCTTACAGCCCCCCCACCTCCTCTCTCCCTCACCTTAAATAAAGTTACCTTCAGGTCTGGGAAGGTCGTCCCCAAAACCCCCTCACCTCAAAAAATCAAATTGGGCCATGAAACTCCCCAATCCAGGAACCCCTGCCAAAGACTACCTTACCTCCTCCGGCAGGGCTGTTCCCTCACTGAGGGCCAAATGGTCCTTTCACTGACATGTCCAATATCCTTTCAAAAATCTGGAAAGCCAGCCTTCTGAAAGGCTTGTCGCTGACATGTGACAGTGGAGGGACCAATCAGCAGACAGCGAAGGAGTGAATAAATTAATATTAAGTGAAGGGAGGAGGTGGGGGTGCTGGAGGATACCCAGACCCTATTTTAATGTAAGAGGGATGGGAGAGAGAACTTGCCCTGCTGGCCCACCCACATCGAGTCCATTGGGGAAGTCAGGTGAATTTGTTTAGTGTTTTTTTAAGCATGGGTTGGCAGTCAAAAAAGTGCACTTTTAAGATTACCGTGCTTTTTTTAGCGCATATTTTTATCGCTGCCTCCCTTGGTCTGGACTATGAATTACCCCCTATGCTTGTGGTGAGTACCACCACATGAGAAATTATATTTACTAATACGATTTATCTTCGGGTTCGTAGCCTGTACCCTTCCAAAACAACCTCTCATTTGTGGCACCACAGACCAGATAAAATCATCACACCAGAATAAAACAGTAATTAACCCTTGTAACTAGTATTGTGTAAGTAGATAGTAAATCCAACAAGAACATTAAATGGGAAAAGTGCAGTAGTGAAGTATAATATAAACTTGCAATTTACTTATTTTAAATCAAGCATTGCAAAAATAATACTGGGTATGGCCTGTTAGGGTGACCAACAACTCAAATGGATATTTATAAAGAAAAAAAAAAAAAGGAACATTAAGAGATGTTGGGGGAAAAAGCAGTGAAGTACACAGCTTTTAAAAATTATCTTAACCCCCCCCCCCCGAATATTCAAAAAGGGGGAGGGAACAGATCCACCCCAATGTCACCAGTTTGTGATGCTGATGTCCCTCTTGATGGTGAAGCTGGCTAGATGACAAAACAAACAGATGAGCACTGCAGTGTGTAAAGGATCTCCCTCTCCTGGGGAGCTTCCCCAAATGGTTTCCTTGGTACTAAACAGAAAGCAGGCCTGGTTTCAGTGTCTCTTTCCCTGCCCTCTCTCGTGTAGCTGTGGCAAGGGTTTATGCTTGACTTTGGCTGAAAAGCTGAAGCAGTTAAGACGAGATACTGAATTTGTGACAAAAGGCAAAGAAATAAACCTCCTCCCTTCTCTGCTAAGATAATCTAAATTTTGCACAGAGAGTATGTAACTTAGTCTCTTAGGAGGGTGATTCAGCCATGTGCTCCTGGGCCTGGATATCTCTGGAAAGGAAGTCTCAGCTCTCGGCTCCTTTGTCCATTGTTGGGATTTTACATGTAGTTTGGCTATGAAAGAAGAACACCTTTCTATTTCCTCAGAGCGCAGATTTCTCTCTCTTCCTCTCGATAATTAGTTCTTCAGGAGAAGAACTGATTGCAGGCCTGCCAGATGCATGCAAATAAATATCATGCATATTCATTTGGATATCCTAAAACCCCAACTGGCTGGGAGTGGGGGTGGGGGGCCATAGGACTAGTTTGAGCACTCCTGGTCTAGGGTGCCAAATGTTCTCGCACTTTCCCTGGGAGCACAGATAATCCCCTTTTTCCAGGTAAGGAATCAAGTTACCCATGGAAACCACCTTAAACTTTTCCTTTACCAGGAATTTGTTTAAAGCCATTAGGTCTAAAATGGGAGAGAGTTCCCCTGATTACTTTGGAATCAGGAAGCATGTGCTAGAGAATCCCTTCTCTCTTTCACCTGATGTAATAGGTTCTGTAGCATTAGTCTTTAAGATGGAGGATGGTTCCTTTTGTAGCAGTTCCAGATATTGAAAAATAAGCCATGAGCTTCTCAGAAGGTAATTTGGTGGGGTTTAGAACATAAAATCTGCCATTCTGGGTCAGACTAAGGGTCCATCTAGCCCAGCATCTTGTCTCCAAAAGTGGCCAATCCAGATCCCAGTAAGAGTACCTGGGAGATCTCAAATAGCAGATCCATTCCTTAGTGCCCACTCCCAGGGATATTAGTGACTTCACCAACTTTATCAGGCAGATTGTTTATGGACTTTTCTTCCCATGAACTTATCCAATCCCCTTTTTAAAAAAACTCAGTTATGCTAGTTGCCTTGATCACATCCTCCTGCAAATTCCATAGCTTAATTGTGCACAGAGTGAAAAATTGCTTTCTTCAATTTATCTGCTCACACATTAGTTTCATAGAGTGCTTCCTACTCCTTGTACCATCTGAAAGAGTAATAAATCACTCCCTATCTGTTTCAATCCACTCACAATTTTATAAACCTTTATCAAATCCCTTCAGTTGTCTTCTCCAAGCAGAAGAGTCCTCATCTGTTCAGCCTATCATCATAAGGGAGCTGTTCTATCACCTTTATCATTTTTGTCGCTCTTCTCTGTACCTTGTCTAGTTCCGCTATATCTTTTTTTGAGATAGAGCAACCTGAACTAAACGCAAACCTCAAGGTACAGTTACACCATCGATCTATCTATATATATATATAGATGCTTTCTCCATTCCTTTCCAAATAACTCCTTATATTCCATTTCTTTCTTAAACTTATGCTATACATTGAGCTGAGGATTTCAATGTATTTTCCACAAGGACACCATGAACCTTTTACTGGGTGGCAACTCCTAATACAGAACCCAACATTGTACATCTATATTTAGGATAATTTTCCCTATGTACATCAGTTTGCACTTATTTATTTATTTATTTAGAGCTTTTTCTATACCAGCATTCATGATACAATCACATCATGCTGGTTTACAGGTAACAGGGGGTGTGATAACTTTGAACATTTAACAAGTGGAGAGAAGCAAAAAAGTTACAATTAAACAGGGGAAGCTGGAACTGGGGGAAGAAGAGAAGCTGGAGTAATTTAACATTAAGAAGAGGAGTGATTATTTACATAGTGCTGTAAAATGTCTTAATGGTTGTTGCTGTCAGTCTGTTAGGTCAGTTTTTTTAAAAGGCAGATGAAATTTTTAAATTTCATCTGCCATTTAAATGCCCAAATCTGCTTGTGTTTTTACTACTTTGAGCATTTGTCATCTGCAAATTTAGTAACTTTACCCATTGTTTCCTTTTAGAACATAAGACTTGCCATACTGGGTCAGACCAAATGCCCATCAAGCCCAGTATCCTGTTTCCAACAGTGGCCAAGCCAGGTCACAAGTACCTGGCAGGATCCCAAGGGGTAGATAGATTCCAAGCTGCTTATCCCAAGAATAAGCAGTGGATTTCTGCAACTCTTCCTTAATAATGGTTAATGGACCTTTCCTCCAGGAACTTGTCCAAACCTTTTCTAAATGCAGCCATACTAAATTTTCACCACATCCTCTGGCAACGAATTCCAGACCTTAATTATGCATTGAGTTAAAAATTATTTTCTCTTATTAGTTTTAAATGTATGACCTATTACCTTCATCGTGTGTCCCCTAGTCTTTGTACTTTTCGAAATAAACTTTTACTCATTCCATTCCACTCATTTCATAGACCTCTATCATATCTCCGCTCATCTTTCTCTCTCCAAGCTGAAGTGTTCTAACCTCTTTAGCCTTTCCTTACAGGAAAATAGTTTCATCCTGTTTATCATTTTTGTTGCCCTTCTCTGTGCCTTTTTTAACTCTGCTATATCTTTGAGATGTGGTGCCCAGAACAGCACACAATACTCAAGATGAGGTTGCACCATGGAGTGATACAGAGGCATTATGATTTTCTCTATTTTATTCCCCATTCCTTTCCCAATAATCCCTAGCATTCTATTTGCTTTCTTGGCTGATAAATAAAACAAACCATAATGAATAATCTCAAACCAAACTGGGCACAGAACAGATCCCTGGGCACTCCACTATTTACCACTTTCCATTGGGAAACGGACTAATTTTAGTCCTACTTGTTTCCTATCTTTTAACCAGTTACCTATCCACAATAAGACCTCGGCTACTATCCCCTGAATTTTCAGTTTCCTGAGGGGAGTCTCATGAGCAACTATCAAATGTCTTCTAAAAATCCAAATACTGTTGACTGCTCACCTTTATCCACATACTTATTCACACCTTCAAAAAATGTTAATACATTAATGAGCCATGATTTTCCTTTGCTAAATCCATGCTGGCTTTTCCCCATTACACCATTTTTATTTGTGTGTTTCATAATTTTGTTCTTAGCAATATTTTACACCATTTTACGCAGCACAGATTATAAGGCGCACTTGTCTGTAGTTACATGGATCATGGTATTACATTGGCTACCCTCCAGTCCTCAGGTACAGAGGCAGATTGGAATAATACGTTTTAAAATTACAAGTACTTGTATCCTTTTTGATTAGGGTGAAAACCCAAATATTATAAGTTATTCTGGGCTAACTGTTTTATGTAAACTTCAGCCTTCCCCCCAACAGGATGGTTCTCTCAAATGAATACTGGGATCCTGGCTATGCTCTCCTGGATACAGTCAAACGCCAATCCCAGGTTTTGGCTGAGATACTGGCTGTCACTTTTGGGTCCTCTGATGTCTGGGAAGCCAGCAAGGTCCCTGCTGCTGATAGGGTGGAGGGGACGGAGGATAATGCCTCATTGGAGGATGGAAGGTTCTCCTCAGTGCTCCACTCAAATACCTCCTAGATGAAAAGGGGGTTCTACAGCAGCAGTGGATAAGTCTGCTCTGTTCCAAGTTTCATAACCTTGTTCTATGTAATGCCTTTTGGCAATTTTCATGTTCTGTTTCAATGTAAACCGATGTGATCTTTATTTCATATAGGAACACCGGTATATAAAAATCTAAAAATAAATAAATAAATAAATAAGTCTGACGTATAGAGCAGTGGTCTTTAATTTGAGCCACTTCCTTGATCTTATCACCAAAGAGATTATCTCCAGTGCAGGGCCCATCAGTGAGACTTTCCTGCATATCTTATCTAAGGCTGAGGTCCACAACAATGCAATTCTGCGGGTGTAAAGATCTAATGCAGGCACTCAATGCCATTTCAAACCACAGATTCAGACATTTTTTTTCACCCAGAACTGGAAATGGGACAGGTTATAAATATTCTAAATTAATAAAATAAATAAATTCTATATCATTGTCTTCTAGTGACTCTAGAGTATCATGGGTTTCTATGAGGTTGATGCTCAATGTGCTCCTTTCAGAATATTTCACATATACTAGCCCATGAAGAGCTGATAATTTGCTATGTAAGTATTAAGCATAGCACCCTGATAAAGGTTTCTTCCATTAAAGTCAAGAGTATGAGAATCCTTCCCTGGGGCACCAAAGAATGGGTTCTAGACTTTTTTGCCTGTTTGAGAATGGATTTGACCACAATTGACTGAGGAGGCAGTTTTTCAAATCTGGTAGCCATCTGAACTTGGTACATTTTATCCAATGATGGGTTCTGCAATAGGAATAACCACTCAGGAAAAGGATCTTGGAATCATTGTTGACAGTATGTTGAAATCCTCAGCTCAGTGTGTGGCAGCAGCTAAAAAGGCAAATAGAATGCTAGGAATTATTCGGAAAAGAATGGAGAATAAAACAGATCATCATAATGTCCCTGTATAGATCAATGTTGTATGTAATTCTGGTCACCCCCTTCACAAAAAGGATATAGTGAAGTTAGAAAAAGTAGAGAGGTAACATGGTTGGAAATGCTCCCTTATGAAGAAAGGCTAAATAAATTAGGTTTCTTCAGCTTGGAGAAGAGAACTAAGGGAGGAATGTGATTGAAGTCTACAAAATCATTAGTGGAGTAGAAAAGGTAAACAGATAATGGTTGTTTACCCTTTCAAATAACACTAGCACTAGGGGAAACTCTTTTAAGTTAACATAGAAGATTTAAATCCAATTGGATATTTTTTCATTCAATGCACAAACTGTGGAATTTGTTGCCAGAGGATGTGGTTAAGGCAACTAGCATAGACAGCTGGGTTTAAAACAGGTTTGGACAAGCTCATGGAAGAAAAGTCCATAAATGGTTATTAACTAGGTGGCTCAGGGAGACCTACAACTTGGTAGTGGGTCATGGTTTCATTGGATGTGCAGTCTTCCCGTGCTGGGGTTCAGCTTGCTGCATAGTCTTCCCTCTACTAGAGTCCTCGGTGAGCCTTGCTTCCCATCTTGCCTGTTGCTTCCTCGCTGATTGTGTTGCACCCAAGCCTCAGCCCTACTGAACCCAGCTTGTCCCAAATCTCTTCGTCACCTTGGCTCCCTGACCTAGCTTGCCTTGCAGCCTAGGTTTGCCTCTAAACTTGCTCTGTGACCTTGTCTTGCTCTAAGGCCTTTCCGGGCCTATCGTCTAGCTTGTGGCCCTTGAGCCAACCCTTGAGGCCTCTAGCATTCCCTGTTTCATGTTTTGTTCCTTGTTCCTGTACATTCCTATCCTGTCCTTGTTCTAGTCTTGTCCTGTCTTGTTTCTGTCTTTGCCTGTCTATCCCTAGTACTCTATTTCCAACCCCAGCCAGTCCTTGTCCTCAGCCAGTGTCCAGCCCTCAGCCAGCACAAGAACTCTCAGTCTAACCATGATGTTCAGCCAGAGACAAGTCCTACCACCCCCAGAACCCAAGGGCTCAATCTACAGAGGAGAGGGCTGGCTAGATAGAAGATCAACACTAGCTTTGCCCTGCAGTCCTGTACCACTCCTGTAGGGGTATTACCTTAGGGGTATTACCTGCCAGACCATGACAGCATGAAGAGGCCAACCAACTCCCACAGGAGAGGGTACAGGAATTCCTGCCAGACTAGTGAGTCCAGAATAGTTTTAAATCCTTCTGCTATAGGCGCTAGCCATTTTGTTTCTGCCCCAGCACCTCAAATCATTCCTGTGTGTATAATTAGGTTTGTCCTGCTTGCCACATTTGGAATCCTTCATATTATCTAGAGTGCACTGCTTGCCATTTTCCTAATTTTGAATTATGGGGCTGTGCAGAATGCTGTTCTATAAACCCTACATCTGTAAATACCTGTAGCAGCTGTGCTGCATCCCAGCCAGATCCCAAGCTAAGGATTCCACTGCCTGACGATATGATTGTACCTCAGACTCCAGCATATTGGAGGTGCAGCAAATGTCCAGCCAAAAATTCTGATATTCCCAGATTGTATGGGGTGTGGTTCCTCTAATCCACCTGGTGGAAACGCAAATACCTCCAGACTAAGCCTGCCAATTTGCTCTGCAACCAATTCAGCTCCCTTGAAAACCACAGCACATTCAGACAGGTAAATATAGCTGAAGAAAATGAAAACCAGCCTCCCTTGAAAAACACCTTACCTGTAAAGGCACAATCTGCTTCTAGACTCAGTTCAGATTGTCTGGAACCGCCAGCATATCCAGGCACAACTAAAAACAGCCACAATAAGTTAAAATCAGCACCTATAGGGGAAAAAACTGCTTCATATTTTGGCTCCCCTTCCTGTTCTTTTACCCCAGGTCAGTTTACTCCAGTTTCAAAACATGCTCCTATGATAATAACAGCATGAGAGCTGCTTCTCAAGAAATAGTTAGCACAGCCTTTCTGAGATGCATTGCTAATGCAGCACAATTGGTCTAGATAGTTTTAATTCTGTACCCGAAAATACAAACGTTTTTCCTGAATCCAGCCAGGATAATCAAGGGCTGATGAATGTGCCAGGTAATCCTTCTCTGATGCCACTCTCATCCACTCACATCTTTCACAACTCTGCAGAAGTGTTGAGATAGAAAGGGTTAACTGATCCTGCCTCTAGAGCTCAGTGGCTCATAACGATAGACAACAGGCTATTAAGGACTTCAGCTCTGAGTTTAAAGAGAGTAGCATGTATGTTTCTCATCCCTGTCATTTTTTAATCCCTTCTGAGGAAGCCAGGTTCTGAGATTAGCTCTACCCCTGCTGCACAGAATCCTCTCCAGCATTCTGCTTTTATCATAGCTGCATTTTGTCATTTGGGAAGTCTAGTGCGTCACTTCAGCCATTATGCAATGTAAAAACACTATTAATGCCTTCCACATATCCTTTTTACCTTCTCAGCCTGAGTGAATAGTAAATTATCTGAGGTCCTACCAGTTTTAACTGTGCCTCAGCTTCAAGAGGAGCTTGACCCAGCCATTGCAGCCATCCAACCACAGACTCCTGAGCGAGCAGTCCAGTCACTGAGGAACCCTGCACCAATGTCCAGCCTCAAAGAGACCTTGAACCCACTGCCCAGTTGCAGAGAGATACCAGCATAGCCACCCAGGCCAGGACGACTCTGGCCCAGTAACTCACAGTGCTCTAGAAACATTAATCCAGTGTGCCACTGCCCCAGCAACCTTGTTTCAGCACTTCAGCACTCCAGAGAACCTGACTCCAGGATTCAGTGCCAACAAACCTCTGGTTTACAACCAATGTCCCAGAGAGACTCTGATCCAAGGCCACCTCACCAGAGAGACACCAATTCAACACTTCTGTCTCCCTGCAAAACCTGGACTCCACCAACTGCAATTCCACAAAACCTGTACCTATGGTCGCAGCCCCCGTGGTAAATGAGACCCAGGAAGAGGGCGTACTGTTATGGTTCGGCTTCAGTCAGTCTTCCTGTGCCAGGGTTTGGCCAGCTGAGCAGTCTGCCCTCCACTGGGAGTCCTCAGTGAGTTATGATCCCTGTCTTGCCTGTTGCCTCCTCGCTGATTGTACAGTGCCTAAAGCCTCAGCCCTACTTAACCCATCCTACCCCATACCCCAGTGCTTCTTTGAATTATCTTGGCTCCCTGACCTGGTCACCTTGTCCTTGTAATCCTGTCTTGCTATGCAGCCTTCCCGGGCCTTCTCGCCTTGCTCTGTGGCCTTTCCTGGACTATCATCTAGCTTGTGGCTCTTGGGCCTACTGTTCATAGTTTATGGCCTTCCCTGTTTCATGTTCTTTGTTCCTGTCCTATCTTTGTTCCAATCCTGTCCTGCCTGCCCCTTGTACCCTGTATCCAGGACCCACCAGTCCCAGTACTCAGCGTGTCTCTGTATCCAGCCCCAGCCAGTCTGTACTCAGCCAGTACTTGTGTCCAGCCCTCAGCCGTTACACCTATATCCAGCCCTCAGCTGGCATCTGCACCCTGCTCCCAAGTCTGCACAAGAGCTCCCAGTCTAACCATGATGCTCAGCTGGAAACAAGTTCTACTGGTGCCCAGAACCTAAGGGCTCAACTTGCAGGGAAGGGGGCTGGCTAGGCAGAAGATCAGGACTAGCTCAGCCCTGCGGTCCAGTAGTGCTCCTGCGGGAGTGTTGCCTGCCAGCCCGCCAGACCATGGCACAGAGGAAATGAGCAACAAGATACTGAATCTACTTTTATGGACTGGTCACTGTTGAAGAAGGATGTTGGGCTCGATTGACCCAGCTTGGCACTTATGTTCCTATATTTTCTAGTAATACAGTTAGGGGAGGGTCTCCCACATTCTTATTTATCAGCTGATTTTTGCCTTGTTCTTCAGTCTTTGGTGCTGGAGCTGCATTATTGAACTGTGTACACTGGATGCTACTATAAGATCATTAAAGGCTGTAGAGAACTTGGCCGCACATATTCTTTCTGGTGCAAGGCTTCAAGGTCGTTAACCCTGTGTTGAAATAATTAAATTGGCTTCCAATAAGTTGTTGAATTAAGATCACTATTTTGATCTACAAGTCACTGAATGATCAAGCTCCCCTATGAATCAGCCAGGCCTTGAAACGGTATAGACACCGTGCTCCCTTCAATCTAGTAGACTATGGCTTCTTGATGTTCCATCTACAAAACTGGCACATCTAGCTGAGGCGCAGAAGAGGGCATTCTCAGTGGTAGGCCCTGTTTTGTTTGGATCATCTTATTGATGCAGCTTTGTGCTATTGCATGCTATAAAACTTATCTAAATAGGCATCTCAGCAATGCAAGTTATGTGATCTGAATTTTTTCTGGTCTGATAATTGTTAGTTAAGGTTTTTTTTGTTTATAATTTTAACATATGGATTTTTAAAAATATAACTTGCCATGACCTGTGACAGCAATAAACTTTTAATAATTCTCTGTGTCTCCTGCAGATTTCATGGACAGGCACTGCCATGATTTTCTTGGATGGAGGATCAAAAAACTGGAGCATGCCAAGTACTTTTGTCCTTGATTCTTCCTCCTTCTGCATATTAAATGGTATAGTCTCCACCATTCTCGTTACAAAACTGAAGGACTTTCTCCTTTCCTGTGGAGGGCAGAGGTCCAAGGAGAGACCTGTTGACTTTCTGATCAGAGTAGCCCTCGCATCTAAAAGCATACTGCTACGAATATTCAGACTGGGAGCCAAAATCATAGATTTGTCATGTGGACTTAAGTGTGCATTTGGCTAGAAGACAAGGCCTCTGTGAGGGTAACATCTTGTCTTTTGGCATCTAGACCTGATGAACTTCTGCAACTTTGAGAAGTTTCCTCCCTCAATGCGCTCTAAACTTACAATGGTATGGCGGTTCCTGATGCCAATCTCTCTCTAAGAACCAGCAGCAGTTCTTTCTATCAGATGCCATAAGAGTCTCCAGCAACAGCTGGACCTCAGTTTGCAAGGCTATCAACAATACTAATGCACTGCAACCCAGTGTTGCTTGGATCCTTCTTTCTAACTCTTCTTCAAAAACTGTTGATGCCAATACTGTATGGGAAAGCAGGAAGACTGGTCCCATCTACCTGGGACACTTAAAGATCAAAGACTGGCATCTAACCTTGGAGGCTGTTGTGATTCTTCAGATCAATGTTAGGATGAGCTGTCCTTTCTGCAAAATGCTTTAAGGGAGGGCTGGTGAATTCTAGTCCTCAAGAGCCACAAGCAGGCCAGGTTTTTAGGATACCCACAATTAATATGCATGAGATTGGAGACAATGCATGCAACTATCTCATGCATACTCATTGTGGATCTCCTGAAAACCTGGCTTGTTTGTGACTCTCGAGGACCGGAGGTGGCCAGCCCTGCTTCAGGGTATTTATTGCTGCAGCCAGAATCTCCCTCCTCCCTGCACTAGACACTTAAAGGGACAGATTATGCTTCTCTTAGTCTTCGTCCAATGCAAAGTAATAGTCCTCCTCAATTCTGAAACCAATAAAGTGAAATCCTTTGCTTTCATCTAATAGGGGAGCTAGATGATGGACTATCTCACTGGCCTTTATGGCTGCTCAGTGTCAGGGGAGATTGATGCCTCCTCAATGTTGATGCACCTCCAGTGTGATGTAGATCCTGGACCCTTCAATACTGATATTGATATCTCTGATGCCAATGGGCCAGACTTGCTTTTCTAAATAGTTTTTCCCATTAGCTCCAGGTGGGAATGACATCCTCTAGGAGTCATCTTCTTCCAAATGAAACACTCCAAGATGTCATGGCTGTCCCCAGGCAGAGCACAAATCTATCTCGGGGATCCATGATAAAATATGATGCATCTGCACCAAGGGCACTCATTGCAGCCACTGGTTCTCTTTTTTGGGGACATTGACTTTGGCTAAAAATAAAAAAACAGACAAACAATTCAGTTTTAAGAAAAACACTGATGTACAGATACTGTTCTACATGGTGGCCATGAAAAATAAAAGTTGAGAAAGACCGAATAACCTAACCTACTGAAACTAAGGGGGTTTTGGTTGATACGTTGAAATAAGAGGCCTCATGATGGAAACATGCCATGATTTCCTCAATTTGTCTTCAAGAGAAAAACGTTGAAGTGGTTTCCATGGTACAGTACACATGCTTAATAGAGTGCACCAAAAAGCTTGTAGAAGTGAAATTCATTGGCTGGGCTCCATCGGATGATGTTACTCAACTGTGAGGACTTAAATTCTGTTTGCCTCTGAGAACAGTGGATCCCTGGGGAATAGCTTCCATCTATCACCACTCATTTTTAAACAAGCAGAAAGGTAATCTCCAGTTTTAATTTGCTTAACTTTTATAACAGCCTTAGCAAGGAAGTCCATAGGCTGACATCCACCTTACTTTCACTACCCAAGAATCTCCTGTTAAAGAAACACACTGGCTTAGTTTGATAGGGCCTGTTATTCCCAAGACCATATTGACTATTCTAAGGGACTTTTAAAATACTTCAACCTTTTCTTCCTTAATAATTGTCTATAACGCCTCTAGCAGAATGGAAGACATATATTGGTCTATATAGCAATCTGATTCTGACCTTTCAAATAGGTACCATAGGAGTTTTATGCCAAATCTGTCACTTCATCTACACTGAGGGAATCCTGAAAGCTTAAATATAAGGTACTTTCATATTATGCTATTCAAAATTGAAGCATAATAAACAAATATATGTAGATGAGTGAGGAGGAGACGCAGTGAATGAGATCTTGTTCCTGAGCAGAGATTCTGACCCAGGTTTGACTTTCTAAAACTCTCACTATTCCCTTAAAGTATTTCTTACACCACTGATCCATTTATCCAAAGATAAGGAAAAGAAACTCTTGCCCCAGAAAGCATCTAAAATTGAGAAAGGCAGGCTCTGTGATCCTGTGCACACGTCTCTTCTTGTAATACATCTGAAGCACTAGTAAATTTAACATCTGATTAAATATATCCCACTGCACTTTCACTTGTGTTCTACAGGTGTCACCCTTTGCAAAACGGACGCCTAAGCCCGGGATGCCAGTGGCTGATTTGAGTTCAAGCTGCTGAACCTGAATACATGTTAGGACCAGGTGCCTTGCTGGATACTGCTTGGGAATCTTTGTTTTCATTTTTTATTTTATTTTGCCTGGGAATTTCAATGTGATTAAAAAAAAATTGGTGGAAAAATGTCTTTTCCTGTGTTATAACAAAATTTTTCCACTGTTTTTAAAAAAAAATTTTTTTAATTAATTAATTAATTTTTTTTTTTTTTTAATTAATCACCACATTGAAATCCCCAGGAAAAAGAAAAAAAATGAAGGTCCCTATGGATACTACAGGGCACACAGAGATAAAATAAGTGACATCTATGCACAGTTATATGGTCTGTCAGGTCAGCATGCACAAAAATTGCTCCTGAAAGCTCAGGCCAATACATGTAAGCATGTATTAAAATGATGAAGCTGTTTCTTAAAGGTGAAATATTAACACAAATTTAAAAAAAAACACCTCGTTTTTATATATAGTTTATGAAATTCTCTATCTTTGCAGAACCATAAAATTAGGTAAACAACGATATTGTGTGTTTTCTTTTTAAATCCTGGAGCTATTCAGACTTGACCATGGCTCCCTGTCATCTAAGAGACCTGCATTTGAGTCACCAAGTCAGGATTCTGCTCCCTGGGCCATCTAGGGCTGGAAATGCTGCTGAAGTAGCGTTCATAGCCCTTGAGGAGAAGGAGTCTCAAACATGAAGTATTAACTGTCAGACCTGGGGCATACACAAACCTGGGCACAAAAGTAGCAGCACTTTGTGGTCCTAGGTCACAGGATTATCACTGCAGTTGTTAGGCTAGATAAGGAGGGATAACAAGGGTTTTGTGCACACTGTGATTTCTTATTTTGCCCTAGGACTTGTTTTACCCTAAGAACGATCGCTTCGAGCAGGCCTGCAGGTAGAGTTTTGACTTTTACACTGCAGTTCAAACTGAAGCTTGGGATGCTAACTCTACTCAGAGTGAGGATTGAGCATCAATCTCCTTAGGCAGCTGCAAGATTAACATACTGCAGTGCCATTGGTCAGAAAGCTATTACTGGGCAGAGGGCTATTGCTAGTACTTTATGCCTTGATTGGCCATTCAGACAGCTCTGAGAACTAGCTCTGAAGTCGCTAGAATTCTTGAGTCTTGGCTGGGAGCACAGAGAGAGATGGACTACACCTCTGTGCTAAGGATCTGTCCAGCTCCAGTAGATAGCTCTTTCCTGAAGCTCCCCAAGCACTGGTACTACATCAGAAAGTGTTTGGCTAGCATTTTACTGTTTAAATCCTTGCTGTTTCATCTGTTTAAAAAGTTGAATCTTTTTCTATTCACTGTTCCTGCTTTTTGTTTAGTAAAAGCTCTTCAGTTTGGTAGCTCTGTCGAGAGATTGACTTATGATCCCAATGTTTTGTTTTTGGTATATAGGTGTATATCTAGGAACTGTGTGACCCCCCCTGGATTGTGTGGTATCTCAGTAGCCCCTACAAACCACTAGGGAACAGCTTGCAAGAGGCAAGTGGGAACCCAGCTGGCAGGTGGGAGGCTGCCTGTGTAGAGGTACATTTGCAGGTGAAGAGGACCCTTCAATTGGTGGGTGGGTGTTACATAACACCTCAGCAGTATACCTAACGGGAAAAATGTCAGGGAGTTCCAAATGAAGTCTCATGGCACCATAGCAAAGGACCAGATCTGACTGAGCTGAAAGCCCAAAAGGAGGAGCAACTGCTGAGCCACAAAATTAAATCAGAGCTACTTTATGGAAAAGTTACCAGAAGACCCAACATTTGTAGAGTGTTTCGTTATTCTGCATTCTTACTGTTTTCCACCTTGGGTATCTGACTGGCTTATCTTCACTTTTGTAACAGTTGTGAAACAAGATTTCTGTCTGTGACTGCTGTTTTGTATATTAGTTTAAACAGATTCTTTTCTTTTTACTTTGCACATTTTTCAAATTACATATCAAAGAATGTGACAAAATTATGTACAACAAAATAAGCATCTATTCACATACAAAAAAAAAGTCATGCGCATATTTTACAGTTGTCATTATAGAAAGATTCAAGATCAGATAATTGGAGCAAATTATAAAGGTAAATAGTACATTAATACAATAAAAATAAACATGGCTAAACTAACAAATATACTGAGCAACTGATGAAATCAGTCTAGTTTTTAAATTAAAGTTAATGTTTACTGCCAACTAGATCTAAAAGTTATAAGTTAAAGAGAAGCCAAAATATAGAAATAAAAACCAACCAAAATGTAGAAAGCAGATTTAGTGGACATCAGTAATAGGTCTAAACTCATACGATATTTTAGAATCAGTCCACAAATGTGCTCAAATACACTTAGTAAAAATCAAGAAAATTTGTGCGTGGCAAATCCATGAAGAAGAAATAACTGCAGAATATTTTTTGAAACGCCTGCTGGCTTCCCATGTAAGATCATTCATAAAAAGTGATCTGTAGAGCCAGGGCCCAGTATGTTCCCAGTTTCTGATGGTTACGTTATGATTCTGAGTGCTTTGGGTACTGGTGCTGCAGATCAGCTTATGCTAATGGAGTTAAAAAGGGATTTCTTAAGATTTTGCAGTTATATAAAAAAAAATTATATAAAAAAAAGATTATTTTGCATCTAAGATTCACAACCTTGTCTTTGATGCTAAAGCCCTCTTCGCTTATGTCTCCAGCCTCACTCAAACCATACCGCGAGAAATCCCCGGCGACATGGCACAATCCAAAGCTGAAGAACTCGCTCAGTTTTTCCAAAATAAAATCAACAATCTTTTAATTCAACTGCCTTCCAATACCGCCGTCGCCCTATATCGCTTCTATAAACTCCAGGTCCTGAAAAGGATAAGACCTCTTTTCCATGCTCAAGACTTCAGAACTATCATCCAAGCAGTCATTTTTTCGAAATTAGACTATTGCAATTCCCTATTGCTAGGTCTACCTTCATCCTACTCCAAACCACTACAGATGGTTCAAAATTCAGCAGCCCGAATACTGACAGGCGCAAGGAAAAGAGACCACATATCCCCCATCCTGAAAGAGCTTCATTGGTTACCCGTATACTTCCGCATCATGTACAAAGCCATAACTGTCACCTACAAAACTATACATCAACTCACCACCCTCGATCTTCAAATCCCCCTCCAAGTATATAATTCAACTAGACCTACCAGAGATGTTTACAGAGGCTCCCTCCAAGTTCCCCCAGCGAAAACGACCAGACACATTACCCTAAGAGATCGTGCCACCTCCACAGCTGGCCCTCTTCTGTGGAACTCCATTCCTACAGATCTTAGACAGGAGCCCTGCCTCCTAACTTTTAGGAAAAAACTTAAGACTTGGTTATTCAAGCAAGCTTTTCCGGACACAACCCAATGACACAACCCAATGACTCCGAAAACACCATGCCTTGTGTATATAACATTTAATTTGTATACAACATTGTTTAAACATTTCTATTCTTTCCTCTCTTCTTCCTTCTCCAAGTTCGGCTACCCCTGTTAAATGTAACTGTACCTTCGGTCACCACAGTTCTAGTTTATGTATTTAATGCACTCCCGTTCTATGTAAACCAGCAAGATATGTTTTCATGATTGCCGGTATATAAAAACTCTAAATAAATAAATAAATATATTTTTGCTGCACACAAAAAGGTGAATTTTCAAAGCTGGTTGCATGCTGAAATTGGAAGATATGCATGTATGTCTGCCCAATTTTATAAGCTGCCCATATGTGCACACTGTGGTTGACAGTGTTTAGTAGGCGAACCCACTAGGTGTTATGCTTCGACTCATGAGGAAGGGAGGAGTTAGCAATCTGTAATGAATCTGCTCCTGTGGAAGGAGGAGTTAGCAATCTGATATGCTCAGCTCCTGTAGAGGGAGTAGTAAACAATCTGTTAGGGTTTAGACTGTGGAATAGCAATCTTATGAATCTGTTTGCTGGAGACTCCTGATGGAGAAGGCTTTGATAGCATTGATGGAGGCATCGATGGGGGCATCAACGAAGGCATCGACGGCGGCCCTGGCGGCAACAGAACTGTGGACATCCCAATCCCTCTAGCCCCAATGGACCCGGTGGAAGATTAGCAAGAACATTCATGGGCATCGTGGGGCGGTCCGAGGGTGATAGACATAGGGAGAAAAGAGGGCTGCCATCCGGTTGGTAACCCGGGGGAACCAATAGTGAGGTAACAGGAACCGACCGGAAAACAGGGCATAGTACTCACCGAGCATTGATGAAATGTACACGAAGGGAGACTCGTGTAGGGAAATTATTTATGAAGTAAAACTTCAATTGTTCCATGAGGAAAAGTTGTGAGAAAAATCTCACAAAGCTCCTATACACGAGGCAAACTGCAGCATGGAAAAAAAGAGACTGAAGGGAGACCCCTGTGGACACAGGGATCATAGCATGCTGGGCATGCTCAGTGTGCCAGTCAAAAGTTCTAGAAACTCTGACAGACAAGTTTTCCATGATAGGGCTCTGTTCAGTGACGTCATCCATATGTGAGGACTACCATCCTGCTTGTCCTGGGAGAATATACGGTTCCAGGCCATGGGTCACAGCAGGCAGTGAGCAGAGAGTAGTCAGGATCCAAGCAGGGGTCAAAACCGGGAACCCAGGCCAAGACAGGCAGGACAGACAGATGAGGCACCGAACAACAAGACAGGACAGAACAGATAAGACAAGGCAATGAGAAACAGGGCAAGGTGGGAAAAGGACAAGGTATGGAGGGCAAGGCAAGGGCACAACCAGTCAAGGCACATCACAAGCATGGGAAGAAGCAACACACTCTGATAGGCAGGAGGACCTGTTGCTGAGGCAATGATACAGGGCTCCAGTTGGGTCCAGTGGGGTCTGACATCATTAGCGTGAGCAAAGTCCTGGATCCTGCCACACATCTTTAAGAGCCGTACAGGAGCACATGCTCATCTTAGGAGTCAGCCTGATGCAGCGGTGGCATTCCTGCCACACCGCAAGTCAGGCGACATTGGAGCTGGTCAGCAGCATCCAGGATGAGTGTAGCTGGTCACAGGGCTGCCCTGTCATCAGCCAAACATTACAGTACCCACCACTTAGGCTTTGGTTTCTGAGGAAATTGCTGATGGAACTTTTAACATCAGGGCCTGGAGGTGGGAAACGGGCTCCCATGAGTTCTTCTCTGGGCCAAAGCCCTTCCAAGAGATTAAGTATGTTAGCATATTCTCCACTCTTCTGGAGTCTAGGATTTCCTGGACCTTATACACAGCATCTTCTTCCAAAGTTACTTTCATAGGTTTAAGAGGGGGCCATGAGGGCCAAGACAAGTGTACTGGCTTGAGGAGAGAGACATGGAACACTATGTATCTTGAGTGAGGATAGGAGTTTCAACCTGTAGGCAATGGAGAATGGCCCCCATGAACCATGGGGCAAATTTGGTGGAGAGCATCTTGAGGCACAGATTTTGGCTACTTAGCCAAACCAATTCCCTGGGCTTGAATTGTGGTGCCAGCTGGAGTGTCTTGTCCGCTTGCTTCTTGAACCTGTTGGCAGGCATGGTGAGAAGCTGCTGTGTCCTCTGCCATAAGATTTTGAGGTCCTGGCCCCTAGTTTTGGCTGTTGGGAAGGGGACTGACACTGGCATGGGAAGTCATCTGAAAAGATGACGATAAGATCAACTCTCGACATTATTGTGGCAGACTTCTGCCCAGGGGAGGAGTGAAACCCAGTCATCCTGACACTCGTTAACTTAGCAATGGAGGAACCCTTTAAGGACCTGGTTGATTCTCTCTGGCCATTGTTTTGTGGATAATAAGCGGAGGTAAAATCCAAGAAGATCCCAAACGTTTTGCAAAAACTTCTCCAGAAATGGGTGATGAACTGTACTCCTTGGTCACAGAAATACGAGTAGGTAGCCCATGCAGGAGAAATGTTGGATAAAAATGTCTTGGAAAAGAAGCAGCATGGTATCAAGGCACCCTTGAGGTAGGGGCTATCCTCTCTCAAAACAATGAGAACAGATTTTGATGAAGAATTGGAGTCACAAATTTATATCTTCTTGCTATTTTATTTATTTACTTGAAACTACAAAGATTTTAATTGTAAAGAGCACCTATCATCTAATCAACTGTCAGTAAAGACGTTAGAAGTCACCATTCTTCTCCTGGGTGCTATTTGGATGCAGAGACAGTGCAAAGCTTGGCAAGTACAGAGGACGAGAAAAGGGGGCTTGAAATGCAAAGGAGCAGGGTATAAGAACTATTGTTTGTCCTCACATTCAGGAGCCTGGAACTAAAGCTATTCGGCAGGATGAAAGGAGTTTCAAGAGACATTGGAAAGGTTGTGCAAGAAGGGTCTGTCTATTTCTTTCTATGTGCCCCCGGTTGCCTGTTAAAATATCTATCCCACGATAAATACAAATAACTAAGCATTCAATGTGTTTAAATATTCTTCTAGAATAGCAATACAGCCCATATCATACGAATTCAAAAGTGAAAAGTTATTTATAACTTCTGGTTTTAAAAAGGAATTCTTCCACTCCTGCCCAACAGCAGATATGGGAAGACTGGTTGTATTTTCTGTAAGGTGATAGTCCTCTCCCAATTTCCTCTGTTCCCCACAACTGCCTCTAGGATAGAGACCTTCAACGAAGCTGCTGACAAATGCAAACCCCGGTGCAGCACGCCACTCATGGCTAGGATCAGCAGAGCAGTGGTAGGAGTAAGTGAGCCCCCCCCCCTCCCTGCAGTAAACATGTCAGCTTGAGCAGTTCCTACAGTGCTCAGTGAGCCCAAGGATTCATTTCACACACCCAGGCAGAGAAGGCAATTTCCTAACGTCTGGATTTAACAAGGCCTCCAAGTCCAACTAGGGAGCCCTTCAATGCTGAAACCAGTAGCAGAGTTTTGTTAATCACAAGACACCTCCCTCACTTGGGAGTGTTGGCCCCCTTCACTACTCCTACGCTCTCGGACTTCATGCTCAGGGTCTGCTGAGACCGAGGTCTATTAGTAAGGAACAGTTTTGGGATCTCCATACACCAGTTATTTATTTCAACATTTATATACTGCTAATCAAAGTTTCTTAGCAGTTTACAATGAATACAATCTTAAAACCACAACATAAGTTAAAGTATCAAAAACAAAATTTCACTTATCATAACAAATCACACAACATGAACAAACTCATAATGAGCACTTCCTAGCCTAAATGATTATAATACTGCCAATATTAAAACTAACATAAAAAAAGTAAAATAAAATGATTAACAAATTAAGACCAAATGATTATAATATATGAGAGTAAAACAATTCAAATAAAAACCTGCCATACAATAATTTTGCCATTTTGGATGATATTAGCCTAGGCATCAGTTAGTCAAAGCCCCAATGAAATTAGCACACCTTAATTAAAAGCTTGTTGAAAAAAGAACCCCTTTACCAGCTTTCTAAACTTAAGACAGGCGGTCTCTTTAATAGAGCAGGGAAGCGAGTTCCAGATCAGGTCCCTGAAAATAAAATAAGCGCTCATGGGACTCATCTAGTCAGTTAAAGGAAAGCACAAATAGATCCTGATCGGGACCACTGGGATGTTTCTTTCAAGAACATTACACAGGTAGCAGTAGGGGGGACTTTCTCCCAGCTTTCAGCAAGCAGAGAACATGTCAGCTCAGAGAGGGGAGATTTACAAAGCAAAGCAGCAGTGTAGGAAGGAAAATGACCAAACCACAAGCCACACATTCCTCTCTGGTAATAGCACCACTCCCTGAGACTGTCAGCAGCTCCTGGCCAACAGCAGGAACTGCCTCTAGAAATCGAACCCTGCATTCAGCACTGCCCTTCCCCCCATACCTATAAATTTAATTTTAATTGCATCATCTTGAAAATATTTTGCTAGATCTACTGCTTTAAAGGATAATTTATACACATTTTCTGTATTGCATTGTTTCTTACTGGACAAACCATGGATAAAGTAAAGTAGTGTGACAGCCATGTTAGTCCACATAAAGTTTAACAGATGATAAAATTATAGGTGTATTTATTGAGTAAAATGGCTATTGGCAAAGCTGCTATTGCATGGAAAAAAGGTAGACATTACACTGTCCCTCACAGGACTGTTCTCCCTCCCAACTGATCAACCACCTTTTTTCCCCCTTCCGCCCCCCCTAAATCTGAACATCTTCTAATCCATTGACCTTCCCTTTTCACATCTGTTTCCCATCTCTCATAATCGTGTTTTGGAATCTGATGATTACAAACCAGAAAAATTAGATCCTGTCTTTTGGATTGAAATTCAGACTTTGGCTGATTGTCAACCACTTCTAATCGTCTGCATAAATGAAATAAATTTAAATTAAGACCGGTTAGAAGGTGACATAGTGGAAGCAAATAAATATTAAGAAGAGTGGCCGACAGCGCAGAACCCTCTGGCACTCCTGTTGCTAATTTAACCTTCTCAGAGACGCTATCGTTCATTTTCACTTTAAAATTTCCATTATCTAAAAAAGAAGTGAACCATTTCAAAGTAGTATTAGTTAGTCCTATGTCCTGTAATCTTTCGAGAAGTATTTGGTGATCCACCGTGTCAAAGGCGGCTGAAAGATCCATAAGGATAAATCAAAAATTCCCTTTCAATGAAGAGCTTCAGCTACCACAATTCTTGACATTTATTTTATTTTAGGCATTTTTATATACCGAAACATATTGTATACACTTCATGTCGGTTTACAATAAGACAATGGGCAGTCTTTAACGACTTGTCCTAAATTCAAATAAAATATCATAAAATAAAATAACCCTATGAATAATATAACAAAATACTATAATCAGTTAAAAATAATAAAATACATACAATTCTTTCAAAATCAAACTAGCAAAATAGGGTTAATAAAAAATATCTTCTTAATATATTCTAATTTCACAGGGGGAGTCATTCAAAATCATACTGTAGTGTTAAAAGCCTGTGTACACAACCATGTTTTTAGTTGTTTCTTAAAAGACTGGATATTCTCCTCTAAACGTAACTCAAGTGGAAGAGAATTCCACAATTTTGGGCCAGCTATAGAAAGGGCCCTCTCTCTAACTGCATTAAGATGTGCTGATTTAATAGAAGGGATTGTTATGACTGTCCAAATCCAGAAGTGGATCCTTAGGCCGACCGACTCGGAGAAACGGCCGGGAGGCAGAATCACACTGGGTGGATGGGCTTCACCTGGAATCCTGCGACCCCTCCAGAGGAGCTGTGGGAGCCCGGATCGCCAGGACTTAGGAGTCTTCACCCTGGAAGCCCGAGGTCCCCCCAGGAGGAGCCCGTAGGGACCCGGGCCGCTGGGACTTAGGCAAAAAAAAAACAAGAACCCAGTCAGGAATACGAACCGGAGTCAGGACAGGAGGCAAGCAGGCTGAAGATGGAGTCACGGACCGGAGTGGGAACAGATAGCAATCAGACAGATGAAGAATCAAAATGACTAGCAGGAACTCAAGACCCAGATATCAGGCAGTAATCAGAACCAAGCAGGCAGGCAGGCAGAAATCTGATGACAGACAGCAAAGGTCAGAAACCAGACGACAAACGGCAACAAGCTATTCAGTCAAAGATTCTTGTTGCAAGGCAACGTACAGTTCCTGGAACTTGTTTTAAAACTCCTACCAGCCTCTGATGTCATCAGGGGGCGTGTCCCTCCTACCAGCCTCTGATGTCATCAGGGGGCGTGTCCTTGCATCGATCCTGCCGGCTAAAACAACGTTGATTCTTGCGGGTTTGAGAGGCCCGGGACCCGAGGGACTGCTGCGCTTTAGGAGCAGGTAAAAGCCCGGTCACTGAGGCAGTGACCGGGATCGCAACAGGGATGGAGAGAAATGCCTTGCCTAAAGACCTTAAATTGCATGAGGGTGTATGAATATGAAGCGTTGCATTCAACCATTCATTATTATTGCCATAGATAGATCTATGGATAAGCATAAGACATTTATATTTAATTCGATAGTTAATAGGAAACCAATAAGGTTAATCAAAACTGGAGTAATGTGATCAAATATTTTGGAGTTAGTAGACGCGTGGCCGCATTTTGCAAGAGTTGTAGCGGACGAATAGTTGCCAATGGTAGGCCCAAGAAGAGGGCATTACAGTAATCCAGTTTTGTTAGTAGTAATGCTTGAAGCACAGTTCGAAAATCATTGTAATGCAACAAAGACTTTAATGTCCTTAAAATCCGAAGTTTATAAAAACCATCTTTTATTATAGTCTTTACAAATGCCTTTAGATGAAATTCGCTATCTAGTATGGCGCCAAGACTCCTAACTTCATGTTTAATGTTTAAAGAGGGCGGCTTAGAGTTAATTTCGAGTGTAATTTTATTGGTAACCTTGTTATAAATACATAAAATCTCCGTTTTTGTGTTATTGAGGGAAAGTGACATCTGGGTGAGAAGTTGATTAATGGAACTATAATAAATATCCCATAATTTCAGAGTAGTATTTAATGAATCTTTGATTGGGAGAAGTATCTGGACATCATCCGCAAATATATAATGAACCAGTCCTAGCCCTGATAGTCTACATAATGGTGCCATATAAATATTAAACAACGTGGGAGAAAGGGATGAACCCTGTGGCACTCCCGTTGTCAATCTCATCACTTTGGATTCTACTGTATTTATTTGAACTTTGAATGATCTCTCTGTTAAATAAGACGCGAACCAGGCAAGAGTGGTGTCTCTATGACCAATTTCTTTAAGTCTATAGAACATGGACTCGTGGTTTATAGTGTCGAAGGCCGCCGAGATATCTAATAAAATTGAGATACGAATTTCCATGATCTAACCCTCTCAGAATAGTATCTGAGAGAGAAGTAAGTAAGGTTTCTGTACTATGTGATTTCCGAAATCCAAATTGAGATGGAAAAAATAAATGGTGGTTTTCAGCATATTCCACCAGTTGTTTATTTACAATTTTTTCTAAAAGTTTCGCAAGAAAAGGTATTGCCGAAATGGGGCGATAGTTGGCTAAATTTTCTGGATCAAGATTTGGTTTTTTAATTAAGGGCTTAACCACAGAACATTTGAGCGAATCGAGAAAACATCCTCCTTCTAAGGAAATGTTTATAATATCTGCTAACGACCGAGCTACGATGTCGGGTACTGATTGTAGAGACTTAATGGTTAAAAGATCTTGGGGATGCGCTGCTGGATTTATACCCTTAAGAAGATTAACTATTTCAATAGAAGATACTAATTCAAAATTGGACCAACTACTAGATGGATTCAACGGAAGTGAAATAACCTGTTTAGTTTTCGTAGCTAATTTGCCTAAAATGAGTGAAATCTTTTCAGCAAAATAGTTCGCAAATTTATTGGTTTTGTCTTGTAGATCTTCTAGTGATGGTGAGATACTTGTTGGTTTGATGAGATTAGAAACATAAGAAAATAAAACTTTCGGATTAAATTGAAATTTATGAATTTTTTTTTTTTACATCAGTTATAACTCCAGTTTACAGTTATGAAAAAGTCCCTCCCCCCATACTATTTATTATAACGTTCTTCAATTCTGAACCTGGAAGATTCCAGATGGTTCATGGAGCCTTGGCCAGGTCAAACAGCAGGACTTGAAATTGAAAATGACTTCCTAACACTGCAAAATAAAGATTATTCTGATGATCTTCCCTTATCAGATCATTTATTTATTTATCGTTTTTTTATATACCGTTGTTTGGAGCAAGCCTTCACAACGGTTTACAGACGTAACAACTTATTAAAAATAACATAAGAAGAACATTATAATAAATAGTATTGGGGGCGGGGGAGGGACTTTTTCATAACTGTTAACTGGAGTTATAACTGATGTCAAGAATTCTCCTTGTTGTACCACTACCATTCAAACCTCAAGGTTTCCATTTTGAAATGAGTCATTCGAAGAGCTTTGTTGACCTGTTTGAGAAATAGAATAGGATGAAGACTCTCTTCCTTTTTTGGCACTATAAAATAAATTCAATACTTTCCTTGTCCTCTCTGAGATGCTGAGACTGGGACAACCACTCCTAATCTCAAAAGGCATTTAAGACTTTCTCAAACCATCACCCCTTTTTAGATGGTGCAAGAACTGGATACCAGAAAAGCATATGAAACAGGGCAAAAAAGATCCAGAGAGTAGATGTCCTTTACCACTTCCAGAATCTGATGCTATTTGGACCCATTTCTGATTAAAGGCCAACAGCGGCCCATCTATGGGTTCTGAAGACTGAGTCCATGCACCTTCATTGGGAATTCCAGGATCCTGCAGCACTATCAGAACCTCCATCTTTGTTTGCACAAAAGGCCTAGATCACTGGCCAACAAAAGATCTACTTGGTCACCTTTGCTTCGTAACACAAAACAGACTCCTGCCATCGTGGACCTAGAAACCCCTTTGAGCTTATGTTATATATGGCCTACCTTAGTCCAGACTATGAATTACCCCCTATGCTTGGAGTGAGGAGTACCACATGATAAATTCTATTTACTAATATGATTTTTCTTCGGGTTCATAGTCTGAGTGGGATATAAGAGGTCCCAGTCACCTCGATACCACAATTCTGTGCCCTTCCCAAACCACCTCTCACTTGTGGTACCACAAACCAGATAAAATCACCACACTAGAATTAAACAGTGATTAACCCTCTTACTAGTATTATATAAGTAGACAGTAAATCCAATGAGAACATTAAATGGGAAAAGTATGGTAGTGAAGTATAAACTTGTTTTCTTATTTGAAATCCATCAATGCAAAAATAACTCTGGTTGCCTGTTAGCCAGGGCAACCAACATATTCATATGGATAGTAGAGGTGTGCATTCGTTTTGAACTTAAATGTAAAACGCAACTTTTTTTTTTTTTTTAACTTAAAAAAGTGATGAGGCGAAAACGATCGGATTTCCAACTTATTCAACATAGCTATGTTGAATAAGTTGGAAATCGCGATTGTTGATCCTAAATAAAAATTTAAACCCCTCACCCTCCTTAATCCCCCCAAGCTGGCCAAAAGAAACTTTTGGCCAGCTTGGGGGGGTCAGGAGGCCCCCCCAAGCTGGCCAAAAGTTCCTTTTGGGTGCAACGAGGGTCCCCCGGAGCGATCGTGCGGGGAATCACGTGACGCCGCGTCACTCCGACGTGAAGCAGACCTCTGACGTGCTCCTCGCAAAGGAATTCAGAAATGGCGTCCTGACTCCCTGCTGTACCACCAGGGAGTTTTGGTAAGTCTTGGGGGGGGGGGGGGATTAAGGAGGGTGAGGGGTTTAAATTTTTATTTGCACGCATGGACATAGACTCAACTTATGGAATTCTCCATATGTCCATATTGACCGCAAATGGGACCCCCTTTCGACTTATGGACTTATGAACATAAACTTTTGCTCTGCACATCCCTAATGGATAGTAAAAACAAATAAGGAACACTAATAGAAAGGTTGTAGGGAAAAGCAGTAAAATCATAGCTTCCAAAATTTTTTGCCCCCAAGTATAAAAAAAAAAGAAAAGGTGTGAGTGTGTGTGTGTGTGTGTGGGGGGGGGGGGGGGGAAGGGCGCAAAAGATTCAACCTAATGGCAACAGTTTGTAAAGGATGCACTCTGTCCCGAACAAAATCATGTGGAAAAAACAAACAAGAAAATTAAGAAGTCCCTCTTGATAGTAGAGCTAGATAGACTAACCAAATAGATGAGCATTGCAGTGTGTGGAAAGTCTCTCTCTCCTGGGAGCTTCCCCAAATGGTTTCCTTCATACTAAACAGAAAGCAGATCTGGTTTCAGTCTCTTACAGAAAAAACACAGTACATCAGCTTCTCTTTCCCAGCCCTGTGGCAAGTAGATTACTTAACTAAGTCTCTTAGGAGGGTGATCCAGCCATGTGCTCCTGGGTCTGGATCTCTCTGGAAAGGAAGTCTCTCAGTTCATGGATCCTCTGGCTTCTTATTGGGATTTTACATGTAGCTTGGCTATGAAGCAAGAACAGCTGTTTGTCTATTTCCTCAGAGTGCAGACTTCTGTCTCTCCTTCTTGATAATTAGCTCGTCAGGAGAAGAACTGATTGTAGATCTGCCCAATACACTCCTTTCTTCCTGGCTCCAACTCCTGGCCATCCCTGCCCCTCTCACAGACTGAGCCAGCCAAATTGTGCCTCTTCTTCCTTAAATGGTCTCCCAGCATTCCTTTGGTTTCCTCCTCTGCTGGCTAAGTAGTGCTGTTCTCTGGGCAAGCTAAATAATACAGCCCGTTTTCCCAACTTGTTAACACTGAGTGCTGGTTGCTGGTTCTTGCAGAACATTTGTCATTCACAGTAGAGTTTACAGGGTTTGATGTAATTTTATATTTCTTCACCTTGGCCGCAGCAGCTTACAATCTCTGCAGGGTTGAAAAACCATTTTTGGGAGGTCCAAGCTATCCTTTGGTTAGGGCTAAAATGGCAAAAATGGCTCCATCTGGGCCACTTTAATCAAGACCGAGCCACTACCTTCGAAGGAACTTTCTTGGATACACTACAATAAACGCAGACCAGCGTTTGCAAAGATGCCACAGCAAACCGCAGTCTGAACAGCCAAACCAGCTGCCTCAAATGCCTGCTTAAGCACTCACCTAATCTTCCTGTCTTGCACATCCTTGAGGGAAGCAGCACCTTTCACCAGGATAGTCATCCTTCTCATGACAGCACAAATGAGTGAGTCAACCTCAGATCTAAGCTTTTCCCATTCCTGAGGGTTCGTCGGATAAGCCTACCCAAGGCTTTTCCTCCTTTGAAACAGGCCTCTGGAGATTTCCACTCCACTGAAATCAATTCTCTGATTGACCAATGCAGAGGAAAGCTTCCATAAACCCACCATAGCAGGGTCTTCCTCACACTTTTCCTCCACAATATGCAAAACTTTTAACGATTGTGAAATTAAGGAAGGGAGCACTTCCTTATGAAAAAGCCAAATCATGGAGGTCTCACTCTTCTATAGGGGAGTATTCTTCCTCTTATACCTACTTATCACTATCCATAGACCTCAAGTTAAGAAGAGGGACATCTCCTTCAAATCATCTTCTCCCCATCCTGGTCCTCTTCGGACAGCAACAGATTGCCCCTGTGCCTTAAAAACAGAAAAGGAGGAGGATCCCCCAGGAACTGAGCTCTGCCCCATGCAAAAGACTTGGTTCAAACACTTTAAAATTCTGCTGATAATATTGATCTGGTTAAGCCACACCCATTTTTCACCCAAAGGCTACTTCTAGTCACTCCCTGTGCGACTGCTGCTGCAACCCTGGAGGACACTATGCCTGCATCCAACCCCACAGGAAATAGCATAGGAGGACCTGGTTCTCCCAGGCCTCTCTCCCATGGCTTCAAAATGGTCAGTGTTCCTGCCATGACAGCAAGCCTGCCAGCAGGAATGGGATTTCCCCCACAGTCATCGTGGCCCTTTGATGCTCTCTCCCTTTATCCTACATGCAGCTCTTGCACCACAGTTTCCCCAAAATGGTCCAATGCTTTGCACATGCATCACACAGAGTGGACTTTTCTTCCTTCGCTCCACCTGAGACAATTAAGTGCTCAGCTCCCATCCAAATAACCCACAATGAAAAAGCACCTTACTTAGCCTGCTGCTGAGCTGGACATGACTCCCAGCAGCAGCCATTAGCCACGTAGCAACTTTTTCCCCTTTCCTTTTTTTCACCCAAACTTTATAAGCCAGATATGAAGCAAGCAGACTGAAGGGAACAGGAGGAGGGGGGGGGGGGGGGGGGTAGGGGAGAGCTAAGCTAATTGAGAAGGGGGAAGAACAGAAGGGAAAACTAACCCATGCCTTAAGAAGTCCCTGGGCCACTAGGCAACGCTCCAGCGAGGGAAGGTAACATTATCACCCAAGGGACTGTTCATATGAGGGCGTATGTCACAGACTGTCAATGTCAGAAGTGGCTCAGCTAGGGGAAAGGACTCAAGAAATGTTACCCCAGTAGGTAGAATCAATGGACTATCATGCCCTAGGCACACTAATTCCATATATCCTTCATTTGGCCTAAGCCGGACTCAGACAGCACGAGAGGCTTGCCTATAATCTCCTGGAGACTGGCAGTCTAAGCACAGCACGGACCCTATGAGAGGTGATGTCAACAAGCTTTTCTCCATCTGCATGTTGGGGAGCAGTGTCTGGACTGATCTGGCTGGATGAAGAGGAAAGGAATAATACACAGATAGTCCAAGATCTAGTCTGGGTCAATCTTCTATGTACTTGACACAGTTAGGAAAATGTCATAATACTCTTCTACTTAGAGGAAAAAGTACAGATACAAAGCTATGAGTACTCATGGGGCTCTCTAGGTCCAATGGCTCAACTCATTTCAACCCTAGCCCTCAAGTTGCCAGAATACTGTGGTGTTATTACCAATCTGGATCCTCAGGGTGGGACTATGTACCAGACTATTCTGAACCTGATTCTGTTTAAACAACTCTGTGACATTGCCTGCAAAGCGCTAGCCTCTGACTGGGTAGACCCCCGTTCAAGGTCTACCAGAGCACTTTGTGCCCTAATACTCAGCCAATATTGCAAAAGTGACAGAGGACCACATGTCCTCAGCTAGGTGTGAAGATGATGCACAAAGAAGATGAGTAGTTTACACCTTTCACTGCACCTCAAGACAAAACTAGCAGCATGCAAAAGAAGTCTTCAGCGGGGGAAGTCAGAACCACGTTAAATGCTCTGCACACCATAATCCAGGCATCATGCATATGAAAACCATTTCACAAGACACACCTGTAACTAGGAAGACAGACAAACTGATTAAGGGCTTCTTTAAATCAGAACCTAAATACTTACATTAGCTGCTTGAATAATAGATTCCAGCTAGAGTTTGTTTTCCTCTCAGGAGGCTTTATTACATGTTCTCTCCTTCTGATATACATTATGTAGAGACTGGAATTAGATTTCCAGGGAAATAAGATTTTATAGAGTATCCTGCTTTTAGAAAGCTAAGATCTGATTATATAGTTCTCCACACATCTGTTCTAGAGTACATTTTTACTGTGTATTTTTTCCCCATTTATTTCTACTCGATTTACCTGGTTTCTTTTTTCTATTATGAATTATCAGGACAGTTATTGGTTTGTCTCGTTTCAGAGATTTTTTTTTTTTTAATGCTTTTGTTAATTTTTCCTGATGTTTTGTTCTTCTACGCCACCTAGAGTCTTTCAGAATTAGGCAATTTATAAACATAATGAATGAAAAATGCAACATGTTTAAAAAAAAAAAAAAAAAAAAAAAAAAGCATTACTAACGGCACTACAGGTATATGGAAACCATGAGTGCTCACTTTTTCCCCTCAGAACTGGCAGCTCTTTTTAAAGCACAGCCAAGTGTGACTGTGGGGCAAGACAGATGTGCAGTAACACCTGCTTCACTGTATATCCAGTCTAGGCTTATTGCCTACATTTATTTTTCATTGGTTGAGACAGCCTTGCATACATATCTGTGAGCACGTCATGTGACTTGGAAGAGGTGCTGCTGTGGTGTTCCTGCAGTTGTGGACTACACGTACTGAAAAGTATAGTAAGAATAAAGAGAACTATTCACTAGAAGGGGACCTGGCACAGGGATTTTGCATACACCATAAATAACTACAAGTATCTAATCACAGAACATTAACTGCTATGGTGTTGTGTTTGAGTTTTTAGGCAACCATGGGCAGGACTTGAGGCACACAGAAAGTAATACAAGAGGTTCGGTGTTGGAACGGCAGAATTATGTACAATAGGAAAACTACTGTAGCAAAGGATTCTGTTACTACCACTGCTCCATGCTGACTGAGCACTGAATTTTCTGTGCAATTCAGCCCTGTCATCTCCCATTTCTTGTCCTCATAACATGCTAGCTAGATTAACAGAGGGATAATCAAAACCCTCTGCCACCCAATTTCTCTAATGCTATCTCCCCCCCCCCCCCCCCCCCCCCAGCTCTTATTGCCCTCTGTGCCTGTCCCCGATATTCTTAAATTCTGTCATGGTTTTTGCCTGCTACAGTATCTGATAGGCTAGTCCATGCATTTACAAACCTCTCAGTAAAGAAATATTTCCTCTCAGCCTCCCTCCCTCCCTCACACTTGCACATACAAGACTGCTAACCATACTAGCCAGGATATGAGTAGGCCAGGAATCTGTTAACTGATTGAGGAACTGGTTAAGCAAAACTACTCCAAAAGTGGAGGGTCAGTAGAGTCCACTCCAGTGAAAATAAATTGACCAAGGTTCAACTATAACTTTCCTGCTAATTTTCTTTCCTCAAGTCTTGACAGACCAGTCAACACCAGTGGGATTTGCCCCTCCTACCAGCAGATGGAGGCAGAGTGCCAGATTCTTTTCTGACGTCTCCTTCCTATATAAGCTAGTGCAGCAGGAATGTGATCAGTAGCCTTCTGCCAAAGCTGGTCATTCACCAGGGGCTTTTCTCCTTACCTTTTTTTTTTTTTTTTTTGCCAAATACCTTAAAAGTTATTATTGGTGTGGCAATGCTCTCTTGCCTTCACAACTTAAAACAATGTTCCCTTCTTGAGCTAAAAGCTTCTTTCCTTTCCCAGGGTCTACCTTTGCCTCTATCTTTTCCTTTTTGTATATCTGCACTTTTCCCCCCATATTTTCTCTTTTTTTTTTTTTTTAAGGAAAGAAAAATCTTAGGCTGAGCCCCCCTTGAACCCTCTTTCAGAGGCCCAGTCTTCTTTCCCCCTGTATTGGCAGAACTTCCACCCTTTCTGTTCTTGATTTCCCTGTTCCCTTCTTTCCTCCTCATTGTATTTGTGTCTGTCAGGACTTGAGAAAAGAAAATTAGCAGGTAAGCTCTAATTGAACCTTCCTCTACATCCTGTCTTTATCCCACATGGGAAATACCTAGCGCTACTTTGAAGACTCCTGTCATGAACTTAGTTTCCTCCTTCTCATATAGGTCTAATCTATAATGCTTTGAGAAGGTATGAATAGAAGCCCAAGAGGCTGCCTTGTATATGATATCTGGTCTATTACCTTGCATTCTGCCCATAGGCTGCCTTGCTCTCAAGTGTGACTTTAGGCTTACCACAACCTGTATGGCCTCCCTAATGCATCTGGCAATTGATGCCTTGGACGCTGCTTCCCCTTTCCTTTCTCCTGCAAATAGTATAAAAAGCTTGTCAGATCTTTGGAAGGCATTTGTTATCTCCAAATATCTGAGGAGCACTCTGCAGACATCCAAGAACCTTAGATCTTTTCTCTTCCCTGCACATTCAGATTTCCTGAATCCTGGCAGAGAAATCGATTGATTGAGGTGAAAGCCTCACACCACCTTGAGCAGGAATGATGGCACTCTTAATATTTACCTTTTCCTCAGATAAAAATAGGTAGGGGTCCCTGCATGAGAGGGCTTGTAACTCCAAAATCAATCTTGCTGAACAAACTGCTACCAACAGGGCAGTCTTCAATGTTAAATCCTTTATTGAGATCTCCTTGAGGGGTTCAAATGGGGCTCCAGCTAGGACTCTAAGCACCAGGTTTAAGTCCCATGTTAGTACCTTGTGTGAAGGTCATGGCTGCTTTGCTCCCTTCAAAACCCAGGCTACATCTGGATGAGTTGCTCTTGATCTGCCTTTCAGCCAGCCCGTGTCCTGGACCCTCAGTGAATTCAGGGCCAAGCCCTTCTTGTAAGAACTGAAAATTGTGGATATATCTGCCCTCCGGGGTGTTAGTCTCCTCTGAGCACACCAAAGACTCTCCAAATTCTACTGTATAACTTGCATGTCGATATTTTCTTTGACCTCAATAGTATCTCAATCATTTAACTGAATATCCCCTCCTTGTTATCCTATCCTCCTCAAAAGCTGTAAGCGAGTTTCCTCGTCCCCCATAACTACTGGGCCCTGCTTTAGGTGGCCCCTTATTTCCCTGAGGCTGATGGAGCCTGCTATTGTCAGCTTAGATCCATGTATCACGGTCGCTTTGGCCAATTTGGAGCAACAAGTATCACTACCCACCATTGATCATGATGGGGAGACATCCTCCAACTCCCATTGTCCTGGGTCTAATGTTTGACGGCTGAGAAATTCTGCCTGAGTACTGAGTCTGCCTGCTATATGGGCTGCTGAGATATTGTGAAAGTGTCCTTCTGATAATTTCCTAGCTAGTTTTTGCTCTGATTGCCAGTTCCTTGTCCCTCCTTGCCTGTTAATGCCTCTGTTGTTGAATTGTCTGACAATATCCTGACTGGTCTTCCTACTAGCCTCGGCCAGTTGTTTAGGCCCTGTGATTGCTCTGATCTCTAGATGGTTTATTGCATATGACCTTTCCTGCTGTGACAAGGTTTCTTGTACTACTTGTCCTAGGTACTAGGCCACCCCCATCCTTGTAAGCTTGCATTGCCCATGGCAGAGGCTCCATGCTGGATCCATTGGACACGCTGATGCTGGATAACCACTAGTCCAAGCTTCTCCTGATCTGCTCCCATCATGGTTATTTTCCTGCTTTAGTGGCCTCATGTGGGCCTTTGGCCATGGTATCATCTCTATTGAGGCAGCCACTGAACCCAGCACCTGGAGGTATGACTACGCTTGGGAAGGACTGCTACTCCTTCACTTGCTACTATAACTTGTCTTTCCTTTCCTTTGTTAGATAAACCTTCCCTGCCCTGTTATTGAAAAGTGCCCCAAGGTATAAGGTTCTTGAGAAAGATGCAACTGGCACTTGGCTTGTTCACTACCCAGCCTAGTCTTTCCAGCATTCAGGTTACCCTCTCTGTGACCTGATAACCTCCTGCAGTGAATTGGCCCTTATTAGCCAATTGTCCAGATAAGGGTGACTTCTGATACTCTCCTTGCAGAGGTAGGCCGCCACTACCACCATTACCTTCGTAAATGTCTTTGGTGCCGTTGCCAGACCAAAGGGCAGTGCATTGATCTGAAAATGCTGGCCTGCTATCTCAAACCATACGAAGCGCTGAAAATCTTCCCTAATGGGGATGTAGAGATAGGCCTCAGAGATAAAGAGGGGACAGAAATTAGCCTTCTCTTGCCACCACTCTCACTGTTGCCAACAATTCTATATGAAAATGTGGTACTACTAGAGTCTGTTTACCCCTTTCAAGTCTAAGGCTGGCTAGAAAGTGCCCTCCTTCTTCAGGGTACTTTCAGAAGTAGGTTTGAATAAGCACCTCTTCCTTTCTCCTGTTGAGGAACTGTAATAATTGCTTGTAACTGGATCAATTTGTCTAAGGTCTCCTGCACAGCCTTCTCCCTTCCTGCCTTGTCAGACCATGATTGAAAAACCTCTTATAGGAAACTTCAATTCTGGGGCATAGCCTCCTCATATAATATCGATGACCCTCCGTTCCCCCTGTAATGCTGGTCCACTCCTTGTAGTAACTCTGTAATCTGCCTCCTATTGAAGGTACTGAGGAGGGGGCCCTGTGAACTGTCACAGAGTTCTTACTGACAAGGAGGGCCCTATTCCCTTCTCCAGGGGGGAGGCTGGCTCCCACGAAATGGCTGCCTTCGTCCTGGCATTCTGGAAAATCTTTTATTCTGATTCCTACCCTGGTCTATACTGCCTTCCATCCCTAGGCCACTGCCTTATTAGTATCTCTCTTCTGGCAGTCTCTGTGGCTCCTCACCAGCAAGGTGCTTGACCAGATTTTCTAACTCCTCTCCAAATAAGTATCCCTTTAAACAGGAGCTAACTTAGCTTGGCCTTTGATGCTGAGTCTGCTAGCCAGTTCTTTAACTAAAGCATTAACCTTGCCATGACCTCCATATCTGCTCCTTTTGCTGTTATTCTAGTCAGGTCATACAACATGTCTGCCAGGAAGACTGCTGCTGATTCCATAAGAGCTGGGTCCAGAATATTTCCCTGTGTAGCTCTGTTGCACAAGGCTGTGGCCCCCACCCCTTGCTGTAGCCATAAAATAAGTGCCCTGGCCACATATCCCCCCCCCCCTAATACTGATGCCTGCACAGCTAACAAGACCTTTTTACAAAGATCTTTACCTTTCTATCCTGGGGGTCCTTTAAGACTGCCCCCGCTTCCACAGGTTATCATCTTTGCCACTGCTGAGATAGCTATGTCCACCTTAGGAAGCTGCAACATCCTATTCTTAATCTTGTTGATCAACTACATAGAGCCTCTACATAGTCCTATGCCTCAACCTTGACTCAGGGACCTCCCATTTCTCTGTCATCATATCCCGAATGGCCAAACGTATTGGGAATTGCCTAGCAGGCTTCCTAATTCCTGTTAAAATAGGATTTCCTTTACACCTGGGCCCCCTTAGGCTGATCCTCATTCAGGTTCAGAACCTGAGTGATCTTAGCTACTAAAGCCCCAAGTGCAGAATCATCCTGTGGGCCTTTGGGGTCCCCTTCACTCTCCCCTCTGATGTGCCTTCCTGTAAGGATTCTTTTTCCTCCTTTCTTTGTAAGTCTGCCTGGGTCCAGTCCTTCTGGCAGCTCTAGCCACTCCCTCTTGGTTCTCTCTTGAGATGTCAACCTTCCATTCCGCTGGCAACAGCTTTATACATTGCTAGGATGAACTCTAAGGAGAATTCCTCCTCCCCCTCTGATAAATCCTGGGCTGGCTGCACTCCTGCCACTTCTGATGCTACTGAGTGGCCTGTCTGCCATGTCTCTCTATTCAAAAACAGTTGGAAATGTGACAGACGGAAGATTGACCTGCTCCTTGGGGCTGGGACCGCCTGCCTCCTCCACTATACTCCCCCTTCTCCAAGCCATTGAGGATTTTTACAAAACAAGCCTGCCATGCTGGGGACGAGCCACACCCTGCACTTACCACATTTCCTATTCCTCTCCATACCTGCTTCTGGGGCCGGGTCCCCGGGTAAAGGCCTCTAACTAATTTAGTCTCCTGCTGCTGTGGTAATGGTTTCACTCTTTTTTTTTTTTTTACTCACCAATTCTGTATGCTGGCAAATTCAGGAGACTGTCCCCCTGATTGCCCCGGGGAAGGGAAGATCAGTGCTGATGAAAGATGTCATCCTGAAAACTGCCCGACCGTGGCTCCCCTGGGGGAAATCAAACTTAGCGAAGGTTGTTGCCCCTGAGCGACTTCTGCGACTTCCTGCTGCACCGCTCCTATCTGCTGAAGGCAGGACTGATTACATTCTTGCTGCACCAGCCTATATAGGAAGCTGACAGAAAATAATCTGGCACTCTGCCTCCATCTGCTGGTAGGAAGGGCAAATCCCAGCTGGTGTTGACTGGTCTGGCAGGATGTAGAAGAATGAAGTGCTACATGCTCAGTGCCAAGATCAATTCTTAAATATCTATTAACAAAATTAAAGAGAAACTCAAGGGGATAATATACTTGTTTTCAAATGACAAAATCTGTAACAGACAGGTACAATAAGAGGGATGGAAAAAGTGAAGGGAGTCTTCAAAAAAATTGTAAAAATGGTCAAGGGTTTAGAAAATTAGCTTTAATGCTAAAAAATATCAAATCATGCATGTAGGAAGAAAAAATCCTTTGGCCATATCAATTAGGATGACAAAAACTGGCAAGTGTCAAAACAGGAAAAAGACCTAAGAATATAAACTTAGGATAACTTGAGATAGCCAAACATAATATAGTGGCAAGGAAAACTAAAAGTATATTTGGGTGTATAAGTAGAGGTGTCATCAGTAACTAAAAAGGAAATCTTTCCCTTGTATAGGTCATTAGTGAGATCCCATATGTATTTGTCCTATTTATTTTAAATAGCTCTATAGAGCAAGGACTGTACATGTAATTGTACAGCACTGTGCATCTATATTAGTGCTAGTATTAGTAGGAGGAAGAATAATGTACTGTGTACGGTTCTGGGGGCCATACCAGTCAAGCGCAGAGTATGCTAGGGGAGCAGATCACAGAATGTCAAATATAATAATCTTAAAGGGTCACTACAAACAATAGTAGTATGGGTATGGTATGCATCTTTTGGATTAACTTTTGAGCTTCCTGCATTTCATGTAGGATACAAATAAAAAAAAATCTTAGAGCTAATGAGTCCCAGGAGTTTTCTCGGGTCTAAGTTTGACATTAGATTGTGTTATGAAGTTAAGCGCAAGATTCAGCAAAGCAGCATGCAGACTAGTTATGCGTGTACCTTTACCTGGATAACTTTAAGCCAGCTATTTATGAAAACCAACTTGTTTGCACAAATTTAACCAGATATCGCTCAATATGATGCTATTCATCTAAATATTTTAATCCACCCTCATCATTCCTCCAGTCCCACCCCTTTTTGTCCAGGTAACTGTGTACACTAAAATTTTGAACACACAAATTTATCTGGACAAGGAGGCAAAGTTTTTATAGGGGAAGACTAATTCAAGCAAAAGCCAATTTTACTTGCACAAGTCTTCTGATATTTGACCTCTTTGTGAAGGATGTTGGTAATTGTGTAAAAGTGGTAAGTAGTGCGTGTATACAGCAAGACAGCCCCCTGCACCCAGCTTCCTGTTCAGAGAACAGGGACTCTGCTTCTAGCTATACAAAACATCTATCATACAGCCGCATAAACCTACTGCCTTCAAAGTCATTTCTAATCAATATGCAAACTGCCCAGAGTATTGATCCAACATTAATTTTCAATTAGGAACCCATGAGAGGTATTGCAGTCAATATCTAAGAACTGAATGAAAAGAACAAAGCAGGGATATAGCAAACAGGTTGCCCCAGGCTGGGAATCTCCTGTACCTTACTTACATTATTTGCATTTCTTTGGCATCCTTATACTTAAGTCTATTGTCACTCAGTCCTCATTCCACACTGTTTAATCCCACATAATAGATATTGACTTTATACAAGTGCAAGTATTGTCCTTTTCTACATACAAAGACACACTTCTTTCATACTAAATTTTATATAGGTACTCTTCATAGAAATACAGAACATAAGACTGGCAAAGGTCCATCAAGCCCAGTATCCTGTTTCCAACAGTGGCCAATCCAGGTCACAAGTAGCTAGCTGGATCCCAAAAGGCTGACAGATTCCATGTTGCTTATCCCAGGGATAAGAAGTGGATTTCTGCAGCTCCTTAATTGTTTATGGACTTTTTCTCCAAGAACTTGTCCAAACCTTTTTTAAACACAGCTATACGAATAGCTTTCACAACATTCTCTGGCAATGAATTTGAGAGCTCAATTATGCATTGAGTAAAAAAAATTTCTCTTATTAGTTTTAAGTGTATGACCTAGTAACTTCATTGTGTCCCCTAGTCTTTGTACTTTTTGAAAAGACGACAACTGATTGTTTAATCATTCTATTCCACTCATTTAATAGACCTCTATTATATCTCCCCTCAGCCGTCTGGTTCTCCAAGCTGAAGAGTTCCAAATTTTTTAGTCTTTCCTCATAGGGGACTCGTTCCATTCCCTTTGTCATTTTGGTTGCCCTTCTCTGTACCTTTTATAATTCTGCTATATCTTTTTTGAGATGTGGTGACCAGAACCGCACACAATATTCAAGATGAGGTTGCACCATGGAGTAATACAGAGGCATTATGATATTCTCTGTTTTATTCTCCATTCTTTCCCTAATAAGTCCTAGCATTCTATTTGCTTTCCTGGCTGCTGCTGCACACTGAGCATGAGATTTCAATGTTTTATCAATGATTTTGCCTAGTCCTTTTTCCTGAATGGTGACTCCTAATGTGGAACCTTGCATTTTGTAGCTATAATTTGGGTTACTCTTCCCTAAGTGCATCACTTTGCACTTGTCCATATTAAATTTCATTTGCCATTTATATGCCCAGTCTCTAGTTTTGCAAGGTCTTCTTGCAATTTAACAACTGAATAATTTGGTGTCATCAGCAACTTTAATCACTGCATTCGTAACTATTTCAAGGTTGTTTATAAATATATTAAAAAGCAATGGTCCCAGAACAGATTCTTGGGGCACTCCACTATTCACATTGGGAAAATTTACCATTTAGCCCTACTCTCTTGTTTTCTATTTTTTAACCAATTCTCAATACACAATAGGACACTGCCCCCTATGCCCTGACTTTTTAATTTCCTAAGTTGTCTCTCATGAGGGATTGTGTCAAATGCTTTCTGGAAATACAGATACACTATATCAACTGACTCACCTTTACGTCCTTAAAAAAAATGTAGCAGACTGGTGAGGCAAGACTTCCCTTGGCTAAATCCATGTTGGCTCTGTCCCATTAAACTATACTTATCTATATGTTCAGCAAGTTTGTTCTTTATGATAAATTCTACCATTTTGTTTGGGACAGATGTCAGACTCCCTGGTGTGTAGTTTCCTGGATCACCTATGTCCCTTTTTAAAAACTGTCATTACAATGGCAACCCTCCAGTCTTCAGGTACCATCACAGATGATTTTAATGATAGTTTACAAGTTACTAATAACAGGTCTGCAATTTCATTTTTCAGTTCTTTCAGCACTCTGAGACATATACCATCTGGTTCAAGTGATTTGCTACTCTTTAGTTTATCAATTTGCCCTATTACATCATTTAGGTACACAGATTTGATTCAGTTCTGCTGAATCATCACCTCTGAATATAATTTCTGGCATGGGTATTTCTATTACATCTTACTTAATGAAGACTAAAGCAAAGAATTCATTTAGTCTCTCTGCTATGGCTTTGTCATCCTTAAGTGCCCCTTTTACTGCTTGATTATCTAATGATCCAACTGACTCTCTCAAGCTTTCTACGTCGCGTGTACCTGAAAATGTTTTTATGACTTTTTGTTTCCACGGCAAGCTTCTTTTCAAATTCTCTTTGCCTTATTTATCAATGCTTTGCTTATTTTCCAGTGCTTATGTTTCCTGTTTTCTTCATTCGGATAAGGGACAGTCTGGCCTATCAGGGCTTCAGGCATGCCTGGTGGGCCAGTCCAGCAAATCACATGGTTAGGGTTGGTTGCAGCCATTGCGACCAACACTGAGCCCCCAGTCACTCTTCTCTCATGAAGCTTTGCATTAGTGGCATCGATAGCCCCATCAGTGCTCCAAGTCTCAGCCTTAACTCTCACTAAGGAGGAGGGTGCAACATGGCTGTATTGGCAGGGGCCTGCACAGCACAAGGAGGCGGCAGCTACGATGTAGGCCAGAGACCCAAGGAAGAGGGGTTGTAGCTATGTCAATGGGGGCACATAACCTGAGGAGGAGTTGTCAGCCACACGATGTGGACCAAGAAGGTGGAGCTGCAACTGTGTCATTGGGGCCGTGCGCTCAAGGAGGAAGGGGCATGGGTCCAGTGGAGACTGTGTCGGCTGCTCTGCAGGACTGAAGAATGAAGGCTGCTCCTGCCTGTACCCTGAACTTTGTAGGAAAGAACATTTGTGTGTGAGACAGCATGAGTATGTCTTTGAGGGACAAGCAAAGAGCATGAATGTGCATGCATGTATGTATGTAGTGTGTGAGAGCATAAGCATGTACGCATGTGTGAGACAGAGCATGCATGTGCATGTTAGAGCATATGTATGTATGTTTGCATGAGACAAAGTATAAGTGTACATGTCTGAGTGAGAGAGCATGAGTGTATGTGTGATTTGAGAAACAGAGTATGTGTGTGCGTGTGTGAGACAGCATGTGTGACTATGTGTGTGTGAGATGCTGCGTGAGTCCAAGGAGGAGGCTGCTGTGGCCTGTCTGTTTCAGAGGGGACGAGAAAAAGTGTTGTATGTGAGAAAGCATATAAAGGTGCATGAGAGTATTTGAGAGAGCATGTGTGTGTGAGAGAAGAAAGTTTGTGTCTGCTCCCTTCCCCCACTAATCCATGACAATCTCAGGGTGACTGGAAATCAAAAGTTCCAAGGTATGGAGAGCAAGAGATTTTTATCCTTGTTTGTTCTCATTATTGGGTGTTTATCTCTGCAGTTTTAAATATTTTATTGGTGTTTGGGAATTTTTTTTTTAATTTTTATACAAATTTTTAATTGGATATTTTTTTACCAGCTGTTTTGAAATGTTTATTCTTTCTCCGAGTATGGTTTATTATTGTTTTACATTTCTGTTTTATTTTTGATGTTTTATGTGGAATTTTGATGGGTGTGGAGTGTGCAGGGGTATGGGGGGGGGGGGGGGCGCGGGAGAAGTAAACCTATGGGCCTATGCCCCGGATTTTTTAAGTACCCAACAATGCCCCCGTTTTCCATTATTGAAGTTTCCCATGGCTGCGGCTCCCTACTCCTCTTCCCACTGCTGTCTTGGAGACTCAAACCACTCCCCACCTTCACCACAGAGGCAGGAAACAGTGTAGCCACCTCCCCTCACCAGCTCGGATTGTTTCTCTCCATTTGGGAGGCGGGCGGTAGGTTTCCTGCTGCTGCCTCACCGTCAGTTCTATGCTGCAAGTTTCTGCTCCTCTGCCACAGGTCCCCCTAGTGCTTGGGCAGCAGCAAAAAAAGGAAACAAACCAGTATTGGGGCTTGCAGGCTGCCCCTCCTTAAGGTAAGGAATGCCTCCGCCCACAGCCACAGGCAACCAGTTCACTTGGACCCCGTTAACCCAGGGCTTTGCCTGCATCCTCCTAACCTCCATGTGAGTAAAAATGTTTTCTAAAATAAAGTTAATAGGCAGCTGCTACTGCTCCTGCACTTTGAGGGTGGGGAGTACATGAGAGTGATCCAGTCAGTACCTTTGCAATTTTCTAGTCTCACAAGGTCTTCCTGCAATTTATCACAATCTGCTTGTGATTTAACTACTCTGAACAATTTTGTATCATCTGCAAATTTGATTACCTCACTCGTCGTATTTCTTTCCAGATCACTTATAAATATATTGAAAAGTACGGGTCCCAATACAAATCCCTGAGGCACGCCACTGAGAAAATTGTCCATTTAAACCTACTCTGTTTCCTGTCTTTTAGCCAGTTTGTAATCCATGAAAGACATCGCCACCTATCCCTTGACTTTTTACTTTTCCTAGAAGCCTCTCATGAGGAACTTTGTCAAATGCCTTCTGAAAATCCAAGTACACTACATCTACCAGTTCACCTTTATCTACATGTTTATTAACTCCTTAAAAAATGTGAAGCAGATTTGTGAGGCAAGATTTGCCTTGGGTAAAGCCATGATGACTTTGTTCCATTAAACCATGTCTTTCTATATGTTCTGTGATTTTGATGTTTAGAATACTTTCCACTATTTTTCCTGGCAGTGAAGTCAGGCTAACTGGTCTGTAGTTTCCCAGATCGCCCCTGGAGCCATTTTTAAATATTGGGGTTACATTAGCTATCCTCCAGTCTTCAGATACAATGGATAATTTTAATGATAGGTTACAAATGTTTACTAATAGGTCTGAAATTTCATTTTTTTAGTTCCTTCAGAACCCTGGTGTGTATACCATCTGGTCCAGGTGATTTACTACTCTTCAGTTTGTCAATCAGGCCTACCACATATCTAGGCGCACCGTGATTTGGTTCAGTCCATCTGAATCATTACTCATGAAAACCTTCTCCAGTACGGGTACCTCCCCAACATCCTCTTCAGTAAACACCGAAGCAAAGAAATCATTTAATCTTTCCACGATGGCCTTATCTTCTCTAAGTGCTCCTTTAACCCCTCGATCATCTAACGTTCCAACTGACTCCCTCACAGGCTTTCTACTTCGGATATATTTTTAAAAGTTTTTACTATGAGTTTTTGCCTCTACGGCCAACTTCTTTTCAAATTCTCTCTTAGCCTGTCTTATCAATGTCTCACATTTAACTTGCTAACGCTTATGCATTATCCTATTTTCTTCTGTTGGATCCTTCTTCCAATTTTTGAATGAAGATCTTTTGGCTAAAACAGCTTCTTTTACCTCCCCTTTTAACCATGCCGGTAATCGTTTTGCCTCCTTCCACCTTTCTTAATGTGTGGAATACATCTGGACTGTGCTTCTAGGATGGGTTTTTTTTTTGTTTTTTTTTTTTAAATGACCACACCTCTTGCATTTTTTACCTTTGTAGCTGCTTTCAGTTTTTTTCTAAATATTTTTCTCATTTTATCAAATTTTCCCTTTTGAAAGTTTAGCACGAGAGCCGTGGATTTGCTTACTATCCCCCCTTCCAGTCATTAATTCAAATTAAGCGGCCCCACCACCGTTACCTCTGTCACCAAATCCTGTGCTCCACTGAGAATTAGATCTAAAATTGCTCCCTCTCTCGTTGGTTCCTGAACCAATTGCTCCATAAAACTCATTTATTCCATCCAGGAACTTTATCTCTCTAGCGTGTCCCGATGATACATTTACCCAGTCAATATTGGGGTAACTGAAATCTCCCATTATTACCGCACTACCAATTTGGTTAGCTTCCCTAATTTCTCTTAGCATTTCACTGTCCGTCTCACCATCTTGACCAGTTTTTTTTCCTAACCATTTTTCTCATTTTATCAGTCACCTTTTTGAAAGTTAAATACTGTTGCAGTAGTTTTTTTTTTTTTACGCATCCTCCCTTCAGTTATGTCAAATTTGATCATATTGTAATCACTATTGCCAAGTGACTCCAACACTATTACCTCTTGCACCAAATCCTGTGCTCCACCAAGGACTAGGTCTAAAATATTTTCCCTTCTTGTTGGTTCTTATACCAACTGCTCCATGAAGCAGTCATTTATTTCATCTAGGAACTTTACCTCTCTAGAATATCCTAATGTAATTTTTACCCAGTCAATGAAATCCCCCATTACTGTGCTGCTGATTTTGTTAGCTTCCCTAATTTCTTTTAGCATTTCATTGCCTGTTTGTTCATTCTGGCCAGGTGGATGATAATACATCCCCTACTGCTAATTTATTCCCCTTTTCATCTGGAATTTCTATCCATAAAGATTCAGCATTGCATTTTGTTTGTTGCAGAACTTTTATCCTGTTTGACTCAATGTCCTGTCTAACATATAGTGCCACACCTCCATCAATTTGATCCATCCTATCATTTCAATATAGTTTGTTCCCTGGTATCAGTGTCCCAGAGTTCAGAAAAATGAGTAGTAATGATAGCCATACCTCAGGGGGGGGGGGGGTAAGTACTGCAGGATTCCCTAGAGCTCAGCCCTAGGGGGTATTAAACAGTATATTTCCTTCTTCTGGCCTTTCCGGGTTGGGGGGGGGAGGGGCAGGGATTGTGCAAAGCAGTAGGACTGTATTTATTTTTAATTATTTTATCTGATGTGTTTATTATAATTTGAAATTCACGGCCGTAAGCATCTTTGAGTCTATCCTGACAAAAGCAGGGTACAAATATAAGAATAGAATGTACCGAGGTCAAATCAGTGTTTGTGACTGCAGATAAGCTTGTAAGAATGGCAGCAGTTGGGCATCAGACTGTGGCTGGGATTGAAGAGTCAGAATAGCACAACACAGGCTGCTGCTGAAACATGCGTTTGCCTTTTTCTCGGTATCATTGCTGCATCTTTTGTTGTTAGATTTTTAAAACTAATGTCTACGTGTATTAATGTATTGTGAAGAGTGACTATTTGAATTAATGGTCTGCATCTTTTTAAGGTCACATCCTATTTTTACAAATCTCCCCACACGAGTACATTGTGCAGTTAACTGAATTTCTGCTTTTACATGCATCAGTTACATGGGACTGATAAATTCTGCTCTTCAGCTTGTCTGTACTGTATTATATTTATTAGTGGCTCTGATAAAGATCCACTATTCAATTATCTGTGCTGTACTCATGTTTTATGTGTATCAATACTACAGCTGTCTGCAATATTCATGTTTTAGTGTGTACCAGTGTAACACCTGTATGGGACTCTAAAGAAGAATACAGTATGGACAGCTATCAGTGAGATACCTTTATGGGGCTCAGGAGATCAGAACTGCAGTGGATTCAATGTTTCGAGATTGTAACAGGGTCTACTTCAGAGGGACTTTCAAACATCAAACTCCAGTTCCACATTGATCAAAGGCTACAACCACCTCGCTTTAATCTTATCTGAAGAAATGCCCCACCTTCAGATTCTTTATTCCATAAAAAGTTATGCTATCATAACTATAAACAATTTAATTTTGATTATAAGAAACCTAAAGACTAATACTACTGAAAGTTTGATTTAAATTTGATTGTAACTACCCTGAGACCATTTTGGGGGGGGGGGGGGGGGGGGGAAAGCATATCATCAATGTTCATAAATAAAACCACAGCATAGAAGATTCTGTTTTGACAATCAACGCCTTTAAAAAAGTAGTGTTTTCTCCTAGTCCTGATGCTTTAAGAATTTGATTAATTCACACCTGAACAATTTGAAACTTAATGCATCATTAACAATTCTAAAGAATCAGCGCTCTGCACCCATCCATCTGCTGCATTACATGGGACGGCGAATGCCCAAACCTCTCCTGTCCCTACACACAGCACTAACCAGCACATTAGCTACCAAGACTAATTGGTTTACAGATAACATTAATTACTATGCTGCTCATTAATGGATGAAATCTTTATTGGTTCCATTGATCAGTGGGACTCGTTAGCTGGCCTCTTAACCAATGGTGGATGTAACAAGCTCTCTTATTGGCATATCAATTAATACAATCAATGCCTGGCGAGTAGCTGCTGCTTGCTGTTAAAATCTGAGACAAGCCATGTCAAGTAAGCATTTATTGAAATACTTGCCAAGACACACTAATATTGTAGAATACTTGGGGGATCTTAAGCTCTCCTGTCATAATTTCTCTGGCTTTAAGCCATCAAAAAGAATTAAAATTATACATGTTATCATGCCCTGTTCTTTATAGTGAGGGTATTTTTCAATCAGGGTTCTGAACAATGCTCTCTTCTGAGAGGCTACAGTACATGAGGTTTGCCCAGCACTCCTACTTTTAGCCGGGTTAAAAGGAGCCAGATACGGGGGTAAGTTAGGCTGGGGAATGAAAATGCCACACAAACATGACATCAAGCCCCATTTTATACCAGAGAGAGATTCAACCAGAAACAAACACCATATGGAAGATCAGCTCAGGATTTGTAGAGGAGTTTGCTTTTCTTGGTTTGTTTTACTATTCAGTCCCTGCTTGGATATCAATGCCTGGATTGCATTCCTGGAATTCCTGATGTGACTAAGCTTTGGCAAATAGGTGACAGCCGCCACTGAGGGTGGGCTGCCCAGCAATCTCTCCTGATGGGGCAATCCCAATAGAAGGGAAGGATTGGGGGTTGCCCCTTTGGGCACAATAGGAGGCCCTGCAAGTTTTGCTGTCAAGCAGCAGATGAGTTTATTATGTCTTTTTATGTTGTAGCAGTGTACTTTGCATTGATTTTATTTGTCGGGATGTTGTAAACATAATACATGATGTTAATAGATAAAGACAATAATACAGCCCAACCAGATTGCCTACTCAGCTCTATAATCCCTACCACTCCCTCAGAGACCTCTAGTGAAAAAGTTCGGCTTCACCCTGAACACAACATAAAACACCACAAGCTGGGAGACTTGACTTTTATTTTGACCCAGCAGTTTCCTCTTCCTCCTTTGGGCTTCCAGTTCAACTGGATCCAGTAAGGGAATCCTGGTGCTATCATGAGCCTTTTTTTCACAAACTGAACTGGAAACCCCAAGAAGCCAGACTCTGCATGCTGTGCAACACCAGAGAAAGAGAAAGAGAAATACATTTCCTCCTGTAGTGTGCAAAATAAAAGATATCATGAGCCGCACAGTCCCAAAGCTAAAATATTCCATTCACTAAAATGAAGATAAAATGCCTTTTTCTACCCTGGCTGTCTGAATGTTTGATTTTTCTATTCACTTTGGTCCTCATCTCTTTATACTGCTTTCCTCTTCTAGGTGTCCTAAACTCTTTTACAGAGTCTGCTGTTCATTTTCCATTTTAGCTTTCTCCTCCTGTTTTCTTCAGTTCCTTCCCTACATCTTTGTATAATATTGATCTTTTCTTTTTCTTCATTCACTTTACCCACTCCTCTACAAGTCATCCCCCTTCTCTCTCTCCAGTTTTCTGTGCCAATTCTACACCTCGCCAACTCTCTCCTCTCAGTCCTCCATCTCCCCCTCATTCAGTTGCTCCTTTTATCATTTCCAGCACTCTGGCCCCCTTGTCCTTCCCCTCAATAGCTGCATTCTCTCTCTTGAAAACCCCTCACCTCCTCCTTCCCCTTCTTTCTCATCTTCCACAGTCATCTTCCAGTCAATCATAACTTCCACCCTTCCTTAGGGCTAGTGTACGGGTAATTAGGCACCCTAGGTGAAGCTTACAGACTTGAATCCCCCTTTCTTCCAGGTTGTGTCCTCCCCACACACAATTACAAATTATGCATTTATACCAACAGATTTCACATGAAAAGGACTTTTGCGGGTAAAAATATCACTTATTACATGTATACTATATTTACATACACTACTGTGGTGCCAACCAGAAAACCCTACAAAAAATGTAAAAAAAAAAAAAAAAGACACTTGGAACCCATATGGTATTAGGCCTATGATAAAATTTTCGGTGTGAGCTTGGCCCTGGGAAAACCATGAGTAAACTGAATTACAATTACAATATAGCAAATCATCAATTTGAAAACAACACTAACTGCCAGCACTCAAACAGTAATAATCCAACCTATGAAAAGCCAACACTGCAAATATTACACCAGGTCCTAAAACACCAATACACCACCTATTAGGAAAACAAAACAAGCCGGTCTGCTATAAATCCCTACACAGAAATACTTCACACCTTGGACACGTGTGTACAACAGACAGAATCTCACTGAATACAAAATAAAGAGACCATAAAGTATAAATAAAAACATGCAGAGAAAAACTGAACTGGAAACAGCAACAAGGCAGACACTGTATGCAGTGCAAAAAAAGGAAAAAAAAAGAGAAACATCACCAGTCCTCATAAAACAAACTAAATCAAATATAAATCATAATAATAGTAAAACCTTAGTAAAACAATTTTCAAAACAGTTGAACAGAGCAGCATCCAATAATTAAAAATTCATATAAACTTTTCCAAATAGCAATAAAATATTTCAAAACAGCAGATACATAAAATAACATCCTATAATTAAAACTGATTTCAAAATCTCCTGCTTTCCATAGCTGTGAACTTTTGATTTCCAGATGCCCTGAGATTGTTGCAGATTAACTGGGAGAGGGGAGGGGATTGTTACACACAAACTCTCTCTGTAACACACACACGCTCATTCACTCTCACATGCTGAATCACACACACATGCAAATGCTTGTTCTGTCTCACACAGTCACACACATAAATGCTCATTCAATATCTCGTTCTCTCACATGCTCATATATACAGTCTCGTTTGCTCTCACACATGCACAGTCACACTATCGCCTTGTCTCATTGTTTCGCCGACGTCAGATCATTAGACACTATCACCCCAAGGTCTCTCTCCTGCTCCGTGCACATCAGCCTCTCCCCCCATCGAATACAGTTCATTCGGATTTCCACTCCTCATAAGTACGACTCTGCACTTCTTGGCATTGAATCTCAGCTGCCATATCTTCGACCACTCTTCCAGCTTCCTTAAATCCCGTCTCATTCTCTCCACTCCTTCCGGCGTGTCCAGTCTGTTGCAGATCTTAGTGTCATCCGCAAAAAGACAAACCTTACCTTCTATCCCGTCCGCAATGCCGCTCACAAAGATATTGAACAGGACCGGTCCGAACACCGATCCTTGCGGTACACCGCTTAAAACCACTCTCTCTTCAGAGAGAGTTCCATGTACCATCACACATGGTCTTCCCTCCGTCAACCAGTTTGCAATCCAGGCCACCACCTCGGCACTCACTCCTAAGCTTCTCATTTTATTTACCAGTCTCGTGTGCGGGACTGTATCAAAAGCTTTGCTAAAATCCAAGTAGATGACATCAAGTGCTCTTCTTTGATCCAATTCCTTGGTTACCCAGTCAAAAAAGTCAATCAGATTTGTTTGACAGGATCTTCCTCTGGTGAATCCATGCTATCTCTGGTCCAGCAATTCTCCCGACTGTAGATAGAAACTATTCTAAAGATCAAAATCACAGAGCATATAGAAAGGCATGGTTTAATGGAACACAGTCAGTATGGATTTACCCAAGGCAAGTCTTGCCTCACAAATCTGCTTCATTTTTTTGAAGGGGTTAATAAACACGTGGATAAAGGTGAGCTGCTATTACTGGCATCAGTAGCTTGGGATCTACTTAGTGTTTGGGTACTTGCCAAGTACTTGTAGCCTGGATTGGCCACTGTTGGAAACAGGATACTGGCTTGATGGACCCTTGGTCTGACCCAGTATGGCAACTTATATACTTACTACCGCTTCTGAGAGACTTACACAGCTCTGGAGTATTGGGACTTCAGCTTATCATGGATGCACAATTCTTTGGCCATTTTGAGGAGGTAAAAAAAGTATTTTTTGTAGCACTGAAAAGTAATGTTGTGGGTGCTGAAGTGCAGCAAGGCAACTAAAGAAAACTGAGAAAATAATGAAAAAAACATGTTAAAAGATCCTGAGAGAGTAATTACATGTCCATGCTGGGCTCGAACAAAAAATGACTGAGGCAATGATCATGCGGGAACTGCTGCACATGCTCAATACAGCTCAAAGATCTACTAACTAGGAGAGAGTCTGTTCAGTGTCACCGAATGATGTCACCCACTGATCATGGTTAATTCAGCCTGCTTATCAAAGGAAACCCTGGTTTAACAAATGCTTCATACAATGATAGGACAATATCCTCAATTCCTTACTTCTACCCCCAATGCTTGCCACTATATTTCCAGTTCTAGCTACTATTGCCTGGCTTTGGTCATTCATTCCCACCTTCCATTTACTGCAATAGTGAGCAATTCTGTTCCTCAAGGACCACCAACCAATCAGGTTTCAGGATATCACTAATGAATATGCATGAGATATTTGCATACAATTAAGACAACTCTCTCTCATGATTATCCCGAGCAGCACTTCAGCAAGATACTGACCAACGCAGAATTAGAAGGCAGATATGCGGTGTGCAACATGTGCTTGTGGCCTTGGAAAGAATGTGGGTAACACAATGCCTTGATTTATATGAAAAGCTGAGACCACTTTTGGAAGAAATGGGGTGGTTTACAGTACCAGCCTATTGTGGAAGAACTGCATATATAGAGAAATACACCAATGCCTGATGCCCACTGAATGTTCTGGCTGAGTTGTTCACAATAAGGAATATTTTCCATGTGACTAATTTCAAAGAAGTCTACTCTAATGGCTTGAAGGGTGACTTCACAAGTTATGCCAGAATGACATTAAGATCCCATGGAACAGGAGGTTTAGCCACCAGATATTTAGAATTGAAGAAAATCTTTACACTTTTCTGTTTTCCTCCATTGTGAAGAGGCCAATGGAGGGCTGTCCCTAAAGGTCTAACAGCCTGTTGGTTATTGACTGATGTAGGGACCATTCATGAGGACAAAACATGCAGACGTGATCTGCCAATGTTTTGGAACTTCCTGGAAGGTAAGTTGCTTGCAGAACATCTTGATGGCTGCATGCCCATTCCCATATCCTTATCACTTCTTGGCAGAGTCCATGACACTTGCTTTGTTGCTCGATATAAAATATGGCTACTTGGTTGTCAGTTTGGATGAGAATTCTCTTCCCTTTGAGGAAATGCAAGAAGGTACTCAAAGTTTGCCCATTTGCCTGAAGTTGTGTAATTATAGCATGGGTTATTTTTCCCTATATGCATCTCCTTGCACTTATCCACATTAAATTTCATCTGCCATTTGGATGCCCAATTTTCCAGTCTCACAAGGTCTTCCTGCAATTTATCACAATCTGCTTGTCCACTCCCTTCCACTGCTTGTCCACTCCCTTCCACTGAGAAAATTGTCCATTTAATCCTACACTCTGTTTCCTGTCTTTTAGCCAGTTTGCAATCCACGAAAGGACATCGCCACCTATCCCATGACTTTTTACTTTTCCTAGAAGCCTCTCATGAGGAACTTTGTCAAATGCCTTCTGAAAATCCAAATACACTACATCTACCAGTTCACCTTTATCCACATGTTTATTAACTCCTTCAAAAAAGTGAAGCAGATTTGTGAGGCAAGACTTGCCTTGAGTAAAGCCATGCTGACTTTCTTCCATTAAACCATGTCTTTCTATATGTTCTGTGATTTTGATGTTTAGAACACTTTCCACTATTTTTCCTGGCACTGAGATCAGGCTAACCGGTCTGTAGTTTCCCGGATCGCCCCTGGAGCCCTTTTTAAATATTGGGGTTACATTTGCTATCTTCCAGTCTTCAGGTTCAATGGATGATTTTAATGATAGGTTACAAAATTTTACTAATAGGTCTGAAATTTCATTTTTTAGTTCCTTCAGAACTCTGGGGTGTATACCATCTGGTCCAGGTGATTTACTACTCTTCAGTTTGTCAATCAGGCCTACCACATCTTCTAGGTTCACCGTGATTTGATTCAGTCCATCTGAATCATTACCCATGAAAACCTTCTCCATTACGGGTACCTCCCCAACATCCTCTTCAGTAAACATCAAAGTAAAGAAATCATTTAATCTTTCTGCGATGGCCTTATCTTCTCTAAGTGCCCATTTAACCCCTCAATCATCTAATGGTCCAACTGACTCCCTCACAGGCTTTCTGCATCGGATATATTTTTAAAAGTTTTTACTGTGAGTTTTTGCCTCTACAGCCAACTTCTTTTTAAATTCTCTCTTAGCCTGTCTTATCAAAGTCTTACATTTAACTTGCCAACGTTTATGCATTATCCTATTTTCTTCTGTTGAATCCTTCTTCCAATTTTTGAATGAAGATCTTTTGGCTAAAATAGCTTCTTTCACCTTCCCTTTTAACCATGCTAGTAATCGTTTTGCCTTCTTTCCACCTTTCTTAATGTGTGGAATACATCTAGACTGTGCTTCTAGAATGGTATATATTTTTTTTAACAATGACCATGCCTCTTGGACATTTTTTTTTTTTTTTTACTTTTGTAGCTGCTCCTTTCAGTTTTTTTCTAACAAATTTTCTCGTTTTATCAAAGTTTCCCTTTTGAAAGTTTAGCACGAGAGTCTTGGATTTGCACACTGTTCCTCTTCCAGTCATTAAATCAAATTTGATCATATTATGATCACTATTGCCAAGCGGCCCCACCATCATTACCTCTCTCACCAAGTCCTGTGCTCCACTGAGAATTAGATCTAAAATTGCTCCCTCTCTCGTCGGTTCCTGAACCAATTGCTCCATAAAGCTATCATTTATTCCATCCAGGAACGTTATCTCTCTAGCGTGTCCCGATGATACATTTACCCAGTCAATATTGGGGTAATTGAATGCTCCCATTATTACTGTACTACCAATTTGGTTAGCTTCCCTAATTTCTCTTAGCATTTCACTGTCCATCTCACCATCTTTACCAGGTGGACGGTAGTATACCCCTATCACTATAGTCTTCCCCAATACACAAGGGATTTCTACCCATAAAGATTCAATTTTGTATTTAGTCTCATGCAGGATGTTTATCCTGTTTACTCTATGCCATCCTGGACATAAAGCGCCACACCTCCTCCTGGGTGCTCCTCTGTCATTGCTATATAAATTGTACCCCGGTATAGCACCGTCCCATTGGTTATCCTCTTTCTACCATGTCTCTGAGATGCCAATTAAGTCTATGTCATCATTCACTGCTAAACATTCTAATTCTCCCATCTTACTTCTTAAAAGTGACTTGCCCAAGGTCACAAGGACAGTGGTACTTGAACCCTGGTCTCCTGGTTAGCGGAACTCGAACCCTGGTCTCCTGGTTCATAGCCCACTGCTCTAACCACTAGCCTACCGTGGTCCAGCCTAGTGGTCAGTACAACATGTGAAGACATATTTGTGAAAAGGCATTTTTGCTATATAATAAAACTTTATTAAAGTGAGAAGTTGTGAAGTACTGGGATAGGCTCTTCCTTTTGGGGTTTATCGTCATATTTTGACAGTCTATACGGTTTAGGTTTTTGTGGTTTATAATGGAATAAAGTCCAACAAGATAAGAATCCTGCAAGAGACTAAGTGCCCAATAGAATCTTTATGGATAAAAATCCCTTATGTGTTGGGTAAGAGTATTAGGGATGTGAATCATTTTTCAACGATTAAAATTATCGTCCGATAATGTTTATATCGTCTTAAATCGTTATAGAACACGATACAATAGAAATTCTAACGATTTATCGTTAAAAATCGTTAAATCGTGTTAGTGCGCACTAACTCGAGTTAGTGCGCACTAACTCCCCGTTAGTGCGCACTAACTCGATTTAGTGCGCACTAACTGAAAATGATACAAATAAACACTTTCCAGGTCACTGAAGGTCAGTTAGGAATGAATATGTGTTCCTATTGGCTGGCTGCCCTCTTATCTATTGATGTTATCAAGGTTACCACTGAGGTGATGGTTGGGGGGATGGGAAATGGAACTGGAAACTAACGAACACCAACAGAAAATGAAACAAAGTGTTCACACTTCCCAGGTCAGTAAAGGTCACTTAGGAATGAATATGTATGTATGTATTCCTATTGGCTGGCTGTGCTCTTATCTATTGATGTTACCAATATGGTTGGGGGGATGTGAAATGGAAACAGTTGGAAGCTTGACAAAAAAAGTAATGTAATGATCAGCACTCACGTGACTAGAACTTGTTTGTTTATTATTTTTGTTAGCAGGCACCTGAAATGCTAGTGCATGTTGAATTTGCCAATCACTGTGCATTTTAGAAAGGTGGTCCTGGCTGGAACTGTACACAGTTCAAATATATGTAATTGACTGTTGGTAAGTGTATTTTTTAAGTAGCCACACTGGCACCAGTATGTTTACTTTTCCTCCTACTTAACTCACTAGCTCAGCTTTCTAAGAAGGGCTTCTCTGCTTGTGTGTTGTTTTTGTTTGGTGTGAGGAGAGCAGAAACATCAGATCTTTATTCAATCTACTAAAGTCATCTCTTACAGTGCCCTATCCCTATTAATACCAGGAGTGTTGTGATCTTCCTGCACACAGTGCCCTAACCCTGATACCAGTCTGAGACAGCTCCCTCCCTGCATTACTAGTGAGAGGCTGGCTTCACAGACAGGGGGGAGCTGCCTGACCCTCACTCCTGACTTCCCCCATGTCCCAGCTAGTGAATGGTGTGTGGGTGAGGGGGGGGGGGGGAGGATGGTGAAGTCTGAGACAGCTCCCTCCCTGCATTACTAGTGAGAGGCTGGCTTCACAGACAGGGGGGAGCTGCCTGACCCTCACTCCTGACTTCCCCCATGTCCCAGCTAGTGAATGGTGTGTGGGTGAGGGGGGGGGGGGAGGATGGTGAAGTCTGAGACAGCTCCCTCCCTGCATTACTAGTGAGAGGCTGGCTTCACAGACAGGGGGGAGCTGCCTGACCCTCACTCCTGACTTCCCCCATGTCCCAGCTAGTGAATGGTGTGTGGGTGAGGGGGGGGGGGGGGGGAGGATGGTGAAGTCTGAGACAGCTCCCTCCCTGCATTACTAGTGAGAGGCTGGCTTCACAGACAGGGGGGAGCTGCCTGTCCCTCACTCCTGACTTCCCCCATGTCCCAGCTAGTGAATGGTGTGTGGGTGAGGGGGGGGGGGTGGATGGTGAAGTCTGAGACAGCTCCCTCCCTGCATTACTAGTGAGAGGCTGGCTTCACAGACAGGGGGGAGCTGCCTGACCCTCACTCCTGACTTCCCCCATGTCCCAGCTAGTGAATGGTGTGTGGGTAAGGGGGGGGGGGGGAGGATGGTGAAGTCTGAGACAGCTCCCTCCCTGCATTACTAGTGAGAGGCTGGCTTCACAGACAGGGGGGAGCTGCCTGACCCTCACTCCTGACTTCCCCCATGTCCCAGCTAGTAAATGGTGTGTGGGTGAGGGGGGGGGGGGAGGATGGTGAAGTCGGAGACAGCTCCCTCCCTGCATTACTAGTGAGAGGCTGGCTTCACAGACAGGGGGGAGCTGCCTGACCCTCACTCCTGACTTCCCCCATGTCCCAGCTAGTGAATGGTGTGTGGGTGAGGGGGGGGGGGAGGATGGTGAAGTCTGAGACAGCTCCCTCCCTGCATTACTAGTGAGAGGCTGGCTTCACAGACAGGGGGGAGCTGCCTGACCCTCACTCCTGACTTCCCCCATGTCCCAGCTAGTGAATGGTGTGTGGGTGAGGGGGGGGGGAGGATGGTGAAGTCTGAGACAGCTCCCTCCCTGCATTACTAGTGAGAGGCTGGCTTCACAGACAGGGGGGAGCTGCCTGACCCTCACTCCTGACTTCCCCCATGTCCCAGCTAGTGAATGGTGTGTGGGTAAGGGGGGGGGGGAGGATGGTGAAGTCTGAGACAGCTCCCTCCCTGCATTACTAGTGAGAGGCTGGCTTCACAGACAGGGGGGAGCTGCCTGACCCTCACTCCTCCGGGGTATTGTGATCTTCCTGCACACAGTGCCCTATCCCTGATACCAGGGGTGTTGTGATCTTCCTGCATGCAGTGCCCTATCCCTATTAATACCAGGAGTGTTGTGATCTTCCTGCATGCAGTGCCCTATCCCTGATATCGGGATGTGTGCAAGAAGATCACAACACCCCCGGTATCAGGAATAGGGCACTGTGTGCAGGAAGATCACAACACCCCCAGTATCAGGAATAGGGCACTGTGTGCAGGAAGATCACAACACTCCTGGTATTAATAGGGATAGGGCACTGTGTGCAGGAAGATCACAATACCCCTGGTATCAGGGTTAGGGCACAAGTTCTAGTCACATTGACTGATCACATTACTTGTTTTGTCAAGCTACCAACTGTTTCCATTTCCCATCCCCCATATACTGTCAGTAGGAAACTTGGTAACATGAATAAATAAGAGGGCAGCCAATAGGAATACATATTCATTCCTAAACTGACCTTAACTGACCTGAAAAGTGTCAAATTGTATCATTTTCAGTTAGTGCGCACTAACTCCCGTTAGTGCGCACTAACTCGAGTTAGTGCGCACTAATCGGAAAAAACGATTTTTAACGATTTTTTAACTAAAAAATCGTGCCTAAGACGATTTTCTTGCCCTGCCACACGATTTCTATCGTTAAGACGATATGGAAAACGATTCACATCCCTAAAGAGTATAGCAATAGGATTATACTACTGTCTACCTGGCCAAAATGATGAGACAGACAATGAAATGCTAAGAGAAATTAGGGAAGCTAACCACATTAGTTGTGAATTCAATTACCCCAATACTGACTGGATAAATGTAACATCAGGACATGCTAGAGAGAATGTTCCTAGAAATAAATGACAGCTTTATGGAGCAACTGGTTCAAGAACTGATGGAAAGGGAGCTATTTTAGATCTAATTATTAATGGAGCACCGGATTTGATGTGAGGGGAAATCGTAGTTGGCCCACTTGGCAGTTGTGATCGTAACATGACTAAATTTGAATGAATGCCTGGAAGGGGGACAATAAGTAAATCTACAGCTCTAGCACTAAACTTTGAAAGGGAAACAGATAAAATGATAAAAATAGAAAAATTCTGAAAAGTGCAGCTAAAAAAATTATGAATATACATCAGGTGTGGACATTATTAAAAAAAATACTATCTTAGAAGCACAGTCCAGATGTATTCTATGCATTAAGAAAGGTGGAAGGAAGGCCAAATGGTTAAAAAGTGAGGTGAAAGAGGCTATTTTAGCCAAAAAGATCTTCATTCAATAATTTGAAGAGGGATCCATCAGAAGAAAACAAGATAAAACAATCATTGGCAAGTTAAATGTAAAACACTGATAAGACAGGCTAAAAGAGAATTTGAAAATAATTTGGCCATAGAGGCAAAAACCTCAATGTTTTAAAATATATTCCCAGCAGGAAGCCTATGAGGGAATCAGTTGGACCATTAGATAATCAAGGTATTAAAGGGGCACTTAGGGAAGATAAGGCCATCGTGAAAAGACTAAATTAATTCTTTGCTTCGGTGTTTACCGAGGAGGATGTTAGGGAGATACTCGTTCTGAAGACAGTTTTCAGTTGTCTGCCTCTGCCTGCATGTGTGCATGCGGGTGCTTGTGTATGTCTGGGAGCCTGTGTGTGTGGCTTTGTGTGCATCTGTGTGAACCTGACATAGGGCTTTGCAAAGATGGAGCAGACTGTCTTTGTGCAGTGCACCTTTTACTGTTCCGGGCACAACCTGGTGGCCAAACAGACAACAGTGTGACTGACTGACTGACTGACAACACAAGCATTTTATGTATATTGAATATTAAAGCAGAGTAAACTAACAACTATATGCAGGAACATATGAAAAGGACATGGAAGGAATAACACAGGAGGAGATAGTATAGATAAAAACGTGAACAGATTAACGTAATAAAGGTGCTCTTTTCCTTAAAAAGATTTGTCAGATAAAAGTGCAATTAAATCTGAAAATATGATAGATCAACCAGACAGAGACAACGCAAGATAGAGGAAGGAAGGCTCATTAATATGAAAGAGTTCAAGGCTCTTCAAGCACTGAAGAATACATTTACAGGTGGACAAACAATACCTGGGACTAGATTGCCCCTTTTCAAGAATCTCCAATGAACACCACCAGTGCCAGACAAGTAATTGGATAAAGAAAACTTTATGTGTAGTATGGTCGCAACATAGTACAAATACATTCCAACATCACTTGCTAACAGAATGGAATGCTATGCTCTGAAAATCTAAACATTTTGGGTGTAACAGTTATCTGCAGTAAGTTGGTTGTCAATGCTATTTAATAAATACTTTTGTCTGTATTGCACAAAATAGTGTGGCCCAAAATTTGCTGTCTGGCCTCCTGTATCAGAGAAATCCTGGGTACAGTGATTTGTGATGGCAATCATTATTCTCCCTAAGCTGCACACAACTTCTCACAACCATGCACAGCTTTTACACCCCCACCCCTTGTGCGGGACCGTGCTGGAACCCATCCCACCACAGCACGAAGAAAAGAGGCCCCAAAATTCTGGGTGCTCCTCCTCTTTCCTGTCCGCGTGGCCCAGAAGAAAAACGTTGCCGAGGTGAACAGGCAGGAAGGAGGAACAGTTGCCCACATGCAGAAAAGGAGCAGTTTCTGTGGCAGGGCCGCCACAGAACCCAACTCACGGCAACCCAAGAGGAGAAGGGCCAGAGAGGAGAGACAGCATATGTGTTTGTGTGAGAGCATGTGAGATTTAAAAGCCTGTGGGTATGTACGAGTGAGAATGAGAGCCTTTGTGTGAGACAGCACATGAGAGTGGGAGCGCAGGTGTGTGTGTGTGTGTGTGTGAGTGTGTGAGAGAGAGAGAGAGAGAATGAATATGTGAGAATGAGAGCCTGAGTGTGTGTGAAAGGAAGTAAAACAGGTGGAGAGAGAAGAAACAGGAAAAAAAAATGACCCTGTAAAAGAAATTGGTAGAAGACCAAGAAAGGGAACATGGAAAAAAAAGCCTGGGACAAAACTATTTATTCTCTAGTATTCCACTGTTCAGCGTCTGGTTTCTCAGGCTTTTTTATTTTTGTCTGCATGTTTCTGTTTCTAATTTGAAGTCCCTTATTCTATATTAAGTAAAGGTCAGTGTGTAACTGAGGTGCAGTATTTCTACTGAAATGTAAATTCTCTGTAGGGCTTTGTAGCAGTACAGCTTGTTCAGTTAACCCCAGCAGGTGGTGTATTAGTGTTCTAGGGCATGGTATAATGTATGCATTTCTGACGTGTCATAGATAAGGTTGCTGCTGCTTGAGTCCTGAGATAGTGCTGGCAAGGTTCTAGGAGTCTTTTTTTGCAGGAGTTTGTATTACTTCTCAATGTGTTTAGCAGCGAAATGTTTGCAGTTACTGAGATGAGTTGTGTGTGTGAGTGTGTGTGGAAGAGGAGGAGAACTGAGTGAGTGTGCACGTAGCTGAGCATCTGGGGAGGGAATGAGCAAGTATGTGTGAGTGTGTAAGACGGAATATGCAAATGTGTTAAGGGTGTGCATGTATGTGAGAAAGCTTGTGTGCATTCTGCTCCAATGTTCCCCTAAGGTCTGCCTGTCTGTCCAACCCTAGGCTCGGCAGGTTCCTGCCTTTTCTGGGTAATGGCCAGCAAAGTGCCCCTGGGTTGTACAATAAAGGCAGAGGCTGAGCCGCCTACTCCTCTGTATCTCTTCCTCAGTGAGGTGGGATCTACAGAGTTGCATGGGCTTTTCTTAAGGTGAAGTAAGTAGGACGTTTGTAGTAGCAAGCAGGGGTCCCTGGAACTTGGGCGCCAGTCTGAAGTGCCGGTAGGATGCCTCTCTTTCCCAGGCTCACTCCTGGAATCAGGGGTCCATCCATATTGCCAGGGCAATGAGATCCTCTAATGTGGATGGCAGGTTTCAACCCACCAACTCATCTTTTATACACTCCTCCAGGCCTTGCCAGAAGATTGCAGTCAGGCTCTCTTTGCCCTAATGGAGTTCCAAAGCCAGGGTGCAAAACTGAATGCGACTACCCTGCCTGATGTGGAGCAGCTCTGTAGCTGCAGATGAGGCCGGACCAGTCTAGTCAAAAACTTGCTAAAACCAGCAGATGAGGTTGTCCAGATTTCCCATCAGGTGGTCTTTTTTGCTTCCACAGCGGCAATGCCCATGCTAGGGCAGGACCACCCGAGTGGAGACAGCAGGAAGGTCACTTTGGTATGATCAGAGGGAAAGCTGGCAACCTGCAGTTCAAAGTGCATTCTGTATTAGTTGATAAAAGCTCAGCATCCTTTGAGGATCGCCTTCATACATTGGTGGTGGAGGAAGGACAGCATGGAGCAGCTGGGGAGGGTGCCAGCACAGGTGCAAGAGCATAAGTGTGCATGGACTATTTGAGCTGCCAGGCCTTAAAGAATGCACGTCATGTTGTGAGCTGGTCTTGCTATTGCTGGACCTGGAGGGCCAACCCGGAAACAGCCTGAACTGGGGAGGAGTCCACTGAGCTCTAGGCCTCCACAAAATGTCACAGACATGAGCCCTTGGACTTTGGCATGGTTGACACAGCCTAGTCAGTGAACCCGCTAGACCCATGCTAACAGCTGGAGGACTCACCCCTTACTTGGACTGGAGCAGGAACTTCACTTATTCCAGCCCCATTCCCCACAGGATGAGCCTATGGGTTCTAGGGACCGGCAGGGCTTAGGTGAAAGTCCCGTATGGAGTGGTAAGACGAAGTCACAGTGCAGGCAGTAGTCAGGGCTGCCAGCGAGTAGACAGTATCTGGGCCTAGGCCACAGTCGGGGCAAAACAGTGAGCAATCAGTATCCAGGTCCAAGCTAGGATCCGGGCAGGCAGCAATCCAAAAATGAAGTCAGTATCTGAAGCAGAGGCCAGAACCTAGGCGGCAGGCAAGAGTATTATTATTATTATTTTTTTTATTGTTAAATGTTAAGGTATGATCCACTTAGCTTCATTTTTTCACTATAGGTGGACAAAAAATAAACAGTCTATGTCCGTAGCAGAAATCAGAGCTGGAAAACAGGCAAAAACGGACAGGCAAGACAAGTGCTGAGATAGGATACATACAGGGCAACTACGACAGGACAGGGCAGGGCAAGGCAACGAAGAGGCAAATGAGGTGACAAGGAGACAAGGACCAGCAAGGTGACAAAGGAACAAGGCACAGGAACACAGAGCAACACACACTGCAAGGCAAAGGGACCTTTTGCTGAAGGGCCGGCTGTAATTGCGGCTGGGGTTTAAATCCCCAGCCTGTATTGTTGTAATTTGCAGGCACCACTGCTGATTTCCTGTCACAGGGTCCTCTTAGTTTGCGCACCTAAGGGGAACCGAGGAGGGAAGATGGTGGCGTCCATACCGCATCAGAGTCAGGGGTAAGTGCAGCCGGTTGTGGGGTCATTTTGCGGATGGCCAAACGTTACACCTTGGCTGCTATTGGGCGGAATACTATGATGGGGCCTATAAACCACCATAGGCATGAGATTGCAATGCTTCGCTTGGAGGCAGTTACTTATGCTGATCATCTCCCACACCATGGCCTTCTGGTACCACCACTTCATTTGCTGGGAGTCCCCACTAAAGAGACCGTATCTAATCTGACCATCCACACACCTACTAATTCAACTTACAGTTCTTATCACTGCCTCAGAGATCCCCTCATTTAAGATCCTCCCTTCCATTGAAAGAGGCTCACCATCTGTGCATGGAAACCATTGAGACATCTGCATGTGTATCATATCTCCCGTATCTCACCTTCCCTCTAGAGTTTACATGTTTAGATCTTTAAGTCTGTCCTCATGCTTTAGAACAAAGATCACTGACCCTCTGGACTGACTCCATTCTGTTTATATGCTTTTAAACTGCACACAATATTCTAAAAGGTCTCACTATATCATCTCCCTTTTCTGCTGACCATTCCTCTCTAAGCAGCCAAGCATCTTTCTTGCTGTTCCGGTCACTTTATTCACCTGTTTGACCACATTAAAATAATCAGATATGACAAATCCCAGATCCCCTTGTTACATATTTACAATTTCACCCTCTGTACTGTACTTTTTCTTTGCATTTTTGCATGTCACAGTTCACTCCACTAGATGTGTGGAATGTGGGTATAATAGCAGCTGGATGTTTCCTTAATATAGGGTGGGCGTTCTGAAGCAGGAGTCTCCACCTGAAGCAGTCACTGTTGCCTGTGGGTTAAGCCCTGGGGTTCAGGTGGCTATCAGGTATTTTCAGGCACTTGGCAGGCCAGAGGTCCGGAGAGCACCAGGGAACCAAGGCCGGACCGGAGCAGAACAGCAGAAGGCCAAGGCAGGAATGGATTAGGAGTCAGAAGCTGGAGCAGGAAACCAGAATCAAGAACAAGAACCACAGAAGGCAGGAACACAAGAATGAGGCCAGGCAACAGGATATACAGAGTTAACTGAGCATTGGGCTGTTGGACCAGCAAAGGTATGGCCAGCTGGGCTTCCTTTTATACTGCTATTGGAAGCCACACCTAATGCTGGACCAACAGGAGGCTTTTAGAAGCAGGCCTCCGTAACATTTCTTGCCTTGATGTTTAATAGGCAATACGCCTTGCTCCAGAGTTTCTGTGGCACTCTCCCACCAAGTCCTTTGGTTCTGAACACATGGGGTTGTGGGTTTGAATCACGCTGACCCTGACATTGGATCCTAAATGCATAACTCTGCATTTTTTAGAATTACATTTTAGCTGCCGGACCCTAGACTATTGCTCAAGCTTCACAAGATCCCTTATTTTCCTCACCTTCCTAGCTAGTTACCCTGTTGCAGATGTTGGTATCATCGGCAAAAAGACAAACTTTTCTTAACAATCTTTTAGCAATACTGCTCCTGAAAATGTTAAAAACCAGTCCAAAGACCATCCCTGAGAGACACCACTAGTATGACCTCCGCCTCAAAGTGACTGCTATTTACCACTACCCTTTATTGCCTCCTACTCAACCAGTTTCTAACCCACTCATTCTAGGGCCCATACAAGGGCACTCAATTTATAAGTCACCAATGTGGAATTGTGTCAAAGGCCTTACTGAAATCCAAATACACATCTAGCACTCTTCCAGATCCAACTCTCTGGTCACCCAATCAAAGAAATTAGATTCATCTGACAAGATTTACCTCTGATAAAACCATGCCGCCTTGGATCTTGATTTCAGAAACTGCACAATCCTCTGTTTTAGCAGAGATTCCATTAATTTGCTCACTACTGAGGTCAGACTAATCACTCTGAAGTTCCCAGCCTCTTCACTTCCACTTTTGTAAATAGGAATCACATCTGCCTGTCTCCAGGCCACCTACTGCTTACTCTAAAGAAGCCCTAAAATGGTCAGTGGAGCTGCTATACCTTCTCTTGGTACCCTTGGATATATCTCATATGGCCCCATCGATTCATCTGCTTTAAATTTAGTTCGCACTTCACGAACAACTTTTCTGAAAATTGATTGAAGTTTATCTCATTTTCAATCTTGTGTTCAATTTATGTGGTCCTGCTCCTGGTCCTTCCACAGTGAACACCAAACAGAAATATTTGTTAAGCAATTTTGCTTTTTCTTCAGCCTCTATATATTCCTCTTTCACCTCAGAGTCTCACAATAGCACTTTTGCACTTCCTTCCATCACTAACATATCCAAAATAAGGTCTCGTCAACAGTGTTAAGCGGAGTGCCGCAAGGATCGGTGTTCGGACCGGACCTGTTCAATATCTTTGTGAGTGACACTGTGGACGGGATAGAAGGTAAGGTCTATCTTTTTGCGAATGATACTAAGATCTGCAACAGAGTGGACACGGCGGAAGGAGTGGAGAGAATGAGATGGGATTTAAGGAAGCTGAAGGAGTGGTCGAAGATATGGCAGCTGAGATTCAATGCCAAGAAGTGCAGTCATGCATATGGGATATGGAAATCCGAAAGAATTGTATTTGATTGGGGGGGGGGGGGGAAGGGCTGATGTGCACGGAGCAGGAGAGAGATCTTGGGATGATAGTGTCTAATGATCTGAAGTCTGCGAAACAATGTGACAAGGCGATAGCTAAAGCCAGAGGAATGCTGGGCTGCATAGAGAGAGGAATCTCTAATAAGAGAAAGGAAGTGATGATCCCCTTGTACAGGGCCTTGGTGAGGCCTCACCTGGAGTACTGTGTTCAGTTCTAGAGACCGTATCTCCAAAGGGACAGAGACAGGATGAGGCGACCAAAAAGGTGGATGGTCTTCATAAAATGACTTATGAGGAGAGATTGAAGACCTAAATATGTACACCCTGGAGAAGAGAAGGAGCAGGGGGATATGATACAGACTTTCAGATACTTGAAAGGTTTTAATGATCCATGGTCATCAACAAACATTTTCCGTTGGAAAAAAATCAGTAGAACAAGGGGTCACGATTTGAAGCTCCAGGGAGGAAGACTCAGAACCAGTGTCAGGAAGTGGAAAGCCTAGCATGCCCTTCTGAAGGGAGTGGTGAAGACAAACTGTGAAGGATTTCAAATGGCATGGGATAAACGCTGTGGATCCATAAAGGCTAGAGGATGGGAATGAAGAGAAGAGCCATTGGGGTGGAGTACTAGAGTGGAGGCTCAGTGTGCTGCAGCAGTCAAAAAAGCAAACAGGAATTATTAGGAAGGGAATGGTTAAGAAAACAGAAAATGTCATAATGCCTCTATATCGCTCCATGGTGAGACCGCACCTTGAATACTGTGTACAATTCTGGTCGCTGCATCTCAAAAAAGATATAGTTGTGATGGAGAAGGTACAGAGAAGGGCAACCAAAGTGATAAAGGGGATGGAACAGCTCCCCTATGAGGAAAGGCTGAAGAGGTTAATTCTAGGAAACTGGAGATGATTGAGAACAATTTACGCTATAATAATTTACGAATTTTAAACTTTCCTTCTGTTAATTTGATATCACCGTTAGAGCAATTTAAAAGATTTTTAATTAGAAATTTATTGATTTCTACTGAAAAGATTCCCTCAATTGAAAAAATCTTTTTCATTGCTCAAAGAAAGAAGGAGGATGTTAATTCTATAAATCAATCCCAACAAATTGTAAATCTTACAAATTATTTAGAAGAATCCATGGAAAATCAGGTTACTGTTAGAGGTACCTTATGTGTGAGGTTCTCAAAAATGGAGGATAGGGATAATATCTTAAAACTATTCTTAAAGAACCGAGAAAAATTATATCTTTCTGAAAAAATCTGGATTTACCCAGACATTACAAAAAGCACTCAAACACGAAGAAAAAACTTTATTCAGATGGGCCCCGAAGTAAAACAATTAGGGGCTCAAATGACGGTATATTTCCCTTGTAAATGCACTATAAAACATCTAAGTGAACGATTTGTATTCCTAGAACCATCTGAGCTTAGGAAATTCCTAGACTCTAGACAGGTTAAATAAGACATATATATATTCAGGTTGTACTTAGGCATTTAGTAAGTGATATTAATCCACCTTATATTTGACTGTATTTTCACATTTTTTTGCTCCCTAGTATTAAGCCTAGGATTTTCAGATTCTTTATAACAGGGTTAAATAGATTTTTCCTGATTTTGTTAATGTTTATTATTTACTTTGTACTATGAATGCCCTAAGATTGATTTGTAAATTTTACGGTCAAATAATTGTTGTAAAAATTGTATAAATAAATAAATAAAAAAAGATCATGAGGGGTCTTGAACGAGTAGATGTGAATCAGTTATTTACACTTTCGAATAATAGAAGGACTAGGGGGCATTTCATGAAGTTAGCAAGTAGCACATTTAAGACTTAATCGGAGAAAATTCTTTTTCACTCAACGCACAATAAAGCTATGGAATTTGTTGCCAGAGGATGTGGTTAGTGCAGTTAGTATAGCTGGGTTCAAAAAAGGTTTGGATAAGTTCTTGGAGAAGTCCATTAACGGCTATTAATCAAATTTACTTAGGGAATAGCCACTGCTATTAATTGCATCAGTGGCATGGGATCTTCTTAGTGTTTGGGTAATTGCCAGATTCTTGTGGCCTGATTTGGCCTCTGTTGGAAACAGGATGTTGGGCTTGATGGACCCTTGGTCTGACCCAGCATGGCAATTTCCTATGTTCTTATGATTACTACCCTTACTCAATAAGCCTTCACAACTCCAACATTGCTCTCTGCTTCAACGGCAAGAGGAAATGTGGAAAAGAGGATTTACATTCAGATAACCAACAAGGACTGAACTTCACAATCTGGGAAAACAAATAAGCGTGGGGGTAGTTTGCTTATTACAGCAGTTACCACCCTAAACCAATTAAGCCTGATACATCACTTTGAATGCATATATAGAGTCGCTCTCTGCTTCTATGGCAGGGGAAATGTAGAAAACAGAATTTGCATTCAGACAACCACCAACAAGGATTGAACTTCACAATCTGGGTAAACAAATAAGCATGGGGGTAGCTTGCTTATTACGGCAGTTACTACCCTAAACCAATTAAGCCTGATATATTACTTTGAATACATATACAGCACTGCTCTTTGCTTCAACAGTAGGAGGAAATGGGGACAACATCCTACAAGGCATTGATCTGTGCAGTCTGGGTAACCAAACATCGGGGTAACTTGCTTGTTACGGTGGTTACTACCCTTAACCATTAAAAGCCTTATGCTCACCTTTGATGCAACTCCAACATTACTCTCTGCATCAGACAGGGGATGGCAGGACATTTGAATCAAAAAGTTACCAACAAGGGCCCTGAACTTGGTGGTCAATTAAACAGATAAGTATGGAAAAATAATGAAACAGATAAGAATGGGAAAATAAGTATGGGAGCTTGCTGGGCAGACTGGATGGGCCGATTGGCCTTTTTCTGCTTTCATTTCTATCAGGTCTATCCAGTAAAGTGCGGCCGCGTTTACCTCGCTCCTAACCCGCGTTCTACTCACTTTCCGGCCGCGTTAGCCCTTCCTGCGATCCACAACCCCCTTTAACCTACCCTTACCGCGTCCTAAAATCCCCGGGCAACCCCTTCCGCACGCGGCATGTATATTGCATGCAAACGAGCGAATTAGCTATTCCCTAGCATCCAGTAACCCGCGCCCCGACTATCGCTATTTTACCCTGCTGTTTTGCCGCGCGTTTAACCTGCTAACTTACCGCCTACCCTTACCCCTGCGTTAGAGGCAGGGGTAAGGGTAGGCAGCAAGCTTTCCCCCAGCCCCCGCTCACCTGCCCTGGCTGCGTCCATGGATGCTGGTCTCCGGGGCAGCCCCAGTCCTCTCCCCTCCTCCCGAAGCAAAAAAAAAGCGAAAAAAAAAAATTGCAAGAGAGAGGGGAGAGGACGGGCAATCCTACGCTCGGCGACTTACTTTTGCAGCTCCCCTCCGGACATCGTGGCTTCCCCCGTGCCAGTCCCCTCTCCCCTCCTCCCGAAGCAGGGTGCGAAAAGCAGCCTTGCTCCGAGAGGAGGGAAGAAGGGACTGGCAGTGTAAAGCGACGAAGCGACTTACTTTTTGCACCCCCCTTCGGACATCGGATGACCTCTCCTGCCTCCAGCTGATCATGAAGATGGACGCCTGCACGGCCACTGAAGACGTGACATCACATGCCGTGACGCCAAACGTCGTGACGTCATGTCTTCAGCGGCCGTGCAGGCGTCCATCTTCGCGAGCAGCTGGAGGCAGGAGAGGTCGTCCGATGTCCGGAGGGGGGTGCAAAAAGTAAGTCGCTTCGTCGCTTTACACTGCCAGTCCCTTTTTCCCTCCTCCCGGAGCAAGGCTGCTTTTTGCGCCCTGCTTCGGGAGGAGGGGAGAGCGGACTGGCAATCCTGACTTCCTGGTATCTGTCATTTCAAATGACATTTGAAATGACAGATACCAGCGTGGCCGTGAAGCGTTAGGCCCGCGCACCCAGGATACTGTATAGGCGCTCTATCCAGTAAAATGGGTTGCGCGGGCCTAACGCTTCACGGACGCTTCTTAGACGCAGCTTGCATTTGCAAGCTATTTACATACAGGATCGAGCGGTAGGTGAGCTGCACTGTGCTTGCGGCAACTGCGGGTGCGCCGGGCACTAACGCAGCTCTTCCTACCGCTCGTTACTGGATAGACCTGTATGTTTTTATGTCACTGTGTTTTACTGTATTTACTATTTTTTCTTCCATTTGCAAGTTTGTATTTGACTACTTTCCCAGCTTCATTTAGCTTTTCTAGATATTGAAGATATGCTGCATTAACAGTTCCAGATCTTGTAAACTACTATTTAATAGTGAATATTTATGACAAGGTCAACATCAGAAAAATGCACTCGATCTGGGTGAAAATAAGCCAGGGCAGTTCTCATCAATTAGATCATGTGCAAGGCTAATGTCTTGTATGACGGGCACAAACCTGCCCATTCTTTCACCCCCACCACTCTCCTAAGGGTAATGCAGGATCAGACGATATCCGCAATTGAGATGCAATCTTTTTTCATCTTTTGCACAAGTTCCATAATGTGTGTTGATGCAATAGTTTTGCCTCCCAGGTGAATAATTATTGCCAGTGGAAGCTCGAGCCGTGTACATGCATGGCTTCCTCCTTTGGTCCAGACTATGAATTAGTCCTATGCTTGGGGTATGGAGTACCGCATGAGAAATTATATTTACTAATATGATTTATCTTCAGGTTTTTAGGATGAGTAGAGGATGAAAGAGGGTGCCTGTCTCAGATATCAGAATTCGATGCCCTTCCCAAAAAAACTTTCACTTGTGGCACCACAGACCAGATAAAATCAACACTAGAATAAAACAGTAATTAACCCTTGTACTAGTATTGTGTAAGTAGACAGTAAATACAACTAGAACATTAAATGGGAAAAGTACAGTAGTGAAGTATAATAAAAACTTGCAGTTTTGTTTTATATCAAGCAATGCAAAAACACTGGGTATGGCCTCTTAACAGGGCAACCAACGTATTCAAATGGATAGTTAATAAAAAAAAATAGGGCATGCTAATGGAGAAAGGTGGGGGGAAGGCAGTGAAGAACACAACTTTCAAAAATTGTCTTTACCCTCCAAGTACCTGATCTTTGTCTATACCATAGATCAAAGATACCCAAAAAAGGAGGGAGGGACATATCCACCCCAATGTCACCAGTTTGTAAAGGGTGCACCCTGTCCCATACACAAAACTATGTAGAAAAAAAAACAAGAAAATGAAGAAGTCCCTCTTGATGGTAGAGCTGGCTAGATGACAAACCAAATAGATGAGCACTACAGTGTGTGAAAGGTCTCTCTCTCCTGGGGAGCTTCTTCAAATAATTTAATTGGTACTAAACAGAAAGCTGGTCTGGTTTCAGTCTTTTACAGAAAGACCACGTCCACCAGTTTTTCTTTCCTAGTGCCTGCCAGCAAGGGTTTATGCTTGACTTTGGCTGAAAGGCTGAAGCAATTAAGATGAGATACTAAATTTGTGACAAAAGCAAGGAAATAAACCTTTCCCCCTCCTCTGCTAAGATACTCTCAGTGGAAAGTTTAGATTACTTATTAACAGTCTCTTGGGAGGCTGATCCAGCCATGTGCTCTTGGGCCTGGATATCTCTGGAAAGGAAGTCTCTCAGTCTCAGCTCCTGGCTCCTCAGTCCCTTGTTGGGATTTTACATGTAGCTTAACTATGAAGAAAGAACAGCTGTATCTCTATTTCCTCAGAGCACAGACTTCTATCTCTCCCTCTTGATAATTAGCTCTTCAGGAAAAGAACAGATTTCAAAGCTACTAGATGCACTCCTCTTCCTAATTCCTGGCTCCAACTCCTGGCCTCCCCTGCCCTGCACACACAGAGCCAGCCAAATTGTGCCTTTTCTATCTTAAATGGTCTCCCAGAATTCCTTTGACTTTATCCTCTGCTGGCTAAGTAGTGCTGTTCTCTGGGCAACTTATCCCAACTTGTTAACACTAAGTGCTGGATGCTGGTTCTTGCAGAACATTTGTCATTCACAGGACAGCACACAGGGGTTTTGACATTTTTATATTCCTTCATCTTGGCTGTTGCGGCTTGCAGTCTCTACAAAGTTGAAAACCCCTTTTGGACAAAATCACTTGGATCCAGATATAGTTCGGTCCACATTGTAAGGCTCCAACACAAACTAATGGGGTCAGGAACCTGATTTATCTTAGCTTGCTACACATGTGCCACATGAAGGACATCAACTGGTCCCATTTCATCCCCCGGTGTCCCAGTCAGATTAAGGAAATCCATGAGCCTGCCATGCCCAAATGATTACTTGAGCTCATTTGTGGGCCCAGTGTACAAAGGAATGCCCCATGATCCAGATGAAGCAAACTGGCCAACTTCTACTTGTAACAACCAGATTAACATAACCTCTATTGATACTAGTCTGACAGTTGGTAAGTGCCTCCTACAAACAGCCTTTAAGGTTTCAATCAAGAGCCCTAAGGCTGATTCTGTGGTTACTGCCCCTACACAGAACGAGTGCATCATGAAATCTTTGTCATCCAAACCAGCAGCCCTTAAACTCATCTGCAGGACCCGAGCAAACTGGAAGCACAATGGCACTCGTTGCCTTGTAGAAGTAAAGGCCCTGCACCATTAGGTCTGAAAATCAGGTAACTGTAGATTATTCACAGGACAGGTGAGATCTCCCTTCAAGTTGTTCAACTTTTGCATGAAATCTACTTTGAAAATTTGCTGATGTCCCTGGTACATGCACTGTCATAGGTGCAAAAAGTACACCTTCTCCTGAGGGGCAATTTTATGCATGCAATCCTTTTCCCACCCCCAACTCCTCTTCCTGTTACAGGTAAAAGTACATGCAAAATGGGTTGATTTTTCAAAGCACAATTTATGCAGAAACAAAGCACAAAGCAGGTAAATACTACACCGGAATTTCCATGGTTGCAGTTTAATTCTGCAACCTATGGGAGTTCCAGCAAAGGCCATACACCTCCTGAGAAAAAAAGCTTGCATCATCCAATATTGTGGTCCTGTGTTTAGAAAATGTGCATGAAAGAGCAGATAATGCCTTTAAACCGACCATCCATCCCACCCTGTGCTCAGGCTGCAGGAGATAAGAATGAGACCAGCAGAGCAGACAAAAAAAAGTTTAGTTTTTGACTGTGATGTGATGAAACGTGATGTCTCAATATTTTTCTCTGCTTTGAGCTATATGGTAAAGTGGGATAAAAGTGTTAAATAATTTTAAAAAGTGTGCTGTTATGTGCTACTTCTGTAATTAACTGCCTGTAAACTGTTGGCAGAAGGAAGATAGATGAGGAAGATAGATGAGACAAGGAGTAGAGAAAACTGCACCAGTTCCTTTATGCATTCTCAGCCCCATCACTAACACTCTGAACTGAAAGTTTCTTCTGCAGCCAGTCTCAGAAAAGGAGCAGCGTTTGGTATATTGGACAGTGTTCGTTTTAGTTCAAATTCATTGCAATGGTATGCTAACAAACCTGCCACCAACAGCACATCAATGTAATGTCCCTAGCACAGAAATATGTGGTGCACCTGAAGTATGTCACAGAATACATAGCAGGGTCAGAGGAAAGCCATATCATCCAGAAATGGATGTTGACAGTAAAGGACCCCTTAGTGCACAGTCGGCCCAACCACTGAACAAGCTCTGACCCTTGGTAAGGCAAACTATGTGTGAGGTTTGCTAGTAATTCAGCAACATCTTTGACAGTAGTGGCTCTCAACCTGCTCAGCCAATTAAGTTTTCAGGATACCCACAATCAGTACACATGAAATGTATTTGCATGGCATGCATATTCATTGTGGAGAGCCTAAAAACCAGACTGGTCAAACAGATCCCAAAGATAAGAGCTGAAAACCTAAAATGGCAAACGTGAGCATGTAACACTTCTGCAACTCTGTATGTAGAATATGGTAACAAGCAAGGTGCATGCATAGGAAATTTTTCAGGTGCTCGACACACTTTTGCATATTAGGTCTCCTCGATTTAAAAGTTTCCCTGAGAAATAAAGATATTCTGAGAGAACACCACATTACATCATAGAAACAGATACAATTTGATATGAAAACATTCCACTATATTAAATAAGCCTCAGATTATTCTCTCCTATTCAGGCTGCTTCCTTAATCCACTGATCACCACAGAACAGGAAATTTTTAAAATCAGACAACTGAGAAGAACAGAGCACACTGTGCCTTTGTAAAGCTCTGGCTCCTTATATGTGACATTTTCTAGTGAAGATACAGCATCACTGCAAGCTGACGGGGAAAAACTACATGTTCAGATGGGAGACAGCCGCACTGTGGTCAGACCGCAAACCATCAGTAACACTGCAGATCACAGCCAAGAAGCAAAGATGCTGAATGATGACAGGGGGAGCCTGTTTATCCATCCACAGATCACAAGCACATGGAAAAGCAGCCATCTGCTAATCTTCCATCTGCATCAGGAAATAAAAGGCCTTTAATTTACTTTTACCCATACATTTCTTAGCTTGCAAAGTAGGTGAGATCATAGCACTACAGAAGAAGTGAGTACTGGAGAACATGTTAATATACCTAACATCAGTGATGGTGCAGCATAGCCCAACACACAAGACCCACAGCACCTAATGCCACCAATGTCAGAGTGCAGCCCAACATAACTCCAGCTCCTCCCCCACAGGCAGCTGCAGGGAACAGGGGAAGGTGGGGTGAGCCTGGAGCAAACAGAGCACCAGGCAATGCAAAGAGCCACTCTGTCCCCTAATCCAGCCCATCCCCTCCTGTTTTCCCTCTATCTTCCTGTCATGCAGGGAACAGGATGGGAGCATGTGAAATTAGAGTGGGCAGACCAAAACACAGTGCTATTCTGCTCCCTAATGCAGCCTCTCCTCTCCAGTTTCCCTTCTTCCCTCCTGTCCAAGGATTAGGCAGGAGCTGGAGTGGACAAGAGCTCAGTTTTTGCCTGTATACTTCTATTTATAGTTTGTGGTCACTTCTGTATTTGCTGAGGAATGTTCCATGTTGTGTGTGTGTGTGTGACCCACATGAGGTATTCTGCTAACATGTAGTTTTCTCTGTACTCTAGCTTGCTCTGTTTTCCAAAAAGGAGATGCATTACTAAATACATTTAGATTTTTAGCCCCCCTTTTCAAAATAGTCAAGGCAGCTTAGCGTTCTTCCCCTAAAGAACTTATAATTTAAGTGGTTACCGGAGACAATGAGAGATAAAAGCAACTTTCTCATGGTCTCATGTCACAGAACACGAGCAGTCTCTGGTTGGCCTGAGGACAGATTACAGTCTGGACTCCAGTTTTCTCTTGCATACTATTGTACACAAAGGTATAAAGAAGCAGCTTACCTCAGCAATACTTCTTATCAAACACGTCAACCAAGCTGTATTTAAATAGAGCTACTGTCTCTTCGTCTTCCCCAAGGCCTCTCCCTTGTTCTCCCCGTGGGCCTACACTATTCCTGCTGAGAGGAGACAGCCTAGACCCAGAATGTCCTTTGTTAAGGTGGACTGGGCCCAGAATGCTAGGACCAGTCTATTAAGGGGTTCTGAGTCTGCCTATAGCGCACTCTGCCACAGGTCATAAGGAGTGTCAATGGGGGGGAAGTAGTTCCCTTGGATCACAGGCTTTTGCTCTAACGAATGGCCACTCCATTTCCCTGCTAGGAAGAATAGTAATATTGTTCTGGGGCCTAGTGTAATATTTGCATTGCTGTTTTTTCACAAGCAGGGCTGCTGCTGCTTGAGTTCTGGAAGTCAGAGCTGCTTTGGTGTAGCAGGTTTGCAACACAGGTTCTGAGTGACTCTTTTGCAGGGTTTTAGTTACTTCACAAAGTGCGTGGCAAGGGAGGGAGAGTGTCACTGTTACTAAGATGTCAAACATATCTGAAATGTTTTTCTATAGGAAGAGTAAGGGGAAACATCCTAGTTCAGGCCAATCAATCATTTCAGAAACTACCTTCAGCCACTGATTTCTTTTAATGTATAAATGTTATGAACTTCTTTTGCAGTCTACCCCCCAAAAATCACAAGATTCAAGAGATACTGATGTGATTTCTGAAACATAATTGTATTAGGCATATATACACACATACATATATATAGTCTACATCAGTCGCAGAGCAGCTAATTTAGTTACTTGGATATAGCTAACCGAACTTAACAGCGATATCATTACTTATGCAGCCAACTTTGGACCACCCCGAAATACCTTCGATTTAGGTGCATACGGTGCCAAATATCCCTGGCTAGCCATTTAAATGGATAACTTCAGCTATCCATCTAAATGGCTTTTCAATCTCAAATTAACATCAAGTTTAATATTTAAAAGTAAGGCACCAATTTTTAAAATTATACATTTTGCTATTTCACCTGCAGGCTTTGCACCAATTCTCAAAGGAAAGCATGAGCATATTTCCCAAGACACCTCCTGAGGGACCAGAGGGAATGAGAAGTGATCTAAGAAAGCTTGAGGAGCAGTTGAAGCTTTGGCAGCGAAGAGCCAATCCAAAACTGAAATCCTTTCCTAGGAGGATTTCAATTTTGGTTTGACATTTTTGCTTTTTTTTTTTTTCCATTGGACTGGTGATTTGGGTAGTTGGGCATCAATGCCAAAAAGTTCAGTCATACATTTGGGGTGCAGACATCCAGAAGAACAATATTGGGCTGATACAGTAAAAAATGCGGGAGAGCAGGCAAGCGCCTGCTCTCCCAGCACGCGCACAGGATACTCTCCTATGCGCGTGATACAATAAAAAAAATTATTTAAATTAGGCCCGGTGGTAAAAAGAGGCGCTAGGGACACTAGCGCGTCCCTAGCGTCTCTTTTCAGACAGGAGCGGCGGCTGTCAGCGGGTTTGACAGCCGATGCTCAATTTTGCTGGCATCGGTTCTCGAGCCCACTGACAGCCACGGGATTGGAAACCGGACGCCGGCAAAATTGAGCGTCCGGTTATCAACCCGTGAGCCGATTTCAAATTTTTTTTTTAAACTTTTTTAAACTTTCGGGACCTCCGAAAGTATTGCCATGATATTAAGTTGGAGGGTGCACAGAAAAGCAGTTTTTACTGCTTTTCTGTGCACTTTTCCGGTGCGGCTTGGCTGCACATTTTACTTACTGAATCGCACGGGAATACCTAATAGGGCCATCAACATGCATTTGCATATTGCGGGCGCTATTAGGTTCGGTGGGGTTGGACGTGCACTATTACCCCTTACTGAATAAGGGGTAAAGCTAGCGCGTCCACAACGCGTGTCCAAATGCCGGCTAACAGTGCGCTCCTTTGGAGCACACTGTACTGTATCGGCCCATATGTGATTTGGTGGTGGTGGCTGAGGCGTGAGACTGATGTGTATGAATTGGGAGAAAAGCTCAGGGTGACAGTGGCTGATGATCTCAAGGTAGAAAACAGTGCAACAAGACCGTGAATACAGCCAGAGGCAGCTAGGTTACATAGAGAGATGCATAACAAGCAGGAAAAGAAAAAGGAGGAGGTTATGCCCCTGTACAGGTCACTGGTGAGGTCTCACCTGGAGTACTGTGCTCAGTTCTGGAAAGCTCATTTCAAAAAGGATAGAGGTAGTAGTCCAGAGAAGGGCAACCAAAATGGTATGGGGTCTGCCCCAAGAGACACATGAGATGAGACTTAGGTCTTAAATACATATACCCTAGATGAGAGGAGAGGCAGTGGGGGGGTGGGATATGATACAAACTTAAATATCTAAAAAGTTTAAAAAATGCACAAGGAACAAACCTTTTCCAATGTTTTGGAAGCTGTTGGAGCTGTTGGAGCTCAGGAGGGGGGAGACTCAGGAACAACATCAGGAAATACTTTAGGGAAAGGATGGTGGAAGCCTAGAATTCCCTCACAAAGGAGATGGTGAAGACCAGAACAGTAACAGAATTCAAAAGGGCATAGGATAAACAGAGGACGGAAATTAAGCACTGGTGTAATCTGTCGCATAGAGCAGCAGTTAGACGCTAAACACCTTGCTGGGCAGACAGGATAGGCCATTTTGGTCTTTATATGCCATCATTTACTTTAAGACTCAACATGCCAATGATGCCCAACTGAAGTCAAATGACTGAGATCCAACACCAACTACAGCGATATCAGTGCCCAGCCAATGTGCGAGATGGAAGGCATTTAACACCGATCACAAGACACCAGGGAACGGTTCCCCTTTTGCAGAAATATAATTAATTTCACTGAAATTCGAGTTTCACTGAAACTCGCTTTCGCCCTCCCCTCACCTTCCCCTCCCTTCCTCTATCTAACCCACCCCCCCCCCCCCCCCGGCCCTATCTAAACCCCCCCCCCTACCTTTGTCGGGGGATTTACGCCTCCCGGAGGGAGAAGTAAATCCCAGCGCGCCAGCGGGCCGCTAGCACGCAGAGATAGCCGCTAGCACGCCCGGATTTACGCGAGCAGGGCTCTTAAAATCCGCCCCTTAGGGAATAGCCACTGCTATTAATTGCATCAGTAGCATGGGTTCTTCTTAGTGTTTGGGTAATTGCCAGGTTCTTGTGGCCTGGTTTTTGGCCTCTGTTGGAAACAGGATGCTGGGCTTCATGGACCCTTGGTCTGTCCCAGCATGGCAATTTCTTATGTTCTTATGAAATATATGTGAACAAAGTACCAAAACTGGTCATCACCCTGCAAATTGGGAAACATGAATGGGAACCTTCCCTCGCCCCTTGCCAAAGAGAGACTGGGGCTTTTAGGGCCCCACAGGGCAGGGAGGTCTCCTCCGATACCAACCATGCTGGAAAATTGATTGTCCAAACAAATACACAAAAGTAAATTCTATAGAGTGTGCTGGTTAAGAAAATCCCTAAATGCTGGCCTGTTGACTGAGAATAGATAGATATGCAGAGGAGATGGAGAAAGAAACAGCAGGCGTCTAGGACAGACTGCCTCAGGACGACGATGTCCTGCTGCTAGGTGCCACCTCAACAGCAAAGCACGCGCCCCAGCATCTCTTCGTGTTTCCCTCAAGGCGAGTAGAAACTTCATGTACAAAAGCTCCCTTGACAAACTTTTAAGAAGAACTTGAGCAAAACTGATACGACCGTCCATGTGCGTGTCCATTATTTAACAGATATTTGCTTTTTATTGTCCCCTTAAAATGAGCCAGAAAAACCAGACACACAAATTAAAAAGAAAAATCGTCCTGCAGACAAAAACAAAGAATAAGGTGAGGGCAGCATGAGTTGCCTGCACTTTATTCTGTTTCATAGGAGCAAATGGATTTTGTGCTTTTTATACATTAATCAATCAATATCACTGACTGTTCAGAGTGCATCCAAGTTATGAATGACCTTCCAGGCAAAGAGGATACTTAATGCTCATAAGACTACTCCTAGCTTAGCAACGTTCTGAACGTCTTCTTGCATAATTACCCCTTGGAGGCAGGCAGCTGTTAGCACAGCACTAAACATGACAAGGTTAGTTTTCAATCTGTGTAGAAAGGAGGAGAACGCACTTGATACTGTTGTCCCACTTCTACACAAGTCAGGGGTGAGGAGACGACCTGGCAGGATGCAAAGGAAGTCCATGCCAGTCACGGCCGTGGACAGGACACCACACAGATCACACTATTGCAAAGCCTCGATATTCACTGCCTGGTTGAACATGGATTTTAAGACAAATATGAGGGTAATTTTCATAACTCATCACATAAAAACACAGAGCAGTTTTTATACACAGAGCACAGAGATTATGAAACACAGAGCACTAGTAGAGAGGGGATAATGAAAAGCACAGAACAGTATTTATACACAGAAAGCTTCTACAATATAATAATTTCAATTTTTAACACTCAGTGGCTTATCTGCTCTGGAAACAGTTGATTCCTCTCCTGGGCTGTGCCACAAACAGCGGCTCACAAGTTAGCTACTTTGGTTCTATGCTTCTAAACCCACAACCGTACCTTCTCATTCTGTCTTTCTAATTGCAATGCATAGCTTCCAAGGTGTATGTTTTACAAAAGGGGTTGTTTTACTGGGTTTATAATAAACATAATATAAATAAATATATATTCCAGCTATTTTCAATTCCTCACTCTCATTTGCTACTTTCACGCAAATATTCAAGTCTATCACTGTTTAATCCCTTCTAAAGAAGCTTTCTAAATCTCTCAGTATCTTTAAATATTGACCGATTTCTTTCCTTCACTTCAAAATCTTGGAGGGAGTTATGCATTCTCAGCTCCTCAACTAAAATTTCTCTACCTCAGTGCTTGCTTTCTTTCAATCTTCCTTTTTGTCCATTTCACACCACTTAAACTGTCCTTTGTCACCTTTTCAATTATCTACCTATGACTCTATGCTATAACTTCCCTCCCTATCGGTCCATATAAACATGCAGAACCAATCCAAAGCACGTAATTTAACCTGTACAATTTACAACCAAACTATATATAACAATTAAGATAACTATGTTAACAAGTGTATGAATTTTTGAACACTCTGTTAAACATCGAAACTTTGTAAACCGTTGTGATGGCGAAACCGAACGACGGTATATAAAACTCGATAAATAAATAAATATGCCTAAGTAGGTGCATCTAAAGCTTTGACTATTTTATAAACTCTGCAGCTTTTGCCACATAGTTTATAAAATCCACATTAGCACCACTCTGAAAGTACACACAAGTATTTCAGCACACTTTAATGCGGGAATCCACACAGTTTATACACCTATTTTATAAAAAAAAAGTGGGCACGTATATTTTTACACATTATATAAATTGTAACATACACAATCTCCAATTACAGATGGCGGTAGATATTCTATAAAGTTGGCTGATGTACATGCACACCTCAAGTATGATAATACTTACTTGTGCATGCAGTTCCAAGCACCAGTTCACAGAGACCTTTCCCTGTTGACACAGACCTTCACCAGTTCACCCACACCCCAGATCCCTACCCATAAACTGCAGACAAAAAAGAATTCAGATTTAAGCTCTGCAACTTGATTAGCAGGTGTAAAAGCACGTTTCATGAAGAACACATGCTCCATTTATAAAACATGCAAATTGTGCACATATTTTGAAACCTCGCCCCGGAACATCATCTTTGTACACGTATCTTTCCACATAGCGACAGTATGCACATATTCCCGCTTTTCCGAAAAGCAGTTACGGAAAGCAACTGTCAGTACATTCAGCATAGCTAAGAAATTAGTTCCATGAGATTGCTGCATGCAAATTTATTATTTTTTTTAAACTTTTATCCATCTTTAGAAGAAATGTGGAACTACCAGGCTGTACGGCATCTCTCTCTAAGAAGATTTAGTGACTACTCCATGATTCCATGATTCTTCCCCCATTGTACAGACTGGGACAGTGTATCTGATAATTATCTTGTTTCTTGGAAGAAACATTTAGAGATAAATTTTGATCGTGGTTTATATTTTTTGCACTATACATTGTTTGAGAAATTATTTTTGAATGGAATATTTAAGAGCGTAAATTTTATTTGTATTTGCTATTCTGCCTTTTCTTACATTTGGTGAATGATTAGAATGGAAGGTGGATCCAGGAAGTGGCACCACAGGATGGGGAATATTATGGATGTTAAATTATAGATTGATGCCACCTTGTGGCTATTTGTTATATTTCATGCTTGGGACTGTAAGAGAGCCTTGAGAAGAATTCATTTTTGTCGTCAAGCTTCAACTGTGTGTCTTGTTCCCAATAGACTGGGAGTAGCAGTAGCCAAGAGAACTTTGTTTAACTGGCCAGCATGCTGTATTGTGCACTGATATGTGCTGGCTGGCTTACAGATTGTTAAGGCTCAAGTTAGAACTATGTTTGCTTCAGGGTCTCACCTCAGGACCGCCTCCAAAGACATTTGCAAAGCTGGGACTTAGTCATCTGTGCAAATCTTTACATTCCACTGTCTGGACAGCATGTCAAGAGATGAGTTTTGGATAAGCAGTTTTGCACAGCCAGTTCACCCAGTAGTCTACTGGTGGGGCTTTTTTTTTTTTTGTTTAAAGTATTGCTCCACTATGCAATGCATCCCTCAGCTTAGAATTCCACCATGTGCCAATGCTCATTCAGCCCTGCTGGTTGACAAAACAAATTTGTTCTTTTACAGTCCAAAGAGTGATGGGCCTTCTCACGTTTATGCACATGTGATCTTAGAAAAAATGTAGGAAGAGAGCAATGGTTTGATTAACCTGAAAAACAGACTAATTATGGAAGAAACCATCCGGTTATGAAAGAATTGGAGATATGATCAATAGGAAACAAGTGCTTGCAATTCACTGACCCTGCAAGCAAATGTGACGGCACCTTGTTCGTGAGGAATTTCAATTTAATCTGCTCTAGAGTTTCAAAAGGAGGCTTCATGAGCTGAGTTAAGACAACAATGAGATCTCAAAGCACTGGACATTTATTGACAGGAGGCTTGGAATGCCACAATTCCTTCAGAAATTTGGATATGAAAGGATGAACAAATTGATGATCCTTCCTCCTGTTGGAGGTATCTCTCAATCGCACTGAGATGTACTTTCACAGTAACATAACATAGTAATGACAGCAGAAAAGGACCAAATAGTCCATCCAGTCTACCCAGCAAGATTCTTATGGTAGTATCTGCTGTGTCATGCAGGTTACCCCCCTCCCCACCCCTGTTTCTCTTAAGGGTAAGCAACTGCTGCTCTGTGAAAATATTCCCAAGCCTTATGATACCCCATAAAAAGTTTACTGCAACATATTTACTGGGTGATGAACTTTCTTGAAAATTCAGACAGTGCCAACATGTTTTGCTTATGGACTTGGCCATAGAAGCAGTCCTGTGCTTTTTCACTTGTCTGCGTATCAGTACCCCAGACCATAAAAGGCAGGGCCCATGTTGGTTGTCATCTGAATCCAATTTCTCTTCCACCCCCATCCCCATCAAAGTGGAGACTGATGATGTAGTTGCATCAAAAGCATAAAGGCTTATTGGTTAAGGTGCAATTCCTTGCCTTCTGTTCAGCGTAGTAATTGCTGCTCTGTGCAGGTTACCCTCATGCTTATCAGTTCCCAGACCGTAACATTCAGGATCCTCTGTTATTGTCCGAATCAAACTCTCCTTTTCCCCCTGCTGTTGAAGCAAAAAGTAATATTGCAGTTACATAAAAAAATATTGGTTAAGGATGTTAACACCTCACCAGCAAGTTACCCCCATGCACCTTTTTCTTCGTTTCCATCCTCTAGCCTTTAGAGATCAACAGTGCTACTTTGAATTTTTACTGTTTTTGTCTTCACCACCTCCTCCAGAAGAGCATGCCAGGCATCTATCACCCTCTCCATGAAAAAATATTTTCTGGTGTTTGTTCTGAGTCGTCCCCCCTGAAGTTTTATTTCATGACCCCTAGTACTACTGATTTCTTTCCAACAGAATAGGTTTGAAGTTTGTGCATCATTAAAATCTCTCACATATGTGAAGGTCTGGATCATATCTTATTTAAAAAATATATACCACAGATCAGTATTCCTCTCTCTATGCCACTCAGCATTCTTCTGGCTTTAACCATCACCTTGTCACATTGCTTTGCCGCCTTCGAATCGCCAGACACCATCACTCCAAGCTCCCTCTCTTGGTCCATCATTCTTTCACCTCCCATCATATACAGCTCTTTGGGATTTCCGCATCTCAGATGCAATACTCTGCATTTCTTGGCATTGAATCCCAACTGCCAAATCTTTGGTCACTCTTCAAGCTTTCTTAAATCAATTTTCATCTCTCTACTCCTTCAGGCGGATCCACTCTGTTACAGATCTTAGTATTATCCGCAAATGGACAAACTTTGCCTTATATCCATTCTGCAATTTTGCTTACAAAGATATTGAACAGAGCTGGTCCCAATGCTGATCCTTGCAGTGCTGAACTTTACACTGTTTTCAGAGTTGGTTCCATTTACCATTACATGCTTTCTCCTGTCAGTTTGTAATCCACTCCACTACCTTGGTGTAGACTCCCAAGCTTCTCATTTTATTCACGTCTCCTATGCAGGTCCATATCAAAAGCTTTGCTGAAACCCAAGTAAATCACATCAAGCACTCTTCCTCAATCCAATTCTTTAGTCGCCCAATCAAAAAAAAATCAATCTGATTTGTCTGGCAGGACTTTTCCCTGGAGAATCAATGCTGCTTTGGATCCAGCAACTTATTGGATTATAGATAGTTCACTATTCTCTCTTTCAGCAGTCTCCATTAATTTTCCCATCACTGAGGTGAGGCTACCTGGCCTGTAGTTTCCAGCCTCCTCTCTGCTACCACTCTTGTGAAGCAAGTCTCATAGCACCACTCATTTCCAGGGATTTATTCAACAGGTCTTTCAGTGGACCCACCAGTACATCTCTGAGTTCCTGTAGTATCCTGGGATGTATCTCATCTGGCCCCATAGCCTTTTCCACTTTCAGTTTTCCTAGCTCTTCCCATACATTCTCTTCTGTAAAAGGGTTGTGTCTACCACATCATCATCTATGGTCTTAACAAGCAACGACCCTTCTCCAGGATCTTCTTTAGTGAACACAGAACTGAAGTATTTGTTTAATATTTCCGTCTTTACACTTTGCTCCTTGAGACATTTCAATTTCACTATACCACTTCAGGCTTTCCTTCTCTCTGATGTATCTGAAAAATGTTTGGTCACCTCTCTAACTCTTTCACAATCCTTTCTTCCACTTGACCTTTTGCTTTCCTGATTTCTCTGTATCCCTCAGTTTCAACCAGATATTCTTCCTTCTTTTTGGGATCCTTTATACTTCTTAGCTGTTCTTTTTGCCTTTATTTTTTCAGCCACCTCCTTTGAGAGCCAAATCAGTTTCTTTTTCCTTGTACATTTGTTTACTTTTCTAGAATATTAATTTGTTGCCATTGTAATAGCAACTTTGAAATTTGACCCACTATTGTTCTACCTCACCTATTTTTTTCCGATCCTTCTAGTTCTTCCTCCAGGTACATCCCCACTTTGTCAAACTCTGTATTTTTGAAATTCAACTCTCGGGTCTTCATGTGACACTTCTGTATCTTATCTGCAATGTCAAACCATACCATCTGATGATCACTGGTGCTCAGGTGGGCACCTGCCTGGACATTAGAGACATTAGCACCAGGTTGAGTATCACAGTCTCCCTCATGGGTTCCATTACCACTTGTTTAAGCAAAGCCCCTTGAATAGCATCCACTCTCTCTCTACTTCTTGCAGATTCTGCAGAAGGGATACTCCAGTCCACATCTGGCAGATTAAAATCTCCAAAGATCAACCCTTCTCCCTTCTTTCCCACCTTTTGGATGTCTTTCACCAGATCTCGATCCAGGTCTTCATTTTTGGTTGGAGGCCTGTAGGCCATGCCAGTGTAAATGGAAAAACCATAGTCTTATTTTAGGATAGCCTATGCTGCTTCCTCCCTACCCCACATCCCATGTTTTTCAGTTGCATTGATATTGTTTTTGACAAAGTACTCCTCCTCCCCCTTTTCTGTCATCTCTGTCATTAAGTTATAGCCTGGGATGGCCATATCCCAGTCATGAGAATCCATGAATCATGTATCTGTAATGACAACAATGTCCAAGTCTGCCCCCACCATTAGGGCCTGCAGATCTGGGTTTTTGTTGGCCAGGCTATGAGCATTTGTGGTCATAACTTTCAGTTTTCCTCTTGGTTTGCTTATGATCATAATCACCTTTTCTGCTCCTTTGCTTAAGCGTGGAATGTAGAGCTGATTGATTTTATCTACTTATTTCCTGTATTGCTTTGGGGTGGCATGCCGCTTTCATAGGCTACCTTCTGCCATCCCCATCCTGTAGTTTAAATGCTTGATGTATGACTGGAATTTCTCACTTAGGATCTTCTTTCCTGCCAATGTCAAACGTAGGCCATCCTGATTGTATTGTCTTTTAGAGCTCCATACATGAACCCAGCCTCCAATGTATCCAAATCCACTTTCTTTATATCATGTTTTGAACCATGTATTACTTTTCTATTGGTTTATCCTTCCCTTTCCCTTTCTGTGAACAGGTAATATTTCAGAAAATGCAATATTCTTTACCCTGGGTTTATTCTCCTTCCCCAGACAATGGAAGTCTTTCTGTATTGTTTAGATACTGTTTCTATTGAGGTTGTTGGTCCCCAGATGGATAATACTGATATTAGAATCTTTACTGTCTTCTATAATTGCAAACTTAGTTTGCATCGCTACCAGCTGAAGATCCTTGAAGGCATTTAATTGTATGGTCTTTGAAAAGAGATCTCAAATTAGCTCCTCTAAGGATTGTCTCCAATCAGAAGGTGCTTTCTTTTATGAGTTTTGATAATGTTAAAGAGTTTTCAGTTGCATTGTGTGGCTTCTTCCTTTACAGACTTCCACTTATTGCCTGTTGGAGGAGCAGCTTTGTTTTCCAATGCAGAAAAGGCATTATGTAAGGGTATCATTTTTTATCAAAAAACAAAAAATGAGAGGGACAAACAAAAAATGAGAGGGACAAACAAAAAATCTTATGTAAAAATATTTTACACTTTATAATGCAGAAAAATGTAACCTAAGTTTCTCTTCAACTTCTGAAGAGATTGAAGGTATCAAATATTCATGCTACTCGTGTAATCAATTGTTTCTCGCCCGCAATGGGCCTCAGACACCCAGACAGTATCAGCGTTTCTTGCACTGCAGATTTTTTCATCATTTATCTTCAACCTCCCACCATTCCCAAAAACTTAAACATACTAAATTTTATTTGCTTCCCAAGTGCTTATTACCATAAAATAAAAAATCAGAAATACTTAGCTATACAGGCGTTCACAGAATCCACCCGTCATGGACCATGTTTCGGCAAAACTGCCTTCCTCAGGGGTATATATCCAAGAACATTGTTCAAATTGACACCTCATGCAAAGTAACCAAAAAACTTTCTTTAAAACAATCACAAAAAATAGACACTTTTAAAAATTACACACAAACACCTGCATTCATACACTCACATGTTCAGTACCAGTATTAACCACAATATATAATGTGCAATAAAGACATTCTCAAAAAGCTAATCCCACATCATTTACTTAAATAGATGAAAGCAAATGATGTCAAACATACCAGAAATCCAATTCTTCAGTGCAAGCTGTCAATCCTACTAAAAGCACCCTAATTATTTTGTCCATTTGAATTAATGAACAAAACTGCTCCAGCCAGTAACATCCATCCTAGAAAACTGACCAATCTCCTTGTTTAAACCCGTTGGTACAACAGTGTCAAAAAAAAAAAAAATCCACTTCTGCTCCCATTGAAACAAAATTCTGTCAAAATCACCTCCCCATGGAGACCTCCTTGGTTGCTCAATCAGTGAAAAAGTAAGATCAGTAAAACAGTGTCCTTCTAACAAACAGTGTTGAACTAGATGCGTCTCAAGACGTCCCCTAGTGATGGCACTATGGTGTTCAATGAGACGTGTGTATAATGACCGCTTGGTCTTCCCTATGTATAATAAAGGACATGGGCACCAAATGCCATAAACACCACCACCAGACGAACAATCAGTAAGAGCATGGAGATGAAAAGATCCTTTATTGTAAAAGATTGCTGACAAATAGAATGCTCATTACACGGGTAATGGCCCACTTTGACTTCCAAATTATTGAAAGAACTGGTAACATGATTGTCGAAATTTGAGTGTACTAACACATCCATGATATTTCTACCTCGTTTCAATGCAAAAAACCGACCAGATGAAAAAGTCTTATGCAAGCCTAAAACATGCCAGTGCCTCCTAATGCTTTGCTGAACATAATGTATTAATGGTGAATACAGTAAAACACAAACTACTCTGGAGGCACTGTCATTCTTTGATGGTGTAAGCAGCAGCTCTCGATTAACCTATCGGGCTCTTTTATAGGCTCTCTTCAAAATGTGCAATGGATAACCACGTTGCTCAAAATGTCTAATCATTTCCTTAGCTTTAATCTTATAATCGTGGATATCAGAGGACAACCTCCTTAATCAAAAAAACGTCCAGTAGGTAAATTTGTACGCAAATGCTGCGGATGACAACTATCATAAAGCAAGGTATTCATATCAGTGTGCTTCCGAGAGCAAACAATCAGAATTTAACCCTTGGTTAGGCTATCGTACAGGGTAGAGGCATTTTTCTTAAAGCAGCAATTAACAAATGACCTAAATCTTCAATAGCAAAACCAAAACCCATTGTCCTGAATAGAAATGAAAGTATCTAAATACGGTAAACCGATCTCACTAAATGCAGAAGTCAGTTTTCTAGGATGGATGTTACTGGCTGGTGCAGTTTTGTTTGTTTTGGCCATTTGAATTAATGATTAGGGTACTTTTAGTAGGATTGACAGCTTGCACTGAAGAACTGGATTTCCAGTACATTTGACGTCATTTGCATTCATCTATTTAAGTAAAGGAAGTAGGATTGGCTTTTTGAGAGAGCATCTTTATTGCACATTACGTGTTGTGGTTAATAATGGTACTGAATATGTGAGTGTGTGAATGCAGGGGTTTGTGTGTAGTTTTTAAAAAAGTGTCTTTTTGTGATGGTTATTTTTGTTTTAAGGAAAGTTTTGGTTACTTTACATGAGGCATCGTTTTGAATAATGTTCTTGGATATATACCCCTGAGGAAGTCAGTTTTGCCGAAACATGGTCCATATCGGGTGGATTCTGTGAACGCCTGTATAGCTAAGTATTTCTGATTTTATGGTAATAAGCACTTTGGATGCAAATAAAATAAAATTTAGTATATTTGAGGTTTTGGGAATGGTGGGAGGTTGACAGTAAATGATTAAAATCTGCAGTGCAAGAAATGCTGATACTGTCTGTCTGAGGCCCACTGTGGGCGAGAGACAATGGCTTACACGAGTAGCACGAGTATTTCTGATACCGTCAATCTCTTTAGAAGTTTAAGAGAAACCTAATAGGTTAAAAGTTTTTTTTGCATTATAAAGTATAAAAAAAAAAAAAAGTTTTTTTTTACATAAAAGATTGTTTCTCATTTTTTGTGTTTTATGTAAAAAAAAACACAAATTTTTTATACTTTATAATGCAAAAAAAAACTTTTAACCTATTAGGTTTCTCTTAAACTTCTAAAGAGATTGACGGTATCAGAAATACTCGTGCTACTCGAGTATTTGGAGAGGTGTTGCTCTTTATTATGATTGCTAAATCAAGTTAAGGGTATCTTTTACATACTACATCCTCAAAAGGAGAGAACAAACTGATATTGAAACAAATCCTTTGGGCTATAGGCAAAAGGGTCCAGCAAGCTAGACCAACACCAGGATGAAAATCCTTTCCATTTGAAACTATAGGGCTTTCTAGTTGAAGGCTTCCTAGATGAAATCTGGACATCTTCCATATCTTTCATAAGAAGCAAGATAAAACTATCCAACTTTCAACATTCACACCATGATGCGCAGCGAGGACAGATTTGGATGGTAGAGTCTTCCCTCCTACAGTGTAATGAGCGACAGAGAAGATCCCAATAAAACTGGAGGCTGTATGGATAACTAAACAAGATAAAGGAACCATACTTGCCCTTGGCTACCCTAGAGAAATAAAGATCAATCTCCCATGATCGAGAAGCCCCTTCTGAACTGCACTTGTAATCAATGGAATTAAAGGATATGCATAAAGATGACCAACATCCCAGTTTAGTAGAAAAGCATTTGCTTGGAAGTATTTCAAAAACAAAATCTCCAACCTTCTCTCCAGATTTTCCCCCACCAACCCGTCCCCCCCTACTAACCCACCCTTGATCCCCTCCCTGTCCCAACCTTCAATGGCCACAATGGATCTTACCTCCTCTAAAGAAATTACAGGCCTCCTCTGAAAACTTAAACCTGCCTCTCATCCCAACGACACCATTCCCACCAAAGCGCTAATAGCCATTCCCAACAGCATATCCAGCACCATAGCTGAGATTATCAACTGCTCCATCACCCACAGGATAGTCCCAGATTCCCTCAAACACGCTGTTGTCAAACCCCTCCTCAAGAAACCCTCTCTAGACCCCAAAGACCCTTCCAACTTCCGCCCCATTTCCAATCTCCCTTTTATCTCCAAACTTATGGAAAAGGTGGTAAATTCACAACTCATGGACTACCTAGAAAACCATGATATTCTCCATGTCTCCCAATTTGGATTCAGGAAGCACTTCAACACCGAATCCTTACTGCTCTCCCTCACTGACTATCTCCTCAGAGGTCTGGGACAAGGCCACAGTTACCTCCTCGCCCTTCTTGACATCTCAGCGGCCTTTGACACCATCAGCCACCACCACCTCCTGACACGGCTAGAAAGCATCGGCATCTCAGGAATAGCTCTTGCTTGGTTCAAATCCTATCTCTCTAACAGAAAGTTCTCTGTGAAAATTGGAAACAACCTATCTGCCTCATACCCCCTACAACAAGGAGTCCCGCAAGGCTCATCACTCTCATCTACCCTATTCAACATTTACCTCACTCCTCTCTGCCACCTCCTCACTGACCTTAAACTCAAATTCTACCTTTATGCTGATGATGTACAGATCATCATTCCCATTCACAACTCCATATCTGACGCCCTTGAGCACTGGGAAAAGTGCCTTGCAGCCATCAACGCCCTCCTCACCAACCTTCAGCTTGCTCTCAACACCAACAAAACGGAACTCCTTCACATCTCCTCGCACCCCCCTGACCTCCTACCTAACAACCCTAAACTTAACCTCCTCACAGCTCAACCCTCCGTTAGAGACCTCGGAGTCCTTCTTGATCCCAACCTAAGTATGAAACCTCACATCAACTCCATTCTCAAAACTGGCTTCTTCAAGCTAAATGTACTAAAGAAACTCAGACCCCTGCTCTACGCCCATGACCTCCGCACAGTGATCCAAGCTACCCTCACCTCCAAACTAGATTACTGTAATGCCCTCCTCTTAGGGCTCCCATTGTCTTCTATCAAACCCCTTCAACTTCTGCAAAATGCTACTGCAAGACTCATTACAAACACACGCAAACATGACCATATACCCCCATCCTCAAGGATTTACATTGGCTCCCCATAATGTCCCGTATACACTACAAAACTCTGACCATAATTCACAAGTCCATTTACACCCACAACTCCAACTGGCTCGACCTCCCTTTCACTGCCCCTCTTCCACCCGAGCCACCAGATCTACCAACAAAGGCACCCTACATGTTCAATCCTTGAAACTGGCACATCTCTCCTCCACCCGAGACCGTGCCATCTCTATTGCCGGGCCCATTCTCTGGAATACACTACCTGTCCACATGCGACTTGAACCCTGTGCATTTAAATTCAAAAAGAAATTAAAACTCTCCTGTTCAACCATGCTTACACAGAATAACTCCTTCCACTCCCCCTCGCAGTCCCCTTTCAGGTGACCTCCTTATATTAAGGAGACTTTCATTGTAAATTGTTTTGGTTATTACCTTCTTGTTCTCCTATCCTTCCTACTGCCTTTCTGTTCTTCCCCCCGCCCAGTTACATTCCCCTGTTGCAATGTATTTTCCAATCTTTTCAGTTACTATGTGAACCGGTATGATGTCCCCACAAATACCGGTATATAAAAGTTTCTAAATAAATAAATAATAAATAAGTATGGAGAACCACTTGTAAGTTTTGTGGATCCTTGTTGTGGGGAGGTTGACAACCTACAGGGAATGCCCCTTAGTCCTCCATGACAGCTGGCAGGACTAGACTGGTGTGAGACTGGTCTAGGGCTTTACCTATACCAGGCCCTTTCCCCTTAGGTTGAGCTCTCGAGTTCCGGGGAGCATCAGGACTTAGGCAAAGGTCTCATGGAGGGCAGCAATGAGAGAAGCCCTGGTCGTGACTAGGGTTAGAGGCAGGTGGCAAATAAGGATGGTCATGGTCCAGACTGAGGTCACAGGCAGGTGAAAATGATTGAGGACCAGGCTGAAGTCCAAGGCAGGCAAGAATAGTCCGGGTTCAGGCTAAGGTCAGATCCAATAGGCAGTCTGAGGGCAGATGTGGAAGATACTGGAAAGACGAAGACAACAGGACAGGAAAGAAAGCAGGCTGGGCTAGAAGAGATGAGACAGGCAAGGCAGGACTTGGACAGAGACTAGGCAGGATCAGAAATTCAGAGAAGCAACTCACCACTGCAGGGATGCAGGCGACAAGTTGCTGAGGCATCAGTCTTTTGCACAGCCTGGATTTAAATACCTGGCCGTGTGATGTCATCTCCCTGCACTGGCTGAAGAGATTCCTGCGTGCGGCAAACAAGACTAGGGGAGGAAGTGGAGCAAACCATAGCAGTGCCCTGCCAAAAAATCTGGTGGCATCCTCCTGAGCTGCACTACTAGCCGGCGGTGTCAGACGGGAGTGATGCAGCTTGTGGGGTTGTTCCATGATCTGCAACACTACCTTTAGACTTTCCTGTTTTCTAAAGCAAACAAATCTATTTGATCCAAGGACCACTCATGTTGAAGGATTCTGCTGAAACAGTCCGCCAGTGTAGTCAGGGATCCTGGTAGCTTGTGGATTAGTATCGTCCACACCTGGATCTGAACAGACTCCTGGCAGAAAGGAAAACAGTCTGTGCTCCCTTGTTAGTTTATGGATCATAATTCATGAAAAGGCTTTTAGCATGTAGTGAATGGTATGCAGTTATAGATGAAGCTGCATTAACGACTATGTCCCTTGAGTTTGAGCTAGAAAGGTATGAATTCCCCATCCCCTGATGGAGGCATTGGTGGAGAGAATTAACTGATGAAAGGGGGGGGGGGGGGGGATGAAGAGCTGGTGTGGGACACCGGACCAGTTGTGTGTCTGCAACTCACTGCCGGATCAATGGGGCCTTGTCAGATGTTTGCCTCATTGTGGTGGAGTCATCTGCTTTCCCTGAGTTTTGCCCACCGGCTCAGATGACAGCTAAGGGCCACAGTCCCCCCCCCCCCCCCCGCTGATGTCACCAGCTTGAGGAAGAGAGGTGAAGAGACTGCGCGCGCTCTGTTGCACACACGAAGGAGCACAACATAGGAGCTCCTTTGTGCATGAGGCGGCCTAATTCCAGTAGTGTTTGACTCTCCTGCAGCTTTGCCTCCTTATTCTGCAGAGGAACCATTTCAAGCTATTCCAGTTGTAGATGGGAATGGAAGCCAAAGATCTTTATGATGCTACAAGCCTGTGGTACATTATCGCTGTCTGTCTAATCTCCTTTCCATTACCTCTTAACCTGTCATTGACAATCCATCTCTAACTAGGCTAAAGATCATTCTGATTAACACTCAGTTAAAAATAAAATATCTGTGTTTTACAATCTCTTAGAATCACAATTCCCTGATTTTCAGTGTGCCAAAAATCATGGTTGCTTGACTGATTTGATTCAGGTTAATCAAGTTTGCTATACTGCAATTTTCTTTCCAAGAGACAAAGAAGAGGTGGGTTACTGATTATGCACAAATGCATATTTGTCACATCTATGGAAAATGTTGGTAGAAGTACTCCTTATGAGATGTTAGTTTTATACTCTGCCACAATTAATTTCTCAATTTATTGGCCCTCTACTCTTTTGGCATCAAATTCTTCTTCTATTTTTGAAGTGTTAATTGGATCAAAAGCTAATCTAAACATGCTAGTTATTGGTGTCTAATTTGCACACTGATGTTGCTCCTTCTGCAGCCTATGTGGGCCAGTTCCTTGACCAAATGACATTCTTAGCTGGCAGCAGATAGTACTGTTTCTACCCATAAGCTGGGACACTCTCGATGTGGTTTTCATTCATACCTCCATTATGAAAACTCCCCAATTACCAGAGAAGGCTGACAAACTTGTAGTTGTCTAACATCTATACCTGACAACTTTTGTCGAAAACTACACAATGGCATGGAATTAGACAAGCTCCAGTCTGCAGGAACACTTTTCCCATTTATCGGGCCGATTCAGTAAAGTCTGCGCTCTCCCAGCGCGCATACAGGCCACTTGCCTGTGTGTGCGATTCAGTATTTAAATTAGGTCCAGCGGTAGAAAGGGCAAAAAGAGGCGCTAGGGACACTAGCGCATCCCTAGCGCCTCCTTTTGGCCCGGAGCGGCGGCTGTCAGCAGGTTTGATAGCCGATGCTCAATTTTGCCAACGTTGGTTCTCGAACCCGCTGACAGCCACGGGCTCAGAAACTGGACGCCGGCAAAATTGAGTGTCCGGTTTTCGACCAGACATCCGCCGGCCGACTTCAAAATTTTTTTTTTCTTTTTTTACCCTTTGGGACCTCCGACTTAATATCGCCATGATATTAAGTCGGAGGGTGCACTTTCCCGGTGCCCGCTTGGTGCGGCTTGGTTGCACATTTTACTTTCTCAATCGCGTGCGAATACCTAATAGGGCCTTCAACATGCATTTGCATGTTGAGGGCGCTATTAGGTTCGGCGGGTTGGACGCGCGTTTTCCGCCCCTTACTGAATAAGGGGTAAGGGAAAATGCACGTCCAATGGCAGGTTAACAGTGCGCTCCATTGGAGCGCACTGTACTGTATCGGCCCGTTAGTTAGCTTCAAGGCACCTCTCCTATCTTCAAAAGTTGAGAAGGCAAATAAATTCTTCACCAACTCAGTGAGCTGACTCACCAGCTGATGTGTCCTCTAGGCCAGAGAGAAGAGGCACTCTCTTCAGAAAGTCATATAGGTTTCCTCCTTACTTTGTTGAAAAAGAGCTGAAGAACTTAGTTCAAAGTCAAGATTAGGCTCAGAGGTGCTCTGAGTCATCTGGACTCCATACTGGGGCATTATGGCAGATTTTCAGTTCAAAGAACTTTATTCCGGCACTTTCCTCACTAGCACCACAGCTATCATTATAGACTTAGATGAGTCGGGCTGGCATCTCAAGTCTCCATGCAAATGGCACCTGGAGTGGTGCTCTGCACCAGTGCAACTGAAGGCACCCTGGAGGGGTTGGGGTACAGGTAGAACAGATTGGTTGGCACCATAGGGACTTTCTGCACCATGAACAACTATGGTACATGCACCAATACAACTCCATCCTTCCTAGGCACTGAGATGGGCCTGCAGCCACAGGGCCAGGCAACAGCTTTATCTTCTTTGGCTCTGATGGGCCCTGCAATGGAAATGGACCCCAGTTAGGTACCTTCTTCAGGTGCTGAATACTTCTGCACCTTGCTCACCCTCAGACTAGAGGCATATCCAGAAAATAGCACCATGGGGTAAAAGGGGGAAGAACGCCTTACCACAGAGCAAGGAGAACCCTAATTTGGCAGGAACCCAAGGATGTTTCACTTTAGCATAAAGAAGGACTCAGATATCCAAACTCATATAAAAGCATAAACTTCATATAAAAATATAAAGTAATAAAACTAAACAGTATAATACAAACTAGCACATACAAGAAACCCATATTTGGCTCCTGACTCCAGCCTGTTGGACTAGCAAGTGTGCGAATGCTGCGAAAGCAGAATTTGCAGTCCTTGAGTAGGGAAAAGTCCTAATCCTAGCTCTACTGTGACATCTACTGGCAGGATTCAGGGTGGGCATGCATCAGGCTTCACAAGCAGCTCTTCTGTGACCCCGGTTGAGTGTTGCCATGATGGCTGAACCAAATGGAAGAGGAGAAAAATGTTTAGAACAAAAAGATGCTAAAACTCTGGATAGCTGTGAATGAAGGATCTTGATGGTCACAGCACCAGTTAAATCTGGCACTAATTGAGCTGAACCCAAACAGACTTCAAAGTAGCCTAATGGTTAGAGCAGTGGGCTAAGAACCAGGATTCAAGTCCCGCTGTCACTCCTTGTGACCTTGGGCAAGTCACTTTACCCTCCATTGCCTCAGGTACAAACTTAGATTGTAAGCCCTCTGGGGATAGGGAAATACCCACAGTACCTGAATGTAATCCACTTTGAAGCACTAAAAAAGCGGAATATAAATTTAAAAAAAAAAAAAAAAAAGTTGCCAGGCTAGAATCATTCCCTCAATTCATGCCGCACTTAACTTGTTTTAAAAAGCCAAGGTTAAAGTTCAGGGTGCATACTTGCTCTTGCACCCTATCCTCCCACCTCTTCACACCATTGCACTCAGCTGCTGAGCAAAGAAAAAAAGGCAGAGTTGTACACAAAATTTCATTAAGGGTCAAGAGATAGGATAAATGCAACAAGCTTACTTTCCATGTTAGTGCAACAGAGTTTTGCAAAAAGAATTATAAACATGCACCTCTCTCCCGCAAAGACTATTAGAGAAATTCAGTCTCTCATCCTTACAGCATCCTTGCAATTTGTTTGAAGTACAGAATGGATATAAAAGCAGGGCTAGGACAGACAAGGAAAGGCATATGGCAAAGAATTCTCAGTTGACACCAGATTCTGACCCTCATCCTGTCAAACAAAGGCGCCTTTCAGTGCATTTGGCTTTGTTCAGCAACTCCTTGCAGAGGTCTTTTATCCTTCGCATGCATGGCCATCAACAATGACTGTGTGTTCAGGGAAAATGGCTGCCAAGGATTCAGCAAAGATTACCAAAATTTGCTGAAATATTATGTCCACCAAAAAGATCTCATTTCAGGAATGGAATGCAGCGTCTGCCTCCTCAGAAGCTTTGGGTGTCTGCAGAAGAGTGCAAATAAGAGGACTGGAAGAGCTAGGTGTGGGAACGTCAGAGGAGCACTGCAGGAGAGGAGAGGTGCTGGGGTATGGATGCCTTCGCAGAAGAGCCCACATTAAGGTGCATTCGCCAAGAGCTCAGAGAGGGATGGAGAACTGCACAAAGGGTGGGGGGTGGTGAGGAGGAAGAGGAGATCCTTGCATCCCCACAGTAAAATACAGGCATAGCAGTTGAGAAGAAAGTTACAGCCCAGAAAAGTGCCCCCCCCCCCCATCTTCAGCAGCTCAAGGTGGTGGCTGAGTTTCTCAACCTTATGTTAACCAGGGAGAGATGTTTGGAAGGTGGAGAACAAAACACTTCAGTTAGCCCTAAGGTGTTCTTCACAGGTACAGAGACCCAGGGATAGGATGGGAGTGGGTCTGGAATAAAAGGTGTGCTCAGTGCAAACTTTTTTTTTTTTTTTAATTATTAATTTCTTTACATAGTTAGAATAGTGACTTGATGAAGACAATCTTGAGAGAAATTAAAGTATATATGATTAGAAGTAATGAAGAAATTAAAAGGAAAAAGAAAAGTCAATAAAAACAAAGATTTCATTTCAAACTGATACAATCCTGAGAAATTCCAAGAGCATTCACACCAAAGGAAACAAACAGGCGGCCACCAGTGTCCTTAGGTCATGAGGAAATTTAAATGTGCTAGGAGGATGACAAACCTTACCATGGTCGAAAAACCATCAGAGCTGTTTTTCACAAAAGTAATCCACCTTGGAAAAGAAAAGTCAGGTGCAGTTTTAGAAGCAATGAACTGGGAAATGTCTGCGACAAGAATCTCTCCTCTCTCTTCTGCCTCTCTACTTTGCCAAGTCCTCACACATCAAGTGGATGTTGCTGCAAATGCTGTATTACACAATTAGCTCGGCTCAGACTGCACTGCTAACTTTTGGATAAGATTGGTGGCATTTAGTACAAAAGTTTAGCTTTTGTAAAAAAAAAAAAAAAAAGACAAACACCATCCTGGGGACTTTTACACTGTGATGCAGGAGAAACTAGTAAAGAAAACAAACAAAAAAAGGAAAAAAAAAACCCAAAACAAAACTCAACTAGCAAGCAAAGCAAAAAGAAAGTCACAAAGTGATAGATACAGCCACACTTTTTTGTTTTGCTGTCTTAGGAGGTGTTATAGAGGTCCACTGACAAGCACATACACCTGGAACAGTGCAAACATAGCACCATTTCACAACGCTGAGATACATAATTCCTGCAAACTGCAAGAGCAAGGGGAATGTTCTCAACTGGCACAAATGGGAAGTGGCTTCTTAAAGCCAATGTGACAGAACTGTGCCCCAGATCATTGTCCTTGTCCTTGCTCCTCTCATTAGCATATTCCACACACTGCCAGAAGAAAAGCTTAATTGTCCTTAATTGCCCAGCTAAATAAGGCTCCTTCATAATGTGTGTCTGATTTCTTGCTTCGTTTCCATGCAATTTCCCCGCGGCTGGCTTCGTTCCACCTCAACTGTGAACGAAAATACGAGCTGGTGGTATGCAGTCCACAAGAGATATAAGGAGCAGCCTCTAAAAATTAGGGAGCCACAAAATAGTGTTTGGGGGAATTGGGTATCAAAAGAGAGCCAGAAATGAACTACAAATAACGTGCAATCAGAAACTGTCACAATTCTAAACTTTTTTTTTTTTAATTTCATATTCCACTTTTCAGCACTTCAAAGCAGATTACATTCATTAAATGAAAGGCAATTGACACTGGCCTTTCATAGATTGCTAGAGGACTAATTAAGGAAAATCGGACATACTCTTCTAACAGCAGAGGCGCGCACACTGTCCATACACAGATAGCCAGAGAGGGTGAAATAAATCCCAAAGCCTTTACCCTCCTCCACAGGATTATATCATTCCATCCCCCCTCAGACTTACAGAGAAACTTCAAATGATCAGCAAGAATATCTAAACCAGCTAAAGATCTACTGCAATTCACAGCTCCTGTAGATAATTCTGGAAAAGACAAAAATTATGATTTGCCAGACTAAACAAAATAACCTCCAACACAAATTTCCATTTTCCCTAAATTAAAACCAAGGTGGTGAGCATAACCTACACACAGTGCTCCTCAGTTTTAAATTTGCTATAAAAACTACAAGAAAAAAAACGAAGGGTCTTTATTGATTAAAGAAATCCTCAGCCATTTTCAATTCTCCAGTAAAATTATTAGAATTATTTAAAATCATTCAATCAACCCTATTGCACGGGAGTGAAGGCCTGGTCTATCATTAAACCAGAACTATATAGACAGGGTCAGAACTCCAAAAACCCCCCCAAAAACCTGTACCTCCACTCCTACAAATAAGATACTCATCAACAGAAACCCCTTAACAGGTGCAGAGCAGAATTAGAAAGCTTCCAATTACTACTCACCATAGAAAAAAAGAATGCTCAAATTCTGTCAACTCAGTAACAGCAACACAAACTCCCTCCACTATCAGGCACTGTGACCTAACACAAAACCCTAAAAAAAAAATGTAATAGCAAACCTGCCATACCATAACAGCACTAACTTCCAGAACAAAAACTCTGCCTATGAAAGGGCAGCACTGCAATGTGCCTTAGAACACCATTACACCTCTTATTTGGAAGGTACATATTATAAAACTGATCAAGCTCTACTTTTATAGCCCACTGCAAAGAAACTATGAGTTAACAGAATCCCTCACTTTGGACACTAATGCAGAACACAGGCACTCTCTCAAACCCTCACAGAAGCTAATGATTTCCGAATTATCCCTAACAACTGAAAAGCAGGTTGTTAATACAAACAAAAAACACACTTTGAAATGTCTGTATCCAAATGCCAAGTCTAAGAAGTAAGATGGGAGAGAGAGTGTATAGCAGCAAATGATGAGTAACATAATTGGCATCACAGAGACTTGGTGGAAGGAGGATAACCAATGGGACAGTGCTATATCAGGGTACAAATTATATTGCAATGATGGAAAGGATCAACTTGGTGGGGGTGTTGCACTTTATGTCCGGGAGGGTATAGAGTCCAACAGGATAAAGATCACACAAGAGACTAAATACTCAGTAGAATCTATATGGGTAGAAATCCCATGTACCGGTATGTTGGGTAAGAGTATAGTGATAGGAGTATACTATCGTCCACCTGGACAAAATGGTCAGACAGATGATGAATTGCTAAGAGAAATCAGGGAAGCTAACCAATTTGGCAGTGCAATAATAATGGGAGATTTCAATTACCCCATTATTGACTGGGTAAATGTAACATCAGAACTTGCTAGAGACAAAGTTCCTGGATATAATAAATGACTGCTTCATGGAGCAAATCGTTCAGGAACCAACAAGAGAGGGAGCTATTTTAGATTTAATTCTTAGTGGAACGCAGGATTTGGTGAGAGAGGTAACGGTGGTGGGGCCACTTGGCAACAGTGATCATAACATGATCAAATTTAAACTAACTGCTGGAAGGGGGACAATAAGTAAATCTGCAGCTCCAACACTAATCTTTCAAAAGGGAAACTTTGATAAAATGAGAAAAATAGTTAGAAAAAAACTGAAAGGAGCAGCTACAAAAGTAAAAAGTGTGCAAGAGGCGTGGTCTTTGTTAAAAAATACCATCCTAGAAGCACAATCCAGATGTATTCCACACATTAAGAAAGGTGGAAAGAAGGCAAAACGATTACCGGCATGGTTAAAAGGGGAGGTGAAAGAAGCTATTTTAAACAAAAGATCTTCATTCAAAAATTGGAAGAAGGATCCAACAAAAGAAAATAGGATAATGCATAAACGTTGGCAAGTTAAATTTAAGACATTGCTAAGACAGGCTAAGAGAGAATTTGAAAAGAAGTTGGCCGTAAAGGCAAAAACTCACAGTAGAAACTTTTTAAAATATAGCCAAAGCAGAAAGCCTGCGAGGGAGTCAGTTGGACCGTTAGATGATCGAGGGGTTAAAGGGGCACTTAGAGAAGATAAGCCCATTGCGGAAAGATTAAATGATTTCTTTTCTTTGGTGTTTACTGAAGAGGATGTTGGGGAGGTACCCGCACTGGAGAAGGTTTTCATGGGTAATGATTCAGATGGACTGAACCAAATCATGGTGAACCTAGAAGATGTGGTAGATATGATTGACAAACTGAAGAGTAGTAAATCACCTGGACTGGATGGTATACACCCCAGACTTCTGAAAGAACTAAAAAATGAAATTTCAGACCTATTAGTAAAAATTTGTAACCTGTCATTAAAATCATCCATTGTACCTGAAGACTGGAGGATAGCTAATGTAACCCCCATATTTAAAAAGGGCTCCAGGGGTGATCTGGGAAACTACAGAGTGGTTAGCCTGACTTCAGAGCCAGGAAAAATAGTGGAAAGTATTCTACACATCAAAATCACAGAACATATAGAAAGACATGGTTTAATGGAACAAAGTCAGCATGGCTTTACCCAAGGCAAGTCTTGTGTCACAAATCTGCTTCACTTTTTTGAAGGAGTTAATAAACATGTGGATAAAGGTGAACCTGTAGATGTAGTGTACTTGGATTTTCAGAAGTCATTTGACAAAGTTCCTCATGAGAGGCTTCTAGGAAAAATTAAAAAAAAGTCTTGGGATAGGTGGCAATGTCCTTTCATGGATTACAAACTGGCTAAAAGACAGGAAACAGAGAGTAGGATTAAATGGACAATTTTCTCAGTGGAAGGGTGTGGGCAGTGGAGTGCATCAGTGATCTGTATTGGGACCCGTACTTTTCAAAATATTTATAAATGATCTGGAAAGAAATACGACAAGTGAGGTAATCAAATTTGCAGATGATACAAAATTGTTCAGAGTAGTTAAATCACAATGTATGACCTGTAGTCAGCCTGAAGAGTGGAAAATGATGTTCCTTGCGAATGGCAACATGTAAATAGGTGTCTGTCAGGTCAAGAGCCTTATGAAATTCCCCTGGTTGCACTGTGATGGAACAGAGTTTCCATTCTGAAATGAGACACACAAAAATGTCGATTGACCCTTTTCAGATCCAGGATGGGCTGAAAAGACCACTCTTCTTTCTTGGGAATGACAATATAAATGGAATAGCGACCCATATTTTTAGCGATCTGGGAATGAACTTTGGCCTTCAAATCCAGCAGAGAGTTGCTTGGAGAGACCACAAAGGCATACAGAGGAATTTGGAGAAATTCTAGAGCATGGCCATCCCCTTACCACTTCCAGGACCCACTGGTCTGTCATAATCTGGGCCCACCTTTGAAAAAAGTGAGATTATATGCCCACCTTTCTCCTGATCCAGTCGGTGGGCCCCCACACCTTCATTGTGAAGATCGAGGAGCTGTGGTCTCGGAGCCCACATCGTTATAACGCTTCTTAGGCCAAAAGGACAGATCTTCCGAAGGGACGAGACCTTTGAGTAGGTGCGCTTCTAATGGCGAAACTAACGGGAATCCCCAGAGTGGTCCCTCACCCCAAAAAGATGAGATGCACCTTCTTGTCTTCCAGCAATCAAGGAACCTTGGATTTCCCCCAAGGAATTCGCTATCTTCTCCAACTCACTGCCGAGTAAGAGAACCCTTAAAGTGTAACCACAATTTTGCAGCTACAACTGGCGCCTAGCCACTATCACGGAAGCCACCCCTCTATCGGCCATCTGCACCAACTCACAGCTTGCATCAGCTAAGAACGCAGCCCTGGATCCATCACCAATCTGCCATCAGCCCACGCTCCTTGAGAGAGATGCAAACCAGCCTGAATCACCAGGCAAATTGCAAGAAGCAATTTGCAAATTCATTTCCATTGTCTCAAAGGCCTGTTTAAGGATAGCTTCAATCCTTCTATCCTGAGCATCTTTTAGAGCTGCCCCTCCATCCACCGGAATGGTGGTTCACTTGGTCACAGCATATATCAATGCATCCACCTTCGGGAATCACAACTGATCCCTTGCCTTCAGATCCAAGGGATACAAGCCCGCCAAAGCACACACGCCCTCTTTAAAATTTGCCTCCGGGGTGCACCACTGAAGATCAATTAATTCTTGAATTGGATCCAGGATGGGAAAGAAACTGAATGCTTTGTGTAAGGTAACCATTATGGGATCTTTCTTTTGTAAGTCTGTAGCATCGCTCCTGTCCACACAGCACATCTTCAGGACCTGAGTCAACAGTTTCGGCAACTCATCGCTGAAAACATTGGAGTAGAGTCCGATGCAGTTCTAAATCAGGTGGAATTTCTCTCTTCTAGAGGAGAGAAATCCAAATCCTCACCAGAATCAGAAGTATCATGATCCACATCCTGCTGAACATCTCCAGGGACAACCTTCCCACGATGCTTGCCCATAGTGACTGACAAGTGGGAGCCATGAGCACGCAAACCCTTCTTAGAAGGTTAGTTCGCCTCTGCTGGGCACCCCTGCAGACAAGTCTACAGGCCCTGTAAAAATTCCATCCAGGAGGAGGAGGATAGATCTATACCAGGCCCATAGGCCCAAACCTGATACTCTCCGACCCTTCCCTTGGAGATGCCTCTGTCACTGGGAACAAGGGGGGAGGGGACTTGTCTGCTGTGTCGCCTTCTGCCCTACTCCCCTCCAGAGTCAGCATAGCCTGAGGGTATGTTCCAACATCACCAAAATCTGAAGCAGACAAATCGCCTAGAGCATCTAAACAGCGCTGACACAGGCGTAAAGACAGCAGTGATTGGATTGCCATTATATGGCAAGCATCACAGATAGCAAGGCACTTACTTGTTTGTCCCCAGCGCCATAGCTTTCCTGCACTCTGCTCTAGGCAGCCTATTGCGTGCACACCAATAGTACCCAGGTGTATGTGCACATGTACGCACCCAAAACTGGGCCGCAGCTACGCGCTCAAGTACCCCCTATATGCAATGCAAATATACACGCAACTCTAGGCCATGGTTTTACGCACACAAGTAACTGCACACATGTGCACCGCCACCACCGTGTGGCAAGAATGTACGCATGCATCTATGTGTGAGGGGAAAAAAAAATAGTCACTGCTGCGACCTACCATGTAGCTGACCAAACCAACAGGCCGATACAGTAAGGTGCGGTAGAAAGAGGTGCATTAGTGCCGGGCGCACCCGCGTTTGCTGCACGCACAGTCTGGATCACATACCGCTCGATACTGTATTTAAATGGTATGCAAATGCAAGCCGTGTCCAACGCGCGTCCATGAAGCGCAAACCGTTTTACTGTATAGGCGCTATACAGCGCCTATACAGTATCCTGGGTGCGCTGGTACCTGTCATTTCAAATGACATTTGAAATGACAGGTACAGGGAAGTGGATCCCAACTTTAAGCAAAAGAAAACCTAAAAACCTAAAATCCAACGCACCGGGAAAGTCACTCTTCAGATCGCGACTAATCCCATCCCCTAGCCCCCGCTCACCTGCCCTGGCCGCGTCCATTGTGTCGGTCTCCCGGGCAGCCCCAGTCCTCTCTCCCATCCTCCCGGGGGCAGCCGGCAGCGAGAGCGAGAGCAGCCCGGGGCGGATCGCGAGGCGGCTTCCAGCAGCCCTCTCCGGCGATGGTGAATGGGCGCACGCCGTGACCTCTGACGTCCAGCCGGGCACTCAGGTCACAGCGTGCATTCATGCACCCTCGCCGACGGGGGCTGCTGGAAGCCGCCTCGCGATCCGCCCCAGGCTGCTCTCGCTCTCGCTGCCGGCTGCCCCCGGGAGGATGGGAGAGAGGCCTGGGGCTGCCCCGGACACCGACACCAATGGACGCGGCCAGGGCAGGTGAGCGGGGGCTGGGGGAAAGTTTGCCCGATCCTGGTTCTTGTCCCGGGGGGTGAGGGGGTAGTTTGCCCATGAAATTTCGCCTCTCTGACCTGACGCTCCACACTAACGCAGGGGTAAGGGTAGGTGGTAAATTAGCAGGTTAAACATGCGGCAAAACTGCAGGTTAAAAAAGCGATAATCGGGGCGCACGTTACTGTATGGGAGGGAATAGCTAATCCGATCGTTTACATCTCATATACATGCCGCAGGCGGAAAGGGTTTCCCGTTGATTTAAAGAAGCGGTAAGAATGGGTTAAAAGGGATAGTGAATCGCGGGTTGGACTAACGCGGCCAAATTGTGAGTAGAATGCGGGTTAGAAGCAGGGTAACCGCGGCCGCACTTTACTGTATCGGCCTGCAAGCCAGCAGGAGTGGGCCTAGCTCAAAAGCTGCTCAACCCGCCAAGCCCAGGCCACCTCCATTCTACACTAACTCCCCAGAGAAGAGAGAAGGAAAAGGGAGTAAGAGATGCTGAAGAAAAAACGCTGAGGGAGAAGGACCTGGTAAGGGGAAAGAAAACAAAACAAAACAAAATAACCCCCCTAAAACTTCACAATTGGTTCACCAGCTATTTGGGGGGGGGGGGGAGGGGGAAGGGTATAATCCTTCACTGCTGAACACTGCCTCGTAACTTTTTTTTTTTTTTTTTAATTCTATGACAGGCCAGGCTCCCAGGCTTAAATCACTCAACTGAGGGAGGGAGTCACCTCAGGAGCTCTAGCCATGCATTTGAATCTTCTATTTTCTATTCTTCTTTACCTTCTTTTTTTTGTTTTTAACCACAAACAATCCCTAGTAGGGAGATGCATGTCCACCATCTGCTGGAGACTGAGAATACTGGGTGTGGATTGGCCTGCCTAAGTGCAGAGGAACAGCATCTTAGACACACACAGAACCCTGCATTTTTACAAGTAGATTCATCAAGTACACATATGTACCAAGAGAAAGGAGTAGATGGAACTGCACAATATAGTTGCAAGAAGCCAGGACTTGTACCAGAGAACAGAAGGCATGGAGAGAGAGTCTGAGGGGAGTGACAGGGCTAATGTGGGGAAGACAGGAATAAGTGGGTAAACAGATTCAGGACGGGAACCAGAGAATTAAAACAACTTGCTTGAATAATGAATTTCCTGAAAATTAACCATACTAAGAGCCTTTAGTCACTTGCAACTTTCTAATATATTTACACATCCGCTTTCAAACTTCCAAAGGATCTTGTCTAACATCAAAAACTAAGGAAGAAGCCCTTATATATTAACTCAACAACAACAAAAAAAAAAAAAAGCAGATGTCAGAGAAACCAATGATTTCAGTAAATAAGACAGAACACTGACCGGCATCATCAGCAGGACATTTTTGGATGGTAAACATCTGTCCCAAGTTGTCGTCTTCTTCAGGCAGTCCCTTCTGGAGGCGCTGGAGCTTGCGTAAACTCTCACTGCGTTGATGTTTCATGGAGCGTACGTGCTGTATTAAGTTTAACTTGGCCTTGGTAGAGTAGCTGCACAGGACACAGTGATAGTAACAGGTTTCTCCCTCCATACTGCTTTCATGCTGCTGTAAGTGCTGAGAGACAGTAAAACAAAGCAGAAACCTCAGCAATTTCCACAAACAAAAAGAATATGAAGAGCCAGCATTAATATTTATAAGGCACCTTTCACTCATCAACCCCTATGTGTATTACACCACCAGCATGGGGCAGACCATCTGGACATTTGCAGTTTGGACGAACTGAGAAATCGTGCAAGCTCAGAAGATAACCAGCCCCACACGGAGCTACAACTAGAACCCCAAACTGGACCTCGGCGCACCTCGAGCAACGTTTGCTGATGGCCATGTTTCACCCTGTATAAAAAGACTAAATATGGGGTAGATTTTCAGCCAAGCTGGGAGCACCTAAAATAGCCAGCCAAAATGTATCATACCAATTTCAAATTCAATCGACTTTTCCATTTCATGGAAATATAGTCAACTAAAAAAGATAGGGTTAACAGTTTTATTGGACTAACTCAATCCACTTCTTGACTTGCTTTCAGCAGCTACAGTTCCTTTATCACATGAGAACAGAAGGGAGCGTGAGCTTCTGAAAGCTCATCAAGTTGTGTAATTAAGACGGTCCTTTTTTATTGGTCTCACCTGGTTGGGTTTTGGTTTTTTTTTAGTTGGTCTTCCCATGTATTCATTGGACCAGCAGAAAACCATACAATTTTCCCCCTAAGTTACAGAATGCTAATACGAGAGAACACTTAAGGGGTGGAAAGAGCTCCACAACCCCTAGAACTCAAGCAATGCTTCAGGGAAAGAAAAGGGCACCCCCAGACTTCAATCAGAGAGGCAGAGGAAAGGAAAGTGAGAGCTGGTAGTATCATGGGGCGCCCCCATACCTCAGAGAGAGAAGAGAGGGTAAATCGCAGCAGCCCCACCTCCTCAGTCTCATAAAACACCACACTAAAGCCAACAGAAAGCAAACAAGAGTCTTGACAGAAATTAAGTCTCATTAGAGAAGAATTCATCTTGAAAATGGACAGACTAATGCTTCCCTGACTTGTTTCAAAAGGGAAGTGCTGCCGCTGGTCAGAGAACATTGATTTCTGGAAAGCTGGAGGGGACATTTTTTTTGCCCAACAATAGGAAATTTCTAACATCTGGTTCTTCACGCATGGAATGCAAAATATTGATTCAGGTTAGTCAAAGCTGCACTTTAAAAAGAGAACAGGGAGACACATTGTGACAAAGCAGAAGAGTCTAATGTGAGTCTCTCTAGGGAACAGAAACCTAGTACATGCACAGCTAGCTGCCAAGTCCACAGAACTACCCGATCCAGATGCAGCTAGCAGCCAAGTGTACAGAACAGCCTAACAGTCACACGACACGAACCCCATCTAGATCCTGCCAGTCACCAGACACACACACACACACACACACACAATGGCCCAATCTAGTGTCATTCGGTCTACACGCTGTCCGCATTTCACTGCTCAATCCACAAATATAACTATGGTGGTTCGCCCAACTCACATGTAGTCATTTGATTAGAGTACATACCTGCAAACTGCCACTCAGCTTTCACACAGCCCTGCACCCTGCCATCCAACCCACGCACAATCACCTTCAAGCACACCCTGAAGTGTGCACACGAGTCTGAAAATTGTATGAAGGAATCAGCTGTGAACTGGTAAAAATGGTCACAGAAAGAAGAGTCAGCCAGTCAAATCTATTACTAAGGGCCGGATTTTAAAAGGGTTACGCATGTCACCGGGCCTATTTTAAAAAGGCCCGGTGACACACGTAAAGCGCTGGGACATGTGTAAGTCCCAGGGCTTGCAAAAAAGGGGTGGGGAGGGGGCAGACTCCCGGCACAGCAGACATATTTGCCGCTGTGCCGGGGATCGCACGCAACTTACTTCAGCCCCAGGGCTGAAGTAAGTTTTGAAACCACAATGAAAAAAAAGGAAAAGGGGAGGAAAGGGCAGGGGAGGTAGAGGAAGGTAGGGTGGGGTGGGGGGGGGGGGGGGGGGAGGGAACGGGGGGAAGACAGTGCGGCTTGGAGAGGGCTCGGCGTGCGCAAGGTACACAATTGTGCACCCCCTTGCGCGCACCGACCCCTGATTTTATAACTTGCGCGTGCAAGTTATAAAATCGAGCGTATATGTGTGCACGCCGGGTAGCACGTGCACATATATGCCGCGCATGCTCCTTTTAAAATCTACCCCTAAATTTCCAGACTTTTTACATATCCTTAGTTGATTTACCTTGGGTCAGATTAGAACATAAGAACAAGAATTGCCATATTGGGTCAGACCAAGGCTCCATCAATTCCAGTATCCTGTTTCCAGCAGTGGCCAATCCAGGCTACAAGTACCTGGCAAGTACCCAAACATTAAATACAAATTGTCAACAAGCAACTCTCAGAATACCAGAATGGCTGAACACAGCACTTCGAGTCCACGTTCCACACAGAAATCTAAGATCAGCAAACAGAGCACTTTTAACCATTCCATCCGTGAAAACAGCAAGACTTACCCAAGTCAGGGAATGTGCATTGTCTCTGGCGGGTCCCATTTTATGGAACTCCATGCCCCTTGAACTTAGACTTCAGAGCAACCATAAATTTTTCAAAACACAACTCAAAACCTGGCTCTTCAAACTAGCCTTCAACAAAGAGAGTGATGCAAGCAGGTAAACAAGAATAAGCGGACATGTAGCAACAAGCTCACAAAATCCAGTTACTACTGGAAATTAGCTCACCACTAATTTTAACTGTAGTCAAAACATAGGATACATCGCTATAAAACAGACAATCCCCCAATTGATTTTCTTCATATGCATAATCCTTATAGTAAATTATATTAGTCCATATTGTTTGTTACCGAATAGTACTAGCACCACCTATGTAAATTATGATTCATATCACTTGGATATTGGTGCACTATTGTAAACCGTTATGATGGTAAATAACTTAATGACGGTATATAAAAACTCTTAAATAAATAAATAAATACCTGGACTTATAGAAACATAGAAATGACGGCAGAAGAAGACCAAACGGCCCATCCAGTCTGCCCAGCAAGCTTCACACATTTTTTTCTCATACTTATCTGTTTCTCTTAGCTCTTTGGTTCTATTTCCCTTCCACCCCCACCATTAATGTAGAGAGCAGTGATGGAGCTGCATCCAAGTGAAATATCAAGCTTGATTAGTTAGGGGTAGTAGGGGAAGTAACCGCAGCAATAAGCAAGCTACACTCATGCTTATTTGTTTTACCCAGACTATGTTATTCAGCCCTTATTGGTTGTTTTTCTTCTCCCCTGCCGTTGAAGCAGAGAGCTATACTGGATATGCGTGAAGTATCAGTTTTTCTTCTCCCCTGCCGTTGAAGCAGAGAGCTATGCTGGATATGCATTGAAAGTGAAGTATCAGGCTTATTTGGTTTGGGGTAGTAACCGCCGTAACAAGCCAGCTACTCCCCGCTTTGTGAGTGCAAATCCTTTTTTCTTCTCCCCTGCCGTTGAAGCAGAGAGCTATGCTGGATATGCGTGAAGTATCAGTTTTTCTTCTCCCCTGCCGTTTAAGCAGGGAGCTATGCTGGATATGCGTGAAGTATCAGTTTTTCTTCTCCCCTGCCGTTGAAGCAGAGAGCTATGCTGGATATGCGTGAAGTATCAGTTTTTCTTCTCCCCTGCCGTTGAAGCAGGGAGCTATGCTGGATATGCGTGAAGTATCAGTTTTTCTTCTCCCCTGCCGTTGAAGCAGGGAGCTATGCTGGATATGCGTGAAGTATCAGTTTTTCTTCTCCCCTGCCCTTGAAGCAGAGAGCTATGCTTGATATGCGTGAAGTATCAGTTTTTCTTCTCCCCTGCCGTTGAAGCAGAGAGCTATGCTGGATATGCGTGAAGTATCAGTTTTTCTTCTCCCCTGCCGTTGAAGCAGAGAGCTATGCTGGATATGCATTGAAAGTGAAGAAGTAACAGGCTTATTTGGTTTGGGGTAGTAACCGCCGTAACAAGCCAGCTACTCCCCGCTTTGTGAGTGCGAATCCTTTTTTCCACATTTCCTCTTGCTGTTGTAGCTTAGAGCGATGTTGGAGTCACAGTAACCATGTGTATGTTTATTGAATAAGGGTATTATCTCCAGGCAGTAGCCGTCATTCTGGCGAGCCACCCACTCTTTATTGACGGCCTCTTGATTTTATGGATCCACAGTTTTTATCCCACACCCCTTTGAAGTCCTTCACAGACTTGCACAAGATACTAGCCCCAGCACAGTTCAGTTTCCGCAAATCGATAAATACGGAATCCCTATTAATCTCACTCTCAGACTATCATCCTCAGCCTAGAAAAAAAGACAACCGGACCTTCTCGCTCTTCTTGATTTATCCGCGGCATTCGACACAGTGAACCACTCAATACTATTAGATCGTCTCACGGTCATTGGTATTACTGGTACGGCACACAGATGGTTCAAGTCATTCCTTAGTAATAGATGCTTTAAGGTCAAAATTAACAAAGAATCCCACCCCGTCAGCTCCTCCCTGGGAGCCCCCCTAAGGTTCTTCTCTCTCTCCAACATTTACCTCCTTCCGCTCTGCCAGCTTCTTGCAAATCTTAAGTTAACCCACTACATCTACGCTGACGACGTGCAGGTACTCATCCCTATCAAGGACTCCCTTTCCAAAACCCTCAGCCTCTGGAACAATTGCCTTCAATCAACCACCTTCTCACCAGCCTTAACCTAGTCCTTAACACCAATAAGACGGAGATCCTTATCTCCCAAGACAACAATAATGGACTAACCAACATACCAATCACTTCTCAATTAAATATCTCCCCGCATGTCAGAGACCTTGGCGTTATTCTTGATAACCAGTTCAACCTAAAAAAATTTGTCAATACAACCACAAAAGACTTTCTTCAAATTACAAGTCCTGAAAACGCTGAGACCCCTCCTCCACTTCCATGACTACTGCACGGTGCTTCAATCCATCATTTTTTCAAAAATAGACTACTGCAATTCGCTCCTTCTAGGTCTCCCAGCAAACACAATCAGACCCCTGCAGATGGTACAGAACTCCGCCGCTAGGATCCTGACCAACACCAACAGAAGAGAGCACATCACGCCCATACTTTGTAACCTACATTGGCTACCCAAATTCAGAATTCTCTACAAAGTCCTTATGATAATTCACAAAGCCACCTCTTCGTCTCCATGAATCCTCCAGACCTATTAGATCTGCCTACAAAGGCACTCTCTATGCCCCCCCCAGTAAACATCGCCTTAAGGAAACGTGCCCTATCCACCGCTGGTCCCTCACAATGGAATGCTCTTCCCCCAGATCTCCGGCAAGAACCATGCCCACTAACTTTAAAAAAAAAAAACACCTCAAAACCTGGCTATTCAAACAAGCTTTTCCATAACCGGTTGAACCCTCCTCGAACTCAGGAATGATCTATCCCGGCTCTCTAAATGAATCTGTTTACACACTTTTTTAAACTTTTTCTCATTTTATCAAAGTTTCCCTTTTAAAAGTTTAGTGCTACAGCCATGGATTTGCTTACTGTCCCCCTTCTAGTCATTAATTCTAATTTGATCATATTATAATCACTATTGCCAAGCGGCCCTACCATTGTTACCTCTCACCAAATCCTGCACTCCATTGAGAATTAGATCTAAAATTGCTCCCTCTATAGTCGGCTCCTGAACTGATTGCTCCATAAAACTGTTATTTATTCCATCCAGGAACTCTCTCTCTCTCTAGCAAGTCCTGATGTTTTACCTAGTCAATATTGGGATAACTGAAATCTCCTGTTATTACTGCACTACCAATTTGGTTAGCTTCCCTAATTTCTCTTAGCATTTCGCTGTCCATCTCACCATCTCGGCCAGGTGGATGGTAGTATAGTCCTATCACTATATTCTTCCCTAACATGCATGCAAGGGATTTCTACCCATAAAGATTCGATTGTGCATTTAGTCTCATGCATGATCTTTATCTTGTTGGACTCTATGCCAGCCCAGACAAACATACAAACTCCTGATTTTTGCCTGTCTTCTGACTAGCTATTCAATACAGATACACAAACACACTAAATAATATACCCCAATAGTTTTACTTCTCCCCTTAAGTTTTAAAAATTTCCCCAAGCAATACTTACTGATCCTTTTAGTACTCCCACTGAATTGTGGGGTTACTGAGCTCTTCACTTGCAATATATCTTGTGCTTCTAAGGTAAATTAGTACAAAGCAATCCCGTTCGAGATTTACACTACAGTTAGTTATCCTGAGAGACTCACTGTTGGTATCTAATCAAATCAAACACACTACATTAACACCTTTCCAAGGTGAGTAACTGACCTTTTTCAACCTTTTTACTTAGGTATGCACTGCTCCTAGCTTACTTCTACTTTCTGGCTACCTTTTTAATACAAACACATAAAACTCCTGGTTTTTGCCTGCCCTATGACTAGCTATTCAGTACAGACATACAAACACTAAATAATATACCCCAATAGTTTTACTTCTCCTCAATACATTTAAGTTTTAAAAATTTCCCTAAGCAGTACTTACTGATTCTTTTCAGTCACCAGCAAGGTGATCCTCTCCTCTCAGTGCTCCCATTTGATTGTTCCATCTGTTCTTGGTCTTCTCAGTTCTATGTCATCTCATTCCAAAACTTCTCCCTCCTACCTGAAGATGTGGAACATGTGCTTCTTTTGGCCTCTCTTTCCTTCCTGCTCCCTATACAGGCATACTATATAAACCCTTTTGTTTGAAGGGGCATTATCCTTCAGGACACACAAAAAGGTTTGTATCTCTGATGCTGTATTCCTGTTGATTTTCCTTCTTTCTTGTGATCCCCGGGGTGAGTCTTTTCTAAGGGGGGAAGCTTATGGCCCAAGAAGTAATGTGATTCCCAACGATGTGTGTCTATGAAAACAGTTGATATGATGTAGTGCTGCAGACTGGGACAGATGAAACAGAACAGAACTGGGTGTTCAAATTATAGTTTACTGATCTTTTAAAAAATGAATCAATGTCCAACTTGCAAATAGCTGAGATTACAACTGGATGTGTCCTCCTGTGGACTTGGTGATAATTCAAGTTTCTGGGGTGATTTCTAATGCTCCTCTTCTGTGTGTGTGGGAGGCCCCAACTCCTGGGGAAATCCTACTCTGCTTGGGATCCCCTTACAGCATGAAACAGTCCAACCTGTGTTCATAATTGTCTCTTCTACTCAGCTTGTCCTCAGTGGGGAGATCCAGTTGTGGGTCTCCAATTTCTGTTTTTCCTTCAACTCCCTTCTTTGTAACCCTCCAGAGGGAAAGGTCTGCTGTTGGCAGAGATCAGGCACACTGCCCAGTCTCCAAATAAGAGGAGGGGTGACTAAAATCTTCTCTCAAAGAGAATAACACTTTACTTGACTGTTCTTAAGACACCTGGCAGTGTTACTGTTAATGCAGTCCTCCTCTGATCTAGAAGGGTGCTAACAGGTCTTCAGAGCCCTAGATAATGGCCATCTCCAGGAGTAAACCAGGCTGTACTCCAGCAAAATAACTGTTAGTAAATCTTCTTAAAATTTCTGCTCTAACTCTGAGGTAGATCCTTAACAAGCAGGTAGTACTTGGAAAATATTTACCTCCAAAAATAGCTTCAGTGAGGGAGTAGGCCTCACCATAAAGGAAAACACTTAAAGAGCTATTCTCTCTTCAAATCCATAATTCAAATGCCACACCTTCTCTTATCCTAGCCCTTACTTATACTATAAGGTCTACCCATTCAAGCAGCAGCTGGAGAAGCAGCTTAAATGTGGTTTGTGAGATACTTGGGACATCTAGTGGACAGTCCGTAGGGGGTCACAACTAAACTATATGTACCTCTTTTGGCCTTTTGCTCCCTATATGGGTGTAGTTCACGTGCTTCTCTCCCCATCCTGCCCTCTGTACAGGCACGGTACATGCATTTCTTCTGACCTCTAACCCCTCATGCTTCTGTACAAGGATGTATATGCAATGTCTTCTGGCCTCCCTTGTGTTCTCCTGCTCTGTATGGCTATGGGATGCATGTGCCTCTTCTAGCCATTCTCCACCTCCTACTCTCTTATATACATGTGTCATGTCCCTCTCAGTCTATATTCTCTTCCCTTCCTTATCCTTAGACCAGCATTCCTCTCCTGCTCTTTGCTTTCTCAGCCTCCTCTCCCATCCATAATCTAAGCCTTTTCATTTCCCATGGCTGTAATCTCCTGTTGGGCAGATCAACGGAGTATATTTGAGTCATGTAGTCTTTGTAGCCCTACTTGCACTCACCAGCTAATTTTGTCTACCCAGGGACAACAGAGCTGGCAGTACCACATTATTCCAACTTACTCAGGCCACAAGGCCAAGCCCCTACAAGAACCACCATGGAGGATGGATGATGCTTGCTCAGCTCATATTTAGTCTATCAACATCCTCTAGTCAGTTTGAGAGAGGCATAAGCTTTCTGAGGCTCTCCCAGCTTTATGCCTGACCCATGCATGGGTAAATAACCCAAATCATGTATGCAGTTTTACACCACCACTGCAAATGTATCACCTAACGTGTGCAACCACACACTAACACCATACCCTCATCTCTCATATGGAAGCATAGAACACAAACACAGAACTCCTGCATACATGCAGATAGCTACAGATTAAACAACTCTGGCAAAACTAAGAGAAATACTTACAAATCCCTTATTCCATGGTGAGCAAGAGCATCGCTGGCACAGCATTGCCAGTTCAGCTAAGTAGGCTCTAGTTTAGGCTGCTACCTAGCAAGCATTTGGAAGGATTGGCTCTTGTTTTGGTTAAAAAGAAAAAATGAAAGCCCCCTTTTTCCATGTCATCCCATAAAAACAATAATCCAGTCCAATGTATTTCAGAGGGGTGCGCCATAAGTCTTATAGAAGGGACTAAAATTCCTTTAAAGAAGCATGTGTCTATCATATACACTCACACACACACAGACACACAATATATCAGATTGGGTCCCAGAGTTAACAGCTATGAACACAAAAATTCAATTTGCAGCACTTGCTAAAAGCAGTTTGTATGTACAGTGAATATGGGCGAGTCGGTGCATTGTGGTGGTGGGGGGGGGGGGGGGGGGGGGGTGTGACATTTCTCCAGACCTACCCATGTAGACCTTAAGATCAAGAATACTAAAAAAAACAAAACCCAAAAAAACAAAAAACCTTCTAAACTACCTAAGAATATAAGACATTTGTAATTAAAATAACCAACACTTTGAAGCAAACAAAGGGACTTAAACATCTGCTTCCTCTCCCAGACAAGGCATGATTCATTAAGGCTTTTCTCCTATTCTGTCTTCATATGGAAATAAAGCTTAGTGCACTAGACCCCAAGTCTTCCTATAGTTGTAAATTCTTATCTCCCCCACCCCCCAAAGCTTTCACATCCCCCTCTAAACACATCGCCATCACTACCCCTTTCCAGCTTTGAAAACATACACTGATGTAATTCAACCTACATATACTTACATATTGCAATACTATTTATCATTTCTGAAGCAATGACTTACACAGTGTTGTACAGATACATATAAGACAGTTCTTTCTCTATAAAACTTACCATCTAGTCAAAACAAACATCACAAACATGTCTACTGAATGTCTATTGTAGAAAAATGCTTAAGGTTTAAAAGCAGCCGCTAAAAGGTGAGTTTGTAAACTGGATTTGATTATGGCTAGAGAGGGAGTATGACAGGAACTCAACTCAAGACAGAGCACAGCAAGGTGGAATGCATAGAGTCATGAGTTGGCAATGGAGAAGTGCACAGATAAGAGCAACCAATGAGCAATGTTCGCGTAGCTCATCTTAGTTTTTGGGTACTTGCCAGGTTCTTATGGCCTGGATTGGCCACTGTTGGAAACAGGATGCTGGGCTTGATGGACCCTTGGCCTGACCCAGTATGGCATGTTCTTATGTTCTTATCTTCATTTCATTTTGTATTGACCTGATTAAGGGAATAGCGCTCTTAAAAGCAAGTTACAAACTTATTAAGTTAGGGCACTAAAAACATATCTACAACTTTTAAAAAAAAAAATGAAATAAGTGTGGTTGCCAAATGAAGTTAGCCCATGTTGCTACATAAAGATCAAACAAGTTGCAGATGATACCTCTTCACTGCATTAAATTCATTTATGACTCACTTTTGAGACCCCTGCCCCCTTCATTAGGTCAGCATCACAGTCAGGCTGGTTGAATTTAAGTATTCCCACAGCAGGAGCAGGACAGGACTTCAGGACCTGGGGGGAGCAGCAGGACTTTCCTGGCATAATACATAAGAGTCAGGCAGAAGAGGAAATGGAGACAAGGCTGGAATGGGAGACAGGCAGGAGCTGGAGTCAAGGGATGGAAATGAAGGCAAGGCCTGGACTGGAGACAGGGACTGGAACTGGAGTTAGGACCGGACCTGAAGGCAAGGCAGTAATGGGAGACAAGGGCTAGGCCAGAAGGCCCACTGGGAGCAGAGGCCACAGGAGGACCACGCAGATCAAGACAGGACAAGGCTAGGACTGGACAGGTTGAGACAGGACACATACAAAAACAGATAACTAGGAACTAAAATACAGCAAGGAACATACAAGACAAAACAAGGAAGCACAGACTAGAGGGCCTAAATAGGCCACAAAGCAGAACAAAGATACTAGAAGGCACGAAGGCCACAACCAGGGCAAAATGGCCAAGGAGGCCACAGAACAAGGTGAGGTCACAAGGCAAGGCAGGAAGGCTAGGGAGGCCACAAAGCAAGGCATAGTAAGGCGGCCACACAGTAGCAAGGTAAAGCAAGGTGGGCCAACGAAGGAGCCAAGGTGACTCGAAGAGGCACAGAGTTGTGGGAAAGGCCAGGCTAAATAGGGCTAGCATTGCTGAGTCATGGGAGCATCAAGGAGGTGGCTAGCACAAGAAAGAGTGGCTCTGTGAGGATCTCTGCTGGTGGGGAGGCTGTCTAGCAACTAGGATCATGACTGTCAGTACAAAAGCAACTAAGGATGATAGTGACTTAAGAAACAAATGGACCTGCTCTTTCCCTTAGGGTTTTATATGTGGGGCTCACTTGAGAGGGCTTCCCCCTCATGGGAGAAATAAATCTCCTTAGCAGTGGGAGGTTGGATTTAGCTCCTTTAATGAAAACTTGTGTCTACCAGCTGTGCACACTTTCTGCTCTAAAACCCAACATAAAAGTCCCTGCTGCTTTTTCATACCTGCCCTGGTGAAACTACACCTGGGAAACTTGGAAAACTGCTTCCTCAATCTCTTCCCAACATCCTACACGTCTGTCTATGGCATCCATGCTTAGCATGTGTGTCTGTGCATTCAGTAAGTGATTGGATTTCATATGTTAACAGCACTTGCTTTAAGTTCTTTCCATTTGCTCAGAATGTTTCTTCATCTTGCTGGTCTTACATGAGAGCTCCCACATGCAGCTGTTCCCCAAAAACACTCCCACAGGACTGACCTACTATATACAAGGCAAAGATCTCAAGCTTCTAATACTGAAGGAGATCACAGGTTGAATACAGGAAGGAGGTCAACCAGCAGATTCCAGAGCCTGAAACTTTCTGAAAGTGATATGCATTTATACGTTTGTAGCTTAGGTTTATGTTTTACTTATTATTTTAATTGTTCAGTCTTATTTTATGTATGTTGTACAATAATTAGATTGATCATGATGGCTGGGAAGGCAGCATGGAAATGTGTTATTATATTATAGTATGCTGAACATCCAAAGCAGACATTATGATAAAGAATTCCATACTATTCTTTTTATGATTCTGCTCTCTCTAGTTAGTTACAATATTCTTGCCCAGCTATTGTACATAACCACCTACAATATCCTCAACTTAACTCCTGTACCCTGTTATTTGTGCCCCTTTCAGATCATCTCTGCCTTTGCTATTCACATATTCTGATTGCATCAGTTTTGAAACAGATTTCTGAACCTGGATGGCCCAATAGCTTTAAGGGATGTCTGCTCTCAGCTTTCTACCCTACCCAACACTCCATTCCTGGCCCTCTTCAAGAGGGTTGTGTCAACATCGCAGAAGCAGCACTTCATGTGGACAGCTTTTCTTGCTGTTAAATACGGACTCTAACCTTAAAGTCCTTGCACTCACAGCTGCCTATGCTCATCTAAATGTTCTTCTAATGGATGAACACACCCTTTGTCCGACTCCAGTCCTATCTGACAACACATTTCAGGTCTCCATTTTTCTCTCATTTTCACTTAAGGATTCCAACAAGGCTCATGACAAGTTTTCACTATATACTCGTTGTCTGTGTCTTAACTCCTTGTTCATCTCCTTGTGCCACTCCCATGCCAAAGTCACTCAGATCTTCCTCTGTCCCCCTTTTCATGCCCACTATCTACGACTACCATACCTTTTTGGGGGAGGGGGAATGGGATAGGGGCAGGAGCTGGTAGTATCCTTCTACTTTGGGCTGCAAGCTCAGTCAGAACTAGTCTCCACCATAAGCCTTCATGTGCCTTGAAACAGGGTTTTCTTCTTTTTTTTTTTTTTTTATTGTTCCCCTCATGTTCAGCCCAGCTAACAAAAAACAGTCCTTGGTCAAGGGCCACAGCCTGGACCAGCTCGACACATTCGGCGTTCCCCAGACCCATCGGGGTCCAAGCCCAACGAAGCCCTACGGCCTGCGGCCTTCCCACGATCGGCCCCGACCGGAACTTCACGCGGCCTAGCAACCCGCCCACCGGCCTACCTCACTTCCTGCCCAGGAGGGCTTTAAAAGTAAGAATCCCGGCCTTTGGCATCTCGCGCTGAAGGAGCGCGACTAAGGAACCTGCCCCTTAGTGCGCCCCTTCGTGCGTCCACTCTGGGCCCATGCACCAACATTTCCTTCAGCTCCAATTCACCGACACCATTTTCCCCAAGACTGCAATCTCATCCAAGGACCAGGATCTACAGACCCACCAACCCTCTGCAGCTTTCGTCTCTACTGCGTTTACTACACCTCTGCTCTTCCCCGGTGAATGGCCCTCATATCAATCATTCTATATAAACTCGCCAGGATATCCCTTTTTCTAGTAGCTCTTACTCTAATATCCCTTCCCCTATCCTACCCCAACTACCAAACATCTAAGAAAACTCCTGTGGCTCTCCCTAACTCTCCTCCCTTTCCCCTGCCATACCCCTCTATCCCCCCTCCCCATTTTGAACTCTCCCATCTACTCAGCCATCTACATACCAACTATGCACTCGCTTTCCATTCCCATTATTAAACACTATACCTTTTCACCCCTTATCCCCTGCAACATTTACCCACGAAATAGTCACAGAAACCTTCTCCCCATCATGACTACCTCACTCACACAAATTATTGGGCTCACTACATTCACAATCATACGGCTTAACGCTCAATCCATCTCCAAAAAATCCTCCATAATCAATGATATCCTCACTGACGACAAACCAGATGTACTCGCCATTACTGAAACTTGGCTAAAGGACTCCGACACAGCTCTCCTTAATCAATTACCTGTGGATACTTACGATATCTTCTCTATCCCGAGACCCCAAAAAAAAGGGGGTGGCCTACTCCTAGCAGCTAAAAAGGCTTTTAAATTGTCACTCAAACCTATACCCCCACCACACAAACTAGAAATTAGCCTTTTCACCACACCCAACCTACAAATCTGCCTTGCTTATGCCTCCCCAGGGCTTCTTAAAAAAAAACCCTCTCTCCTAATTGAATACATTTCCAAACAAACATTCATCTGCCAGCAATTATCCTTGGTGAGTTCAACATTCATGTTGATGCTACACCTATCACACCCCCCTGCGAGGCCATCTTAACATCATTATATGCGCTCGGCTTCAAACAACTCATCTCCAACCCCACACACAGAGCTGGACATACCTTGGACCTCATCTTCACCAATACAAAAATTCAAACTAACTCACCTTCTTGCACCCCTCTTCCATGGTCTGATCACTTCCATATTGACATCACCTGTTCTATAAAAAAAACTCCTCTACACCCATGCAACCCAAGAAAACCATTCAATTCAGACGTAACTGTAAACTGGAAGACCTTGTGACTGCCCTCGCAATGGAACTTAACCTCGATCTAACTGATGCAGAAACTGCCCTTGACTCTTGGAACAACTGTACCAATTCAATAGCTAACAAGCTTTGCCCCATGCAGTCACGCGTGATTGACCCAGCTAAAAAGAATAAACAACCATGGTACTCTACAGAGCTTAAATCCATGAAACGCAACCTCAGAAAGCTGGAGAGAAACTGGCGCAAAAATTCCACCACAGCGCAACTCACAGCCTTTAGATCATACCTCCATACATACAGAACAGCCATAGATAAAACAAAAAGAGACTTCTATGCCCACAGAATACACCACCTTCAATTCAATCCGCGAGCCCTTTTCGAATTGGTAAATACTTTAACGAAATCTTACCCAAATTTCTCACAAGATACAGACGAACAGAACAAATGTGAAGACCTAGCCACTTTTTTCCAGACGAAAATAAACATAATGTCTCGCTTCTCCTCCTCCTCACAAGTCTCATCTGACTTCCATCTAGACAGCAATACTGCAAGGCTCCCTGCACTCAATACTACATCCTCCATTGAAATTGAATCCATCTTAAAAAAAAATGAGGCCCTGTACGCATCCTTCAGACACCATCCCTACAAAAACTCTCCTCAGCATCCCTAACATCATCGCCAAACCTATCTCAAATATCAATAGATCCACCACACTTGGTATGGTTCCCAAGAGTCTTAAACATGCCATTATCAAACCCAAATTGAAAAAGCCTACACTTGATCCATGCGACCTCACAAACTTTCACCCCGTATCCAATCTACCCTTCCTAGTTAAAATCCTTGAGAAGTCTGTCAACCGCCAATTATCTGATTACCTAGATGAGCACAACATTCTATTACCTTCAGAATATGGCTTCCGACACCATCACAGCACTAAGACCTTACTCATCTCTGTCTGATTACATCCTGAGAAGCCTCGACAAAGGTATTTCACATATCCTGGTACTCCTCAATATCTCATCTGCATTTGACTCTGTCAACCATAAAATATTAATTGAACGCCTCAACAATATTGGCATCACAGGAACAGCCATGCAATGGTTCCAATCCTACTTGCACGACAGACAATACAGTGTCCAAATAGGCAATTGTACGTCCAAACCCATCCCCCTAGCACAAGGTGTCCCCCAAGGTTCTTCCCTATCCTCCACTTTATTCAATATCTATCTCCTCCCCCTCTGCAACCTTCTATCCACACTAGGCCTCCCGCACTTCATCTACGCCGATGACGTGCAAATCCTTATACCTATTAATGACACAAAGCTACTGAGACCTTAAATTCCACTTTAGTGGTCATTAATTCACTCCTGGCAAACTACCACCTTGCACTGAACACTGCTAAAACTGAGTGCCTCTATATCACACCTCCAAACATACCCTCACCCCTTCAGCCAGACACCACTCTCCACTCCTCCACTCCCTCCAACCAATTGGTGCACAGCCTTGGCATCACTATTGATAATCACCTCACCTTCAAAAAATTCATCAATAACACTCTCAAAGCCTGCTGCTTCAAACTACATTCCCTTAAAAAACTCACACCCCTTCTACATCTCAGCGACTTTCGCACCATTCTACAAGCCTTTATTCTTTCGAAAATAGGCTACTGTAATGCCTTGCTCATAGGTTTACCTAAAAGCACATTGCAACCACTGCAACTACTCCAAAATGCAGCTGCCAGGATCCTTACAAACACCCACAGAAGTGACCACATAACTCCAGTACTTAAACACCTCCATTGGTTACCAGTCTCTGCGAGAATATCATACAAAGCTCTCATGCTAATCCACAAAGCTCTCCACAACCAAAATATGCAATGGTTCACAGAACACCTAACCTTTCACAACACAAACAGACACACAAGGCAGCAACATAAAGCAACAATTCTCACTCCTTCACCTAAACTGTTTAAATTCTGCTCCACAAAGATCGGGCCCTATCCTTAGCGGGGCTCACGCTATGGAACAAGCTCCCATCCTTCCTTCATCAATCATGCTCTAAAAATGTAAACAAATTTAAAAACCCACCTCTTTAAGCAAGCATATGCATAAAACTCCACTCTCTTGCACTCTTACCTTCCTGTCTCTCTCATTTATATGACTATTGTAATTAGCAGTATCCGTTCCTATTACTGTAACCGTGCAATCTTGATTTCTTGTACCTGTCGACCCTTAGTTCTCTTAATTTATTTTGAATTTTATTGAATTTTGTTTTTATACATTTTGATGCATTTTGCTCTCTGTTTTACTGTAAAGCATTCCTAGCTGCATTTTGTTCATTGTGAACCGATGAGATGTTCCCAACGTTCATCGGTATATAAAAGCTTCTAAATAAATAATCTTTACAGAGCCTGGTCACCATGTGCAATGTTAGAGAACCCTCCTCACTCCAGGGGCTGTGAAGGTTGCCTCTGCAGCACTTCCAACCCTGGCCAGTCCGAGAAAGAAGCCGAGTTTAGGACTCAAACCCAGAGCATCTATTCCATTGGTAGAATAGGACTGGCCAAATGGCCCAATATCAGCCTACAATATTGCTTCATTATTATTTTTAGATTCATTTGTTTAAACTTACATAATGTACCTTTACTCCTCAGAATAGTTGCAATACATTCCTGCTTACCCATTCTGCTTTCCATAATATTCTCAGAACATAAAAACATAGGAATATAAGATGTGCTATGCTGGATCAGACCAACGTCTATCGAGCCCAACATCTGGTCTGACACTGGCCAGAGTCACAAGTACCCAGCAGATCCCATGAAGAAGATCTATTTCCTCTTACTCAATGTCCAGAGATAGTAATGACTACCTGGTTAAAAATGTTTCCTCCAAAAATTTGTCCAAACCTCTTTTACACCCCATGGTCAAGGCTAGTTACCTTGACCATGTTCTCTGCAGCAGATTCCACAGCTTGCACTGAGAGAAAAAGTACTTTCTACGATTTGTTTTACGACAGCTGGTTATTTTCATGATGTCCTCTTGTTTTCGTATTTGAAAGGATAAATAACCGTCCTTTATTTACCCATTCTACCCCACTCACAATTTAATGAACTTCTATTGTGTTCTCACTCAACTGTCTTAAGATGAACAGCCCCTCTTGTTGACCTACAGCTGCTCTCCACACTTTCCCTTTTTAATATTTATTTCAACTGCATACTGTATTTTCCATGCTTCCTGTCATGCTCATGTACTATCTTCTCTTTCACTGTCTACACTTGCTACTCATCCCCCTACACCAATACATATCAATTTCAGATTAGACTGCATGGACAGACTCCTTTTTCTGAACCTTGTCCCACTTCAATGTATACCTTTTCATCTATCTAGTCCCATTCTGCCATATACTCAGTCCCAGTTTTTTGACATCTGGCTCCATATCAATGGAATAAGTTTCTATCCTTCCTAATCTTCAAGTCAGTTGCCTCCATGCTTTCCTTTCCAGGATTTTAGCCTTCTGGGATATTGTTCTAAATCTTTTGATTTTCCTTCAATCTAAGCAATAAAATTCCAGACCCTAATGATGGAGGCAGATTTGGACATTGTTGCTATTACAGAGACATAGTTCAGTGAGTCATGATTAGCATACGATCATACCAGACTATAACCTGCTGAAGAACAGAGATGACAGAAAAGCATGGCAGTGGAGGGGGGGGGGGGGTGGAGTGACTCTGTGTCAAACAATATCCAAACAACTAAAATGGGGGGGGGGGGGTGAAGAAACTGTGGGCTGTCAAAAAAAAAAAGGATGATGGTTCTCTCTTTTACACTGGAGTAGTCTACAGACCTCCAAATCAAAACAGAACTAGACAGATCTGGCCAGTGACATCCAATAGGTGGTAAATAGAGGTGGAACTCAGATTTTAATCTGCCAGATGTGGACTGGAATATCATTGTGGCAGAAACTGCAAGAAGTAGAGAGATTATAGATAACCGTTAAGAGACCCTGCTCAGGCAAGCGGTGATAGAACCTATGAGGGAGGGAGCGATACTGATCTGTGCTTAGAAATAGAGATAGTATCTCTTGGTGCTCACCTGAGCACCAGTAATCATCAGATGATATAGTCTGATATAATATGAAGATCAAAGACTTATTTCAAAAATACAGACTTTGGTAGAATGGGAACAACCCCTTAAAGAGAAACTAGAAGATTGGGTGAAAATGGGTGAGGTGGAACAGTGGACCAAATTGAAAGGAGCTATAACAAAGGCAATAAATAGTTATGAAAAAAGTAAGAGGAATAAGAAACATAGTTCTCAAAGGGGATGACCAAAAAAAAATTAAGGCAAAAAGATCAGCATTCAAAAAACACAAGGGCTCTCAAAAAGAGGAAACCAAGGAAGAATATCTGGTGAAGCTGAAGGAGTTGAAGGAAAGAAATCATGAAAGCAAAAGGTCAAGCAGAAGAAAGGATCGCCAAAGAGGTAAGGCGAGGGGACAAAACATTTCAAATATAAGAGAAAAGGGGAAGGACAGAGGTGGTATTGTAAAACTGGAAGGAGACAAGGAGCAATGTAGGAAGATGGAGGAGGTAAAAAGCGGAAATATTAAACAAATACTTCCATTCGGTGTTCACTAAAGAATTCCCTTGAGGATGATAGTTGTGGGTTGGCAGAGCATGGATGGGGGGATAGACAGCCCTAACGACAGAAGAACACATTTGGGAAGAACTAACTAATCAGAAGGTGGGTAAGGCCATGGGGGCTGCATGAGATGCATCCCAGGATGCAAAGGTAGCTCAGAGAAGTGCTGGCAGATCCATTGAAGGAATGGTGCAGCAAGATTGCAGAAGGGGTGCTGTGATGCTTCTTCACAAGAGTGGTAGCAGAGAAGAGGTTGGAAACTACAGGCTGGTTAACATTGCCTCAGTGACAGGAAAATTTAATGGAGACTCTGCTGAACAAAAGGAAAGAATAGTGAATTATCTACAATCTGGTGGATTGCAAGAACCAAGACAACATGAGGAAGGTGACATCAAATGAATCAGATTTGTTTTTTATTTTTATTGGGTGACTAGAGAATTAGATCAAGGAAGCCCACTCAATGTGATTTATTTGGTTTTCAGCAAAGCTTTTGATATAGTCCTGCACAGGAGGTTCAAATAAAATGAGAAGCCTGGGAGTAGGTGCCAAGATGATAGAATGGATTACTAATTAGTTGTTGCACTTGGAGGTGGACCCTTGTCCTGGAGCAGTGGAGAACAGCTCCCTGGTAGGGACCAGGAAGCACAGGAGGAGACAGAGACTAGGATGAGCTTCACCACTGGAAGCCCGCAGTCCCCCCGGGTGGAGCCCGTAGGGACCCGGGCCACTTGGACTTATGTGGGTCTCGCAGGGTCTCCCGGAGAGGTAACAGAACAGTGCCCACGAACAAGGGAGCACGGTCAGACTCTAGGCTGTAGGTCTGGTTGAGCAAGGAAGTCTGGAACAGCGTAGGCGATGACAAGGCAAGGAAGAGAGCCAGAATCAGGAGACGTGGTCAATGGCAGCCGAGGTCCGAATCAGAGGATCAGTCTGAGGAGTAGTTAACGAAGCAGGGGTCAGGTCCAGAGGTCAGACAAGGTGACAAGGCAGGCAGAGGTCAGGATCCAGGCAGCAGACAGAATGATTAAGGAGCAGGCCGAGGTCAGTACCAGAGAGACAGTCCGAGGGTACTACCTGGGGAGACAGGACAGAGACGCTGGAACAGAAGGCGCTGGAACAAGACTGAATGCGGAGGCAAACTAGTACACATGCAGTGCCGACCCGATGGCCAAGGCAAGGAAGTGTAGGCAGGGACTTCCTTATATTGAACGTTCAATCAGGGCGCGCCACGGAGCTAGGACACGCCCTGGCCCTACAAGAGGCCAGACGGTCCGCACATGCGTGTAGGGGCGTGGCCAACGCCGCTGGAGACGCCAAACTCTGGAGTGAGGCCTGGTGCACAGTGAAAGGCCTGGCGACCACCGCCACGGGACGCCAAGGCCTGGAGGAGCTCGCGGCTGCCGCTGGGGAGGCCAACCCGTGACCTGCAGAGGAGATAGCGAGGTGAGCAGGCCCGTGCGTGGGCCGGGTGCGGACGGGGCGCGTAACAGTACCCCCCCCCCCTTCTAGGCCTCCCTCTACGCGGCCGTGGCTTTTCAGGATAAGTCCTATGGAAGGTTCTGAGGAACTCTTTATCGAGAATGTTGTGGGAGAGTTCCCTTGAGTTCTCCTTAGCCCCATAACTTTCCCAGGCTAAGAGGTATTCCCATCTACCTCGATGGATATTGAGGACCTCTCTTACCTGGAGTGACGAGTCTGGTTCGGTAGAGATCCGCGGAGGTGAAGGATCTTTACGAGAGGGCCAGGAGAGGACCAAAGGCTTCAACCGAGAGACATGGAATGTGTTGTGGATGCCCATGGCATGAGGTAGCTGGAGCTGATAAGACACTGCTCCCACTCTTCGAAGCACTGGAAATGGGCAGACGTGAAATTCAAGGCAATGTTAAACTTTTTGCATAGGGAGCGCCAGTACCTGGTGGAAAACTGTGGTCTTCTGTCGGATATAATTTCCTTTGGGAGTCCATGGAGATGGAAAATGTGTTTCAGGAACAACTTGGCTAGTTCTGGGGCTGATGGGAGGCCTGGCAAGGGAATGAAGTGACCCATTTTTGAAAAACGGTCGATGATGACCCAGATTATGGTATTGTTCTGGGACAGATGCAGGTCTGTGATGAAGTCCGTTGATATGCTGGACTATGGATCGGTAGGTTCTGGAAGCAGTTGGAGTAGGCTCCAAGGCATCCGGTAGGTGGCCTCTGTTGGGCGCAAATGGGACATAAATCTACATAGTTACGAGAGTCTTGCACCATGTTGGGCCACCAATAATATCTCCGCAACATCTCTAGGGTCCTGGCACGACCTGGGTGACCTGCCAACTTGGAATCATGGGCCCATTTCAGAACTTGTTCACATAATTTACGTGGAACGATGGTTTTCCCAACTGGAACTGTAGTGGTCACGGCAAGGGATACGCAGGCAGGATCTATAGGAACATCAGGAACATCCTCTGGTTCGAAGAATATTGATAGTGCATCAGCACAGAGGTTCTTGGAAGCTGGGCGATAACGTAGAATGAAACTGAACTGTTCAAAGAAGAGCGCCCATTGGGCTTGTCTAGGATTCAAGAGTTGAGCTTCTTTAAGGTGCTCAAGATTCATATGGTCGGTGAAAATGGTAAATTTGTGTTGCGCCCCTTCCAACCAGGGGTGCCACTCTTGGAGCGCCAACTTGACGGCGAGAAGTTCTCGGTCACCGATGTGTAGTGCTGCTCTGTAGGAGAGAACTTGTGTGAGTAGAATGAATAGGGCATCAATTTATCCTTTCGAGAAAATTGACTTAAGACAGCTCCTGCTCCAATTGCAGAGGCGTCAACTTCGACGACGAATGGATGTCTTGGGTCTGGATGCTGAAGACAAGGACCAGAACAGAAAGCTTCTTTTAGCGTCTGAAAGGCGGCTTGTGCTTTAGGAATCCACACACGAGTGTTAGCCCCTTTCTTGGTCATGGCGGTGAGCAGAGCATCTAGGGTAGAATAATTGGCAATGAAGCTTCTGTAATAATTAGTAAAGCCAAGGAAACGTTGTAAGGCCCGTAGGCCTACTAGCTGGGGCTTGTCTCGGATCCCAGGACTTTATCTGGATCCATGGAGAAAACTCGATCAGATATGATGTACCCTAGGAAGGGTAAGCGATTCTGCTCGAAGATGCACTTTTCTAGCTTGGCATAAAGATGATTTTCTCTTAGATACTGGAGGACGATCTGAACATGATCTCGATGGGATTCAAGGTCTTTGGAAAAGATCAGGATGTCATCAAGATATACGACTACTACTGAGTATAAGAGGTCTGGGAGTATTTCATTCTTAAGGCGTTGAAAGACCGCTGGGGCACTGCATAGCCCAAAGGGCATCATGGTATATTCATAGTGACCATCCCTCATGTTGAATGCGGTTTTCCAGATATCTTCAGGTTGGATGCATACCAGATTGTACGCACCCCCTCAGATCCAACTTGGTGAAGATCCGTGCCCCTTGAAGGCGGTCAATCAGCTCACTGATAAAGGGCAGGGGGTATCTGTCTTTGCGGGTTATGGCATTGAGCCCTCTGTAGTCAATACAAGGGCATAAACCACTGTCCTTTTTCTTGATGAAGAAAAAGCCCGCTCCAGCGGGAGAATCAGAGGGACGAATGAACTATTTTTCTAGGTTCTCTTTGATATACTCAGACATGGCTAGGGTTTCTGGGTGAGACAATGGATAAGTTCTGCCCTTGGGAGGCATCGTGCCTGGCAGTTCTATGGAGCAATTGAACTTGCGTAACGGAGGCAAGGTATCTGCATTCTGCTTTGAGAAGACACCTTCGAACTCAACATACTGAGTAGGCAAACCAGATAGAGTGGTAGATTTCAGGACAGACTACTGGAGATATTTGATGTAGACATGTCTTCTGGCATTTGGAACCCCACTGCACCAACTGCAGGGAATGCCAATCGAACTGGGGTTCGTGGACCTGGAGCCAGGGCAGCCCCATGATAACTGGATGTGTAGAACGTTTTAACACAAAGAAGGACATCTCCTCATGGAGAGTGCCCACGGTAAGATGGACAGCCACTGTTTGATGGGTGATGAGCCCTGGAAGATGTTCTCCTTGAATGGAGGTGATGCGGAGGCTCACATCTAATGGCTGAAGAGGAATGTTCAGAAGCTTGACAGTGTCATCCACGATGAAGCTGCCACTTGCTCCTGTATCGACAAGAGCAGTGGTGGCAAAGGAGTGGGCCTCGATGCCCAGAGAGACTGTAAGCAGGAGTTGGGGGCCAGTGACAGTAGCATCTAAGCTCGAGACCCCAGCTGGGCTCAGGCGTTTCAGTTTTCTGGACGGACCAGACAGGTCTGCCGAAGATGTCCGGAAGTGCCACAGTAAAGGCAAAGACCCTACTTTCTCCGATGGATATGTTCAGTCGGAGACAGTCGCCCATGGTTCACCTCCATAGGTTCCACCATGGGAGAAGGTGGTGGTGCTGGAGTCTTGGCTGGAGGACTCTGGACACATGGTGTAGGAGAGCAGGAAGCCTTTACTTCTAGGCGCCTTTGCCGGAGACCATGGTCGATCTTCCCGGTGAAGGAAATCAGGTCCTCTAGAGACGTGGGAGTTTCACGGACGAAGAGTTCATCTTTGAGAGCTCTGGAGAGTCCATCTAGGAAGATGGCTTGCAGACAATCTTCTTGCCACCCGAGCTCAGTAACCAGGGTCCTGAACTCCACCGTATACTCAGAGAGGTTCCGTGACCCTTGACAGAGGTGGAGTAGCTTATGGCTAGCTACAGCTTGGTGGCCTGGGTCTCCGAAGGTCTGCTTGAAGAGAGCAACAAACTCGGATAGCTTGGAAAGCATGGGATCAGAGCGTTCCCTTAAAGGAGAGGCCCATGCAAGAGCCTTCCCTTCCAGACGGGAAAGGATGAAAGTCACTTTAGTGGTTTCCTTCAGGAACAAGGAGGGCTGTAATGCAAATTGTGTGAAGCACTGATTGATGAAGCCACGACAGAAGCGTGGGTCCCTGTTGTATCAAGGAGGTGCAGGGAGTGTCAACGATGCTTTGGGTAGCATATAGGCCCACGGGATTGACCAGAGCTGTATCTCGCAGCTGGGAACGAAGCTCTTCCACCGAAGAGGCTAGCGATTCCAAAGCCCTGCAATGTTCTTGGACTGTGGAGGCCAAATTCAGTAAGGCCCTGGAGGCGGGAGACTCTGCCGAGGCCATGGCCTTGACAACCTGTTGCGCTTGGAGGTGGACCCTTGTCCTGGAGCAGTGGAGAACGGCTCCCCGGTAGGGACCAGGAAGCACCTGCCCACAGGGGGTGGAGCACAGGAGGAGGCAAACTAGGAAGAGCTTCACCACTGGAAGCCCATGGTCCCCCCAGGTGGAGCCTGTAGGTGGGCCTCGCAGGGTCTCCCGGAGAGGTAACAGAAGCATGCCCACGAACAAGGGAGCACGGTCGGACTCTAGGCTGTAGGTCTGGTGGAGCAACGAACAGCATAGGCAATGACAAGGCAAGGAACAGAGCCAGAATCCGGAGATGTGGTCAATGGCAGCCGAGGTCAGAATCCAAGGATCAGTCCAAGGAGTAGTCAACGAAGCAGGGGTCGGATTCCAGAGGTCAGACGATGTCACAAGGCAGGCAGAGGTCAGGATCCAGGCAGTGGACAGAATGGTTAAGGAGCAGGCTGAGGTCAGTACCAGAGAGACAGTCCGAGGGTACTACCTGGGGAGACAGGACAGAGATGCTGGAACAGAAGGCACTGGAACAAGATGAACTAGACCGTGAACGCAGAGGCAAACTAGTACACATGCAGTGCTGACCCGATTGCCAAGGCAAGGAAATGCAGGCAGGGACTTCCTTATGTTGAACATTCAATCAGGGCTCGCCACGGAGCTAGGACCCGCCCCATGCCCTACAAGAGGCCAGATGGTCCGCGTGCACGTAGTGGCGTGGCCAATGCCACTGGAGACGCCGAACTCCGGTGTAAGGCCTGGTGCGCAGTGGAAGGCCCGGTGGACCGCCGCAGGACACAGAGGCCTGGAGGAGCTCGCGGATGCCGCTGGGGAGGCCGACCCGTGACCTGCAGAGGAGCTAGTGAGGTGAGCAGGCCCATGCGCAGACAGGGCGCATAACATTAGTGAACTGAAAGATGACAGTAGGTAATGGTAATTGGAACTATTCCCAAAGAGAAAAGAGTTATAAATGGAGCACTTCAAGGAACAGTTCTGGGACCAGTTCTCTTCAATATCTTTGCAAGTGGTACTGCAGAGGGGTTTAGAAGGAAAATTTTGTCTCTTCATGGATGACACTAAGATCTGAATACACTTGATCTGGACACACTTGAAGGAGTAGGAGTGATTTAAAAAATCTAGAAGAGTGATCTAAGGTTTGGAGGCTGGAATTCAAAGGCAAGTGCAGAGTCATGCATTTGAAATGAGGTAATCCAAAGGAGTTGTATATGATGGGGGTAAAAGACTTGTGCATGGCCAAAGAGACCTTGAGACTGATAATCTGTAAATAGCAAAACAATGTGACAAGGCAGTGGCTAAGGCCAGTGGAATGTTGGGCTGCATAGGGAGAGGCATCACCAGCAGGAAAAATGTATGGGTCAGCGTTCTGGAGACCATAGCTCAAAAAGGATAGACAAAGGATGAAAGTGGTCCAGAGAAAGGCAACCAAAATGGTGTGGGATCTGCTCTGGAAAACCTATGAGAAGAGACTGGAGAACTTGTGTATATTCTGGAGGATAGGAAGGACAGGGGAGATATGATACAGGCTTTCAAATATCTGAACGATATGAATGAGACACAAAAATCTAACATTTTCCGAAAGAAAAGAAGCTGTAAAACTAGGGGTCATGGTATGAAACTCCAAAGGGGACAACTCAGGACCAACGTCAGGAAATATTTCTTCATGGAAAGGGTGGTGAACCCTTGGGATGCCCTCACGGAAGAGGTGAAAGCAAGAACAGTGATGGAATTCAAAAGAGCAGGGATGCATACTGAGGATTCCAAGAGACTAGAAGAGGGAAGTGAAGAAATATTACACTTAATGTTAACATTACGTGTAATATTTCTGCATGAGTGTAACCTGCATGGAGTGGAAGTTACTAACCTAAGCAACTTACTGGTAAGACTGGACAGACCATTTTGGTCTTTAGCTGCTGTCGCTTACTATGTTACTATATTCATCCTCCATAACCTTTTGCCATTTGATAAATTAGATAAGTAAAGGCAAGACTGAGTGTGAAAGCTTGGCAAGCAGGAATTTAGGAACATAGGATATGCCATCCTCAGTCAGATCAAAAGATCCATCAGGCCCAGCATCCTGTCTCTGCTAGTGGCCAATCCAGATCACAAGTAACCAGCAGAACCCAAAGAGTAGATCCATTCTTTGTTGCTAACTCCCTGAGATATGCAACGACTTTCACAAATCTACCTGGCTAACAATAGTTTATGGACTTTTCCTCTAGGAACTTGCCCAAACCCAAAACCAGAGAATGACAGATAAAGTGGTGGGAAGCAGGACGGGTTGAAGGCATGTATACTGAGTATAGGACATGTGGCTGACAGAGGCGCAGCAAGGCTGATAGTGCTTGGATGGAGTGAGTCAAGTTTGCTTTCAGTGACTGGAATTGGGCAGCAGAGGGGCAATGCATTTTTAACAGGAGAGAGAGGTATCTGGATGGGGCAGTTAAAGGAAGGTCAGAAGTAACTAGAGGGGGTGGGATAGGTAGGGCTGGTGTAACAGAATGGAGAAAAGATTAGGAAAGGATTGGGAGGTAATTTGATAGGGGCAAAGGAAAATAGGGTTGGATTTTAAATCTCATTAAAAGTCAATATTGTTTGGTCTAAAGATTGAGAACTCAGCACAGATTTTTACTGTACGTTAAATCAAGCAGCGAGCGGAGCTAGCAAAGTCCATGGCACTTTAACTTTAAATAATGCAATAATTATTGGATTTCCTTTTTATAACTGAAGTGCTGGAATGTAAACAATGGCTATGTAATTGCAGGAAGACAGATCAATAGAGGCAATCGTTTTCAGCCATGTTAATTGTAAATACAATTGCTCCAAGATGTCAGCCTTGTTCTTCTCGCTCCCAGAATCACCCTAACAGATGAGAGTCCAACTTCCCCATTACAGCTGTTCGTTCCTTTAAGAGGTTCTCAATCAGGTCTGATCAATCTGTCAAGATAATGCATGGAGTAAGTAAGACTCTTTTCAAACAAAGGCTCCCAATCAATAGCTAGTACCAGCTTAATGAGGAGGGGCCAAAGCCCAGAGGGAGGCAACACCAAGCAGCAGGCTGAGCTCATACCTTGGGTTGATACACAGATTGGGTCCTAATGAAGAGGCAGTTTATGCACAGCGCCGTACACAGCAAATCTCAGCACGCTCTCCACTTCCCATCCCTATCCTCACCTGGGACAGAGAATAAAAACTAGGTACACACAAAATGAGCACCAGCCTGGACTCTTCCCATACCGGCTGTGTAAACAGAAGACAATGGAGTGGTCACCTTATCACCCAAGCTCATTAGAGAAGGGGCCTGTTTGCTCTGTCTCCCTTTTACAACCTCCACTTGCTGTTAAGAGAGCCACACGAGGCCCACCAGAATTCTACCCCACAGCAACTCTCTCCAAACATCTCAACCCAGGGCATCAGACAAGCCACAAATTCTCTGAATTAGAAACAGCCCTGCACTGCTCTCCCTCCCCCCTTTCATGGAGCCCCTGCAACCTCTCTTCTTACTTCCCCATGGCCCCCCCATCTGGGGCACTCTTCCAGGGTCTCCACTCATTACAGAGAGCCTACCATGGACCACCTCAACCTCCTCCCCACCCACACCCCCTGGCAGAGCCTTCTGCCTATTCTCCCACTCTCCACCCCCCAACAATGCAGAGCGTCTTCTTCCATCCTCCACCCCAGGCACACTACAGAAGTTTCCAAAGCCTTTACGCACCACAAACAGGGATGAGTAAGCTTTCCAATAGCCCTAGGAAGTGGAATAAACCTATAATCAATTCCTTTCACAAGTAGCAAATTACAAACATGAGGATACAGCTGTAGGGTTCCAATCCCTGCTTTGGTGCAGACTTACTCTGACACGGACTGGTCGCTCTGCCAGTGCCGTATCTTCATTAACTTTGAAGAGGGCTGGACCGCTCTTTACTGCTATATATTTCTTCCTTGGGAATTTCACATGTTATTAAATCAAATAGTTTTTTTGTTTTTTATTTTAATCTTTACTAGAATTAAAAACAGAAAAGACAGATCACTGAGCCAGAAAGGCCGCATCTACAAGTGCAGACAAGTTTCTCTTATATATACAAAACAGATTCACTTCTTAACAGTGCCACCCATCAAGAGCATCACAGAATTTCAGCATTATGTCCAAAGTCACACACACAAACAATTTAAAAGGGCAGGAAAATATGTTGGAGAATTATAGTAGCAGAGTTTGAAAGATTAATGCTGAGCATGGAAGAGTAGTTTATGGTGTTCCCTTTGTGCAAGTGGGGAGGGCCTGAAGCTAAGGCTTGGGAGAAGACAGTTGTAAGGACATCTGCTCTGCCAATCACTAAGAAGCTTGATTTTTTTTAAAAAGAATAGAGAGCTAGAGGTTCCTTTTGATCCCTGATGATTTCAGGCTACTGGGCCAAGGCCTTGTCCTAAGGAACCCGAGGTCAGGCCTGTGAGTTTCCTAACAGGCAGCACTGACAGCCAGCTGGCAGCAACCCAGACAGGCAGGCGAGGGGAAGGGATGGCGAATCCTGCCTGCACGCTCTCACACAGGTGTTCACCTCTAATTGAACAGGCTAATTTTGAGCCTGAAGGTGTTTTGGTGTACTTAGCCGAGCAGAAGCCAGGCCTAATTCCAACAACAAAAGAAGGAAGCAGCCTTTTCAAACTGCTTACAAAGCATGCTTTAAATTTTGACTATCCTACAGCCCCCCCAGTGCCTCACCCCCCCAATATTTCTAAGCCGGGAACCTGGTGCTGCTGGGAAAGGAGGAGGAGAGATTTTCCGTTCATTATTTAAAGAGGTAAAAACACTTCCTCCAAACAGGTCCATTCAAAAAGGAAGCAAAAGCCAGAGATCCCTCTCCTGCCCCCAACACCCCCCCCCCCCCACTGCATGTTAACAGGAGAGCGCAGCAGAATCCTTAAATCACTGCTGCTGACTGGGGGAGGGGAGGGGAGAGGTAAACAGGACACCTGGTGCTCGGCTTTGCTAGCTGTCCTGTCAGTTACAGAGGTGACTAGGATAAAATAGGATTGGGGGGGGGGGGGGATGATTGTTACCAGTGCAGGTCTCACATAGCAAAGCTCCTCTGAAGTTGCTAGAAGAAACAGACAGAACCCCCCCCCCCCCAAACCAATGAGAGAGTCTCCCCCTCCTCTCACAGCCACTCTCAAATTGCTGCTCATCTCATTATTGGTTTAATTACTAGATAGACTGGGGGCTCTGTGCCAATGTAAATATTTAACAGATTTCTAAATGGAAGTGTGTGTGGGGGGGGGGGGGGGGGACGAGGAGTGGGGGATTTCATCACTACGCCAATCGAGGAGCTCATAGCCCCTTACAGGAATTCACCCCTTAAAATGCAAATAGCCTGAAATTAAAATGCCGTTAATGCCAAAGCTGACACAGTCAATTTGCATATTACATTAATCTTGCTGTCAGCGTGTTTGTGTGTAATTCTGTCATGGATTTGCTGTGTGTGCCAACATAAGGAAACAGCAGAGATAATTATTTCATTGTCAAGAGAAACCCTCCTTTTTAAGTTATCCACCTAGCCGCTCACTTTTTTTTTTTTTTTTTACCCTGCAGAAAAATAAATCTGCTTTTAGACAAAAAGGAAGATGCAACAGTTTCCACAACAAGCATAGCAGTGAGTGCAAGCAGGGGCCCCAGTCGGCATGCTGAACATTTCTACAATGCCCAGAATAGCATCTATGCTCTCAGCTCAAACAGTGGCTCAGCTGACCCTGCATCCACCCTTCCCTGAGGAACAGGCCTGCTAAGTGGGGTGTTCCATGGCAATCAAGGGGACACCATTTTTAAACAATTTTAAAAAATTAAAAAATACTTCTACAGTATATATGAAATCTATTACCTCTAATAGTTTAAGATTTGCTTCAACTTTTTACTACATTTATTTATTTATTTATTTTATATACAGACATTCAATCGACATGATATCACCATTTTCATCTCCTATGACACTCATATAAGCAAGAGTTCAAAGTCCAAGCGTGCTAGCAGAGAGCACGCTGAGATTCCAGCACATCACCCTCCAGGAGCTCTGGATGTAACAGCAGCTCAGGATTGAATGAACAGATTGAGAACAAAGAGGTCGACAGGCATACAAGCACATCAATCCAGACAAAGCAGGAACCATTTTCAAGGGGGCAGAAATTTATTCTAAACTTTTAACTGGCTCTTGTATCCATAGATATCAGGTCAATGTATATATAAGCAAATGATTTTTATAATCAAGTGGTTGCAGACCAGCTGAAAGACAAAAGGTATCTTGTGCAAAACTAGTAAATGCCTGTAAGAGCACCATGCATGATTTGTAGTTCTGATTGGCCCATTGCTTTCTCCACTAATCCATGCATACAATGGGATAAAGCCAGGACTGGATTTGCCTGCTCCTTATGATATGGAACCAGATGGAAACCCAATTACAGGCAGGTGAAGAATCCACTTCTAGGCATTCTTCCAGAGCAATCCCAGATGAGAAAAACAAAGGTTCCTCAAAATACATTTGGAACTGAAATTGAAATTGGCCACTAGGGTCTCTATCTGTTCGATTTTCATCACAATTCAAGACATTTAAAAAGTGGTAAAGCTTCAGTGCTTTTAAGTCTGTGAGGTAGACTAGAACCCCTGGTCTGAATTTTTCTTTTCCTTACATAACCCAAAAAGAGAACCTTTTAAAGATGGCCAGAAGCTTATCATCCCAATTGCTTATCATCCTGCCCAAGGTCCTAGGGAAAGCTTCAAGCCTTCCTAGCACCAATCCTCAGGGTTTCTTCCTGCCCAAGGTCCTAGGGAAAGCTTCAAGCCTTCCTAGCACCAATCCTCAGGGTTTCTTCCTGCCCAAGGTCCTAGGGAAAGCTTCAAGCCTTCCTGGCACCAATCCTCAGGGTTTCTTCCTGCCCAAGGTCCTAGGGAAAGCTTCAAGCCTTCCTGGCACCACTCCTCACGGTTTCTTCCTGCCCAAGGTCCTAGGGAAAGCTTCAAGCCTTCCTGGCACCAATCCTCAGGGTTTCTTCCTGCCCAAGGTCCTAGGGAAAGCTTCAAGCCTTCCTAGCACCAATCCTCAGGGTTTCTTCCTGCCCAAGGTCCTAGGGAAAGCTTCAAGCCTTCCTGGCACCAATCCTCAGGGTTTCTTCCTGCCCAAGGTCCTAGGGAAAGCTTCAAGCCTTCCTGGCACCAATCCTCAGGGTTTCTTCCTGCCCAAGGTCCTAGGGAAAGCTTCAAGCCTTCCTAGCACCAATCCTCAGGGTTTCTTCCTGCCCAAGGTCCTAGGGAAAGCTTCAAGCCTTCCTAGCACCAATCCTCAGGGTTTCTTCCTGCCCAAGGTCCTAGGGAAAGCTTCAAGCCTTCCTGGCACCAATCCTCAGGGTTTCTTCCTGCCCAAGGTCCTAGGGAAAGCTTCAAGCCTTCCTGGCACCAATCCTCAGGGTTTCTTCCTGCCCAAGGTCCTAGGGAAAGCTTCAAGCCTTCCTAGTACCAATCCTCAGGGTTTCTTCCTGCCCAAGGTCCTAGGGAAAGCTTCAAGCCTTCCTGGCACCAATCCTCACGGTTTCTTCCTGCCCAAGGTCCTAGGGAAAGCTTCAAGCCTTCCTAGCACCAATCCTCAGGGTTTCTTCCTGCCCAAGGTCCTAGGGAAAGCTTCAAGCCTTCCTGGCACCAATCCTCAGGGTTTCTTCCTGCCCAAGGTCCTAGGGAAAGCTTCAAGCCTTCCTAGCACCAATCCTCAGGGTTTCTTCCTGCCCAAGGTCCTAGGGAAAGCTTCAAGCCTTCCTGGCACCAATCCTCAGGGTTTCTTCCTGCCCAAGGTCCTAGGGAAAGCTTCAAGCCTTCCTGGTACCAATCCTCAGGGTTTCTTCCTGCCCAAGGTCCTAGGGAAAGCTTCAAGCCTTCCTAGCACCAATCCTCAGGGTTTCTTCCTGCCCAAGGTCCTAGGGAAAGCTTCAAGCCTTCCTGGCACCAATCCTCAGGGTTTCTTCCTGCCCAAGGTCCTAGGGAAAGCTTCAAGCCTTCCTGGCACCAATCCTCAGGGTTTCTTCCTGCCCAAGGTCCTAGGGAAAGCTTCAAGCCTTCCTGGCACCAATCCTCAGGGTTTCTTCCTGCCCAAGGTCCTAGGGAAAGCTTCAAGCCTTCCTGGCACCAATCCTCAGGGTTTCTTCCTGCCCAAGGTCCTAGGGAAAGCTTCAAGCCTTCCTGGCACCAATCCTCAGGGTTTCTTCCTGCCCAAGGTCCTAGGGAAAGCTTCAAGCCTTCCTGGCACCAATCCTCAGGGTTTCTTCCTGCCCAAGGTCCTAGGGAAAGCTTCAAGCCTTCCTGGCACCAATCCTCAGGGTTTCTTCCTGCCCAAGGTCCTAGGGAAAGCTTCAAGCCTTCCTGGCACCAATCCTCAGGGTTTCTTCCTGCCCAAGGTCCTAGGGAAAGCTTCAAGCCTTCCTGGCACCAATCCTCAGGGTTTCTTCCTGCCCAAGGTCCTAGGGAAAGCTTCAAGCCTTCCTAGCACCAATCCTCAGGGTTTCTTCCTGCCCAAGGTCCTAGGGAAAGCTTCAAGCCTTCCTGGCACCAATCCTCACGGTTTCTTCCTGCCCAAGGTCCTAGGGAAAGCTTCAAGCCTTCCTAGCACCAATCCTCAGGGTTTCTTCCTGCCCAAGGTCCTAGGGAAAGCTTCAAGCCTTCCTGGCACCAATCCTCAGGGTTTCTTCCTGCCCAAGGTCCTAGGGAAAGCTTCAAGCCTTCCTAGCACCAATCCTCAGGGTTTCTTCCTGCCCAAGGTCCTAGGGAAAGCTTCAAGCCTTCCTGGCACCAATCCTCAGGGTTTCTTCCTGCCCAAGGTCCTAGGGAAAGCTTCAAGCCTTCCTGGCACCAATCCTCAGGGTTTCTTCCTGCCCAAGGTCCTAGGGAAAGCTTCAAGCCTTCCTGGCACCAATCCTCAGGGTTTCTTCCTGCCCAAGGTCCTAGGGAAAGCTTCAAGCCTTCCTGGCACCAATCCTCAGGGTTTCTTCCTGCCCAAGGTCCTAGGGAAAGCTTCAAGCCTTCCTAGCACCAATCCTCAGGGTTTCTTCCTGCCCAAGGTCCTAGGGAAAGCTTCAAGCCTTCCTAGCACCAATCCTCAGGGTTTCTTCCTGCCCAAGGTCCTAGGGAAAGCTTCAAGCCTTCCTGGCACCAATCCTCAGGGTTTCTTCCTGCCCAAGGTCCTAGGGAAAGCTTCAAGCCTTCCTAGCACCAATCCTCAGGGTTTCTTCCTGCCCAAGGTCCTAGGGAAAGCTTCAAGCCTTCCTGGCACCAATCCTCAGGGTTTCTTCCTGCCCAAGGTCCTAGGGAAAGCTTCAAGCCTTCCTAGCACCAATCCTCAGGGTTTCTTCCTGCCCAAGGTCCTAGGGAAAGCTTCAAGCCTTCCTGGCACCAATCCTCAGGGTTTCTTCCTGCCCAAGGTCCTAGGGAAAGCTTCAAGCCTTCCTGGCACCAATCCTCAGGGTTTCTTCCTGCCCAAGGTCCTAGGGAAAGCTTCAAGCCTTCCTGGCACCAATCCTCAGGGTTTCTTCCTGCCCAAGGTCCTAGGGAAAGCTTCAAGCCTTCCTGGCACCAATCCTCAGGGTTTCTTCCTGCCCAAGGTCCTAGGGAAAGCTTCAAGCCTTCCTGGCACCAATCCTCAGGGTTTCTTCCTGCCCAAGGTCCTAGGGAAAATGGTATTCCTTCCTGCCACCAGTTCACAGGAACATCTTTGAGTCCCAGGTCAGAGGCAGTGAACAGTTGCACTTGGTAAATTTAACTTTTCTGCTATGCAGAAATTCCTAAAATTCTGTTAGATGTCACTTGGTTTGTCAAGTGAAAAAATTGTCTGTTCTGGACTTTTATTTAAAGATTTTATGTCTAAATCCTGGTTAGAAAATAACTAAATATAGGAGTTGTGCAATAAGATAGTGACATTACCTCTGGCCCTTGTAGATCTGGTACTTAAAAAAATGTCAAGAAACAAAGGGCCAAGTAGTCTTTCAATCATACCATAGATAGAGGCAAAACACGCATTAACTCTGTGCACACACGTCTAAATCCAGGCCTTGAAACAAGAAATTCAACACACTGCTTATAGAAAGCGTTGATACTTTCAAATTCTTATTTTAACACCTGTTCACAAAGTATTTCCATACAGGATAATAGCCTGGCTGTTGATATTGTTCGACTAGCCCTTGGACTTTTCATCCTTCTCTCAATTTCCAAGCTATCCACTTCAGACCCTGAATGAGTGGATGTCTTATGAGCAATTGATTTATTATGTTCACTGTGTGTCAACCTGAGAAGTTCTAAGTCTAGCAATTTGCCTTGTATTAGGGTCCCTGGTGAGACCTCATTTGGACTACTATGTACAATTCTGGAGGCTGCACCTTCAGAAGGATATAAACTGGTTGGAGGAGGTCCCAGAGAGTGGTCTGTGGTCTTTGTTCTAAAGTATATGGGGACTAGAGATGTGAATCGGAACCAGAATCGGTTCGGATTTCAGTTCCGATTCACATCTCTATAGATGTGAATCGGAACCAGAATCTGTTCCGATTTCACTCCCGATTCACATCTCTAATGGGGACAGACTTAAAGACCTAAGCATGTATACTTTAGAGCAGGGGGGGTAAGCAAACTTTATAAACTGTGGCCCCCCTTCCATTCATGCAATTGGTCGAGGCCCCCTTAAAATGGGTTACTATATATATGTGTGCGCGCATATAAACACACACACACACGTACACTGAAGTACATACATACATACATGAAGGGTATTTACTGGGCAGCCAGATGGACAGAGATAAACAGATACTTTATACCTAGACAGACCCCACAGATAGAGAGAGAAAAAACATACCCCAAATGCAGACAGTTACAGAAACACAGACACCAACCCCAGACACAGAGAGGGACACAAGTAGGCAGACCGCACCATACACAGAGACAGATACCACACAGAGACCAAAGTACACTGGACAAACAGACACCACTATTGTAAAGGCTGGAAATTAAAAAAACAAAAACAAAAAAACAACAACTTTAGGTGCCAGCCAAAGTTTTTTTTTTAGGAGCTGAGAAAAACCCTATCCCACCTTGCCCACACTTAATATTTTTTTTGTTTGCTTATCTTTATTTTCTCATATTTTTACATTTCTTGCTTTATTTTCTCTTCCCCACTTCCTCATTCTCACTGGCCTCTTTGCCCATTCTCACCACTTCATTTCCCTTGTCGGGCAACAGCTGTGAACTCTTGCCCTGGGTAGGAGCCACTCCTGGGCTGAGGCCTGAGGGTGGCAGCTCTTCCTGGGTTGTGGAAAACTGCAGTAGCTGCTCCCATGAACAGTCCTGCTGCGGAGTAAGCCGTTCCACACCTGCAGCCACCACAGCAGAAGCAGTTCCTCTCCTGGCCCCTGAAAGATGCATGGCTAAGCTATGGATGCTTACAATGTCCTTGCATTCTGGCAACTCCTTACCTTCCTGAGCTTGCAGTGCCTCCATGGCACAGAGATTTGACAGCATTGCCATTTTTTAAATTTGACTGGGCTGCTAGTGTGCTTCCCCCCAGTTCTCACTCCTGCTCTAGAGGAAAGGCAAGGTAAGGGAGATATGAGAGAGACATTTAAATACCTCCAATGTTTCCATGCACAGGAGGTGAGACTCATTGGAAACAAGGCTCTAGAACCAGGGGTCATAGGATGAGGGTGAAAGGAGGTAGATTCAGACAATCTTAGGAATATTTCTTTACAAAGAGGGTAGCAGATGCATGGAACAGCCTCCCGGTGGAAGTAGTGGAAAGAGAAAATCAGTACCTGAATTTAAGGCAGCATGGGATCTCAGAGGAAGTGATGGGACTAGTAAAGCTAAATTAGTTGGGTGGATGGGAAGACTAGATGGACCATATGGTCTTTTTTTGCCATTACATTTTTGTGTAACTGCAGAAACTACAGACTTCTGGGCTGGTAAGATGCTACTAGCCTTATTAGACTAAGTTCCACAACACCGGTCCTAGAGGACCATAAAAAGAGCTGGTTTTCAGAGTAACCAAGTTATGCAAAATTAGCCTTGTGGTCAGATCACATGTATCCAAATAAATTGGATGAATATTTGTTGTTTATATCCTGAAAAACAAACCCGCTTACAGCCTCGACTGAGAACCCCTGCACTAAATCAGTCTGCATTGCTTGAACACAGAGAAACCATACAGAAATTTCTTACGTCACTTATGTCAGTGTCTCCAGCAAATTCCTTGTTCTTTCCTGTAATGACTGAAGAATCTCAAGGGCTTTGCTAGTGGGAGATGTTGCCATTAGGTCCAAAACAGGAGGCCTAGTCAGGAGCGTACCATCTCAAGCAATCCCGGGTTTTGTTTGCATTCTCCTTATCCGATCATGAAAAAGCAGATTTTAGCACTATTGCTGAGGCTCCTGTTCCTCACCTTTGGAATATCCATTATTTGCGTGCATACTTGGAGACACCAGATTTGTGTAGTCTGATTCAGGCTGTAATATCTACCTGTAACAACTACCACAAGTCATTCTAACTGGATTTCTTACTGTGCAAGCTGTAGTTTATACAGAATACTGCAGTCCACTTAATCACCGGAACCACCCTGCACGAATACATTCAGACAGTGTTCAAAGCTTTTCATTGGCTCCCAATCACCCAAAGGATAAATTTCAAGATTTTATGATTGATTTACTGTATTCTTCATGCACATACTCCTTGCTATGTTCTTTCATATCCATGTGTACCAGACAACAAGGGCCCTACATTCATCTCGGAAAGCCTTTTTTCAGGGTTCAAATGGGATCAACTTGGCACCTTTTCATGTTTAGGCCCTTCGCTTTGGAAAACATTACCCTCATGCTTTTAGGATCCTGGCACTTTGCAAAAGAATTTAAGTTTTGAATTTTATAAGTTCTGTTAATTTTGGCTTGTCCTCGTTTATGTTTTAACTGTACACCACATTTCAGCCTCTGTGGGAGAAGCAGTTGATAAATTTGAAGTTAAATTTCAGGGAGACCCTGCATAGTCAGCATGCAAGTGCAATCAGTCATCCCACAATGTGAATGACTAGCAGGCTAACTGCGCCTCCATTCATCTCCTGTACCATTTCCCCATCAATTCTCCTACCACCCTCTGTAGTCTGAAAACAGATTTTCAAGATACTGTCTGATATGACTTTCACGTATTTGTACCAAATCATTTTCGGAATGGCTGAAGTTTTTTGGGTTTTATTTTTAAGACACTTCTCAATTCCAAGATGTTCATATGTAGGGTTTTCTCCTCTGGAGATAAGATAGGGGCATGAGGGTGGGTCTGCACCCCTTAACCCTTGTATCAGGACAACAGCTGGGAGGGCACAGTCTTGGTCAGAGTCAAAGAGTCAGCTCAGTCACTTGGAAACCAAATGAACACAAGCAAAAAAAGAAAAAGCATGAGAGAAAACCAACTTTGCAGCTTCTTCAACTATAGGCTTTGCCTGCATTAACTTGTGGTATCGTTTGCAGATCAAGGATTGGTCTTACCACATCAAAAGTCATAAATGTAATAAAATAGTTGCTGAAAACAAAGTGAAACGCCATCTCCTTCTCCTCTGGAGATAAAATTGGTACAGAAGGGTGGCGCCTCATCCCTTGGGACTTATATTGGTGGTAAGCTGACAAAGGAATATACTCATCTTGACTTCCAGTGGTAGCAACTGAAATTGTAAGTCCGATCTGGGCACAAGTCAACATATTACTTAGCAACATGAAACTTGATCCAGAACAGCTTCTACCAGGAAATTCAAATTCAAACTCCTGCAGACTGTCACTGTCACTAACGACTGAAGTATTGAATTTCTGCTGATAAAAGAGATATCTTGTCCTCTGGAAGCTTAACCAGGTTTTTGCTTCTACAGAATTTTGACCCCAGATGAGAAAAACTGATGCAAGCAGGTCTTCACCCACTTGACTATACGTTCACGATCCTGCAATAGGTCCATCACCACATTAGGTCTCCTCCCTGATTTAATATATTCCAAATATCAGAATACAAATAGCTCACACAACCTAAGCTTTGCTAGAAGGGTTTTCAGGTTCTTGGTGAACACCAGTACTGTTGGATGTATGAAATAGCCTTGTGTTAGAAATAGGACCTTCACCATCTGGGAAGGAACATTTATATTAAGTGATGTAAATCAGGCCATTAACAAGTCAGAGCATGTATTCAAGGGGCAGTCCATTCTTGTAGGTCAAAGTCAAAACATTTTATCTTGTCAGCCAATCCTGAGCTGTTTATTAATGGTAGACAAACTTCTACTATTAACAGCACAGGACTGACTAACAAGATAATAAAGTATGTATTGATTTGAATAGCATGTTATTTTCTCCACTATATTGTTTGCTAATCAGGCCAGTATTCCATCAGGACAGAAGTCTTGAGGCAGATCTGGATTCTAAGTTATCCATGGAACCACAGATTCTTCAACTGTGAAGGATGCTTTTTTCTTCATCTATGCAGACTGTCTTCTGCGACTACAGCTGGATCAACAGGCTTTTGTCATGCTGATCCAGGCATTTTTCTTCTTACAGTTAGATTACATTAACTCTCCTAATGAGGCACCCTCAAAAGTCCATTATGTATTTGCAGCTAATCTAGAATATGGCTGTCAATTGTTAACAGGCACCAGCCATCAAAACCATATCTGGCTGGGGGGACACGCTAAGGAGACAAGCAGGTAGCATTCTGTTCTCTGGAGCTCCAGATGGATTAGATTTTTCCTTATTCCGTTAGCTATGATGAAACAAAGGTAAGCGGAGGTCTTACCCGGATGCATCTTTGCTTGTTACTGATCCTTTGGACTCTTTTCTCAGTGAACACAGTATGAAGCCAAGGAAGGGAAGCAAGAGGGTGATATGGAAGTGGAGTTGGCCTCCCCCGAGTCTTTGTTGAGCTCCAGCTGAATGTCTCTCCTTCATCCTCCAGCAGGGTTATCAACTAGCTATTGTGCTCATGGAGCAATGGCACAGGTTGACGTAGAGGGTCATTCCACCACAGTGGGATGTCTAAGAAACTGCCATTCAAGGAACCAAAAGCAAAGCAAGTGTTACTGCTTCCCTCCCAGGTCACTCGGAAAGTGTTTTGGTGACAGTAGAGGATACTTTGGATGCAGTAGTGTGAAGTAATGATCCAGTTTAAGGGGGGGGGGGGGGGGATGAAAAATCTGCTTGTAGCTGCTTTGTCTCTGGCTGGCGTCTCTTGAACTGATGAAGTTTTCACTTGCTTCTCTCCACGAATCCCCTCAAAATGTTTCTCTGGGTGTAATATGGGCTTGGATTTCATGAATGGAAACTGTTAACTGGATGTATATCTCAGGTGTTAATTTTTCCAAGAAGCCAAGGCTAAGTTTGTTTGGGAAGACTCTCGAGGAGTATCAGAATAACATTTCCACTTTAAAGAATATGAATGCTGTCCTTACCTGTGATAACTATTTTATATGTATCCTTTTTTGGGGATTTTATGGTAGTCCAAGGGCACACAAAACAATTTCTCTTGGGGCTACCTCCTTTTGCCACTTCCCTAATTTTAACAAGTCCCAAGGAGTGGATTCTTTCTATGGGGGAAAGGCGTAACCTTTTAGGCCCAGGCAGTGAACGGAAATCCTTTCTGAGGTGTGTCACTGTCCCCCTTTGGTGATGTTAGAACTGTAGAAACAGACAGAACATGATGTGGGTGCTCAAAAGAAACTTTACTCTGACTAGCAGAAATTAAATGTCCACTCACTGTGCTACTTGTCTTCCTTCACATTTGTGTTCAATCTGGGTCATACATAGGGAATTTTCTTCTTCGCTCGGTGCAGGTGTCCTCAGTACTGCTCTCTGAGCAGTTCACCCCCTTTTCTTGTCTGCGGAGCAAGGGTCCCAGCTGGGAAGGGAAATCTATTGAGGGAGCCCCCTAAATCCCAAAAAAACATTTTATACCTGTAGTCCAACAGAATCCCAGATGTTCCCAGCTTGTGTCCTGCATTCCCCGGAGTGGTTCTCCAATTTGATCCTAAATCTCTTCTCTTCTGACCTCTTTCTGTATTTTGACCTCTTAGGGGAATAGGTCTTTCCAGATATCAACAGGGCTTTTACACAACCCAGCCAGTGAGGAGGGGTGGTACAAAAACCCTCCTCACTAAAATGCAACTCAAAAATCCAAAACGTCATCATTGGACGAGGAGTCATTATAGTCCTCTCATTGGCTGGAAAGGAATGATCAGGTCTTCTCCCTCCTCTCTGGTTATGGGATTTGTCTCACCAGCAGGAACAGGATTCACCCAGGCACAAACAAAATTTAGAAAATCTTCTTACTAAAGTCTTTTCTACTCTCAGGAAGGGATAGCCCTTACCAGGCAAGGGGTATACTGGATTTGGGCAGCCTTGCAACCAAATAGTGCAGGAGCAAAACACAGCTCCTCTGTCAACAAAACCCAAACCAGACTGACTACATTCACTAAGGCTCTGACTCCCCTCCCCCCTTCTGGACATGGACTGAACCATTGCAGGCATCCTCGGGTGCTGCTGCAACATGGTCTGTCCCCTTCGCTATCACTTGCAGGGATCTATGGCCAACTACTGGGAGACCAAGGGTCCCCCACATACATAGGAAAATAGAAATCCTGGAAAATATTGTTATAAGGAAAAATGTGTGTTATATTAGGCTCCCTAAGTCTCCATTACCACCACTTGAAATATTTAAAAAATATTTCTTTGAAATTTTGAGATATCTGGAGAGAACCTTTGCACCATTATCCCAGGTTTTCTAGCTCTCTATGGGTAAGAAAATGTTTGTGAGGAAGGAGATAACGCTGTTTAAGAATTAAATCTGGACAAACTGGAACTTACAAAAATATGAGCATCAACTCAGGACTCAAGGGCATCCCTTTTAGCATCTTTTACCTTAGGACCTGATTGCAACTGGGCTGTGTGTGCTTTTTTCCCCCCACAATAAAGAGGTTATATTTCTAGGGGCTAAGGTTAGAATTCACCCAGATTTTTCAAGATGAACTCAAAAGAAGGATAAAGCTTTTTTTTTTTTTTTTTTTTTTTAAAGAGTTAAAGCATATTCAGTTTGGCAAGTCAAATCAAAAGTAAGGTTACTATCACTAGCAGGAGCTATGGCCTGGAATAGCCTTCCAGAGGAATTATGCATGGAAGAATGTTTTAAAACTTTTAAAAGGAACTTGAAGACTATTTGAGAAGGCTTTCCAAGGCAGATTTTTATGGCAGCAGGATTTTGTTTTTATTATGTATCATGATTGTTTATCTATTTTGACTTTTATTGTATTGATGTATTATAATTGTTTTTTGTAAGCTGTATTGAGTTTTACGACATTGCAGCATATAAATGATTTTAAATAAATAAAAGCAATGTGTGGATCAGAGCAACTTTAAGATTTCCTGTTAATGCTTAATCAAATATCAAGGGACATTTTTTAAACCTTGGCTACTTCAGAAATTTGAGAGGAGAGTTTGAGAAGAGAGTCTATTGGTGGAGGGTTGGGTGGAAATAGGGTTGATGTCTACTTGTCTAGCTTGCTTATTGCATGACTATTGTTATTGATTTTGATTAATTTTATTTTTTGATTTCCCCCCTTGGTTTGTGGACTTAGATTTTCAGATCAGCTGTATTTTGTTATAGTTTGCATTTTTTTCTTTTCATGTAGACATGATGAATGTTTTCTCTTCAAGGAAATTATGTTTAAAATTCTCTTTGAAATTTCATAAATAAAAAACATCTGGCTATCAATAAGGCACTAAGCAAGTTGTAAAATACTGACATTGACCTTTAAAAGAGATTGCTTTGCCCTAACTTATTTCCAGACTTGTCAGATATAAGCCAAACAGTGAGGTCTGCAAAGGAAGGCCTACTGTCTGTACCCTCATCTGCAACATCAGATTAATGAGCACAAGTCCAAGCTTTTGTTAAAGAGTCTCCCATTTTGTGAAATAGTTTGCTTAAAGCATTTTGTTTTATTTCTAATCATTGTTTTAGGGAAAACAATCTTAGCTGTTTGATCATGTTTCCAGTCTCTAATGGGCACATTTTAACCCATTGCATTGTGTTTTGTACAATCTTTGATGTACTAAAAAAATATGACCTTATTGGGATATTAGAGTGGGTATCAGGGGAAGACCCTTATGAGTGCTGGAACCAGGACTGGTCCCAGAGTTCTATTTTCTATGTGCATTAGAGAAATTAGGTACAGGAATAAAATTTATTTTCTCTTTGTAAGAGTTTGCAACAGTCAAATTTTTGCAGAGGAAAGGTGAGAGTTTCCTGGTGTAGCTGTATTCAGTTTTTGATTGAAAAGATGGTAACTGCAAGGATTATTAGAAGGGAGAATAGCTGATTAGATCTCTTTGTCAAATCACTTGTGGAGTCAATCGGAATGCTCTCCGTTCCACGTGCAGGGCCCCAGAGGCAGGCTGCGTTCTAGTCTCAATGCGTGGATGAGAGGGAGGAAGGCTTCAGATTTATTAGGAACTGGGAAATATTGGAAAAGGGAGAGCCTAATCCAACAGGATGGGCTCCACCTTAGCCAGGGTGCAACCTAGTTTTTACGCTAATATTTCAAAAGGAGAGGGCAATTTTTAAACTAAACCATGGGGGGGGGGGGGGGGGGGAAGTCAGTCACTCAGGACACACATGGTTCAGAAAGAGATATGGGCATAACAAGGAAGTTAGACTATCCTAATAGTGACATTGGGGAAAAGGCTGAAGTAGCCCTGGTGAAATTAAATAATCAATAGACAAAAATGAAGGATTCCAAGATTACCTGTATTACCTGCTAATAAACAGCTTATAACAAAAATTAAAAAAACAAAACATTAAACCGTATGCAAATGCCAGAAGTCTAAAATAAGACTGCAGAGTTAGAATATATGGCACTTAATGAGAAAATAGACATAATACATCTCTCAGATACCCGGTGCAGAAAGGACAGGGTGATACCAAGGTGCAAATTATATCAACAAGACAGGGCAGATCAAATTGATAGCGAGGTGGCACTTTATGTCAAAAATGGCATAAAGTCAAGCAGAATAAAAGTTCTGCAGGAAACAAAATGCACTGTGCAATCTTTATGAACAAATTCTGTGTGGAGGGGGAAGGTTTAGCAGTGGGTACATACTACAGTTTGCCTGGCCAGGATGAAGAATCAGTCTATGAAATGCTAAATTAGAAAGGCAAATAAAATTGGAAATAATAGATTTCAATTAACCCAATACTGACTGGGTAAATGTCTCATCTGTTGCACTCAGGTGGGGTTGATGCTACCCTTAGGAGGGATCCTATGGGTCCCCACTGTCGGCAGGCGGAGCGGGCTGACGGAGGCTGGCTGGAGCTTCGCCAATACCAGCCCTCGGTACCCGCGGGCTGAGCCTTTCGATACCGGGGCCGGCTGGAGTTAGGTGGGCGTCCATATGCAATCGTCTAGGAGAAGATAAAGAGGTCAGCCCAGAGACAGCAACTGTAGAACAGGAGTCTGTGCTGGACGAGGTGGAGTCCTGGAGACCTGGGCACCAAAAGGAACCAAAGTCTGAAAGGGGGCGCCTGAGCAAGAACAGACCAAAGCATGAGAGTCCACGTCCAGGACCAAAACTAGAGAAGCGTCGTAAAACAAGTAGAGGACGGGTCCAGGAGAAGATCAATGGCATGGTCAGGCAAAGCAGAGATCGGGTCCAAGAGATCAGTCCGAAGGAAAGCTGGGAAACAGGAATGCAGGAACGAAGAAGGCAATCAGGAACAGGAAATCGCAGGGATCAGGAACCAGGAACATGGAGGAATCACCAGGAGGCAACGAAGTACACGACCAGCGTGGAGACCTGTTGCAAAGACGACTAACAGGATCTGAGCCCAGCCTTAAGTACCAGAGCTTCAGCGATATCATCTGGGGCCACAGCCAAGTTCCCGCCGTGGGCCCTTAAAAGACAGAGGTGCACACACCTAGGGAGGAGCGCGGCGCTGGAAGGTGGCATCTCCGTGGATGACGCGGAGAGGCACGCCACGGAGCACAGAAGGCAGTCGTAGTACCAGGAGCACCAGGGATGGCCAGAGGACAGAGCCGGCGGCTTACCGCTGCGAGGGAAGTGGAACCAGACGCTGGATTGGGCATCCGAGGGTAAGAGGGCCAAGCTGCTTGCCTGCCGCGGCTGGCAAGGATCATCAGGATCTGCTAAGGAGGTAAAGTTCCTGGATGGCATAAATGACTGCTCCATGTAGCAGGTGGTCCTGAAAATTACAAGAAAGGAAGCTATTTTAGATCTAGTCCTGTGTGGAACTCAGGACTAGATGCGAGGAGCAGCAGTGGTGGGGCCCCTTAGCAACAGTGATCAGAATGCATTTAAATGTGACAATCATAGGGGGAAGGACATTACGTATATCAACTGCAGAAGCATTTCACTTTAAGAAGATTACAATAAAATCAGGAAATTAGAAAAATCTAAATGAAGCAGTTGCAAGGGTTAACAGTTTGCATGAGGCATGTCCATTGTTAAAAAAAATACTATTACTGGAAACTCAGATTAAATGTATTCCATGCATTAAAAAATTTAGAAGACGGACCAAATAATTGCCAGCTTGGTTAAATGGTGAGGTGAAAGAGTTCAAGCCAAAAGACATCTTTCAGAAAATGCAAAGCTGATCCAACAGAAGAGAGGATAGAACAAAACTGCCAAGTTAGATGTAAAACATTAATAAGGTAAACCAAGATCTTAAGGAAAGAAGCTAATCATTAAAGCAAAATCTAAAAATTTTCTAGTACATTCAAAGCAAGAAACCTGAGAAGCAGTTCAGTTAGACCTCTATATAGGAACTCATTTTCATTGGGGACACAACAGTTAAATGCTTTCCAGGATCCTCAGCTATTAGAAATGCAAACCAAGTGATCAAAATAATTAAAGAAGAAAGTAAGAACTCTGATATTAATGTTATCATCCATCTGGGAACAATGATCTCTAGAAATGGTATCCATAAAGTACCGGAAGATTTCCAAATGCTAGGGAAGATTAGTCACTTGGCAAAGACTATTGCCTTTTCAGAAGTGATATCTGTTCATGAAAAAGGAAAGGCTATGCCATATACATAATTTCAATGCCTGGCTCAAAATCTGGTATAAGGAAAGTGATTTTGGATACATCGGAGGCTGGGATCGTGTACGGGCAATAAAAAAAAAAAATATGGTAAGAATGGCCTACATTGGTCTATGACAGGAAAGAGGATGCCAAGTGAAAAATTCAGATCATACATTATCAGGCATTTAAACTAGGGAACAGGAGTGGCAGGAGGAGGCCAGTGAAACTGGCATGTCACCCCCAAGCAAAACAGGAAGAGGTAAGAGAAAGTAACAATCAATGAGTTACAAAATGCAGAAAACGTGACTAGGAAAAGCAGCTTGAAAGCTATGACCATAAATGCTCGTAGACTGGGCAATAAAATCCCAGATGTGCAGGCTCTAATGGTGGAAGTGAACTTGGATATTGTTGCTGTTATGGAGACATGGTTCACAGATTCTCATGATTGGGATACAGCCATCCCGGGGTATAATTTAAGGAAGGTCAGAGAGGAGAGAAAAGGGGGAGAAGCTCCATATGTCAAACACAATATCCAAGCAACTGAATTGCAAGGGTCGTGGGGTCGAGAAGAAGCATATGGACCAGCCTAAAAATAGAAGATTGTGATTCCATTTTAAATGGTGTGATCTACAGGCCACAGACTCAAACAGAAGAACTGGACAGAGATCTGAACATCCAAAAGGTGGAAAAGAAGGGAGAAACGATGCTCTTTGGAGATTTTAATCTGCCGATGTGGATTGGAGCATCCCTTCTGCAGAATCTACAAGAAGTAGAGAGAGATTGTGTATACCCTTTTTTCAAGGGGCTCTGCTCAAACAACTGGTAATGAAACCTATGAGGGAGTGTATGATACTCTATTTAGTGCTCACTAATGGGGATAATGGCTCTAATGCTGACTGACAAGTAACAGTGTGTAATGGGTAAATGGAACCTACTTTGAAGAGAGAATCATGTTAAGTGGAGTGCCACAGGGATTGGTATCGGGACCGGTTGTGTTCAATATCTTTGTGAGCAGCATTGCAGAAAGGATAGAAAGTAAAGTCTATTTGCGGATGATATTTAGATTTGCAGAGTGGACATGCCTGAAGGAATAGAGAGAATGAAAAGTTATTTAAGAAAGCCTAAAGAGTGGTTGAAGATTTGGCAGCAGATATGTCATGCCAAGAAGTGCAGAGTCATTTGGGATATGATAATCCAAAAGAGCTGTATGTGATGGGGGTGAAAGAATGATGTGATTGGACCAAGAGAGGGATCTTGGGGTAATGTCTTGTGATTTGAAGATGGCTAAAGCCAGAAGAATGCTCGTCTGCATAGAGAGGAATAATCAGTAAGAAAAAGGAGGTGATAATGCCTCTGTACAGGTCCTTGGTGAAGCCTCACATGGAATACTGTGTTCATTTCTAGAGCCCGTCTCTCAAAAGGATAGCGGTGATCCAGCGAAGGTAACTAAAATGATGTGGGGTTTGTATCGGAAGACTTATGATGAGAGGCTGAAGCATCTAAATATGTATATCCTGGAAGAGAAGAGGTGCAGGGGAGATATGAAACAGACCTTCAGATACCTGAAAGGTTTTATTGAGGCATGAACCTCGAGCCTTTTCAATTGGAAAAGAATCAGTAGAAGTAGGGCGGTCACAAAATTAAACTCCAGGGGGATTGACTCAGAACCAATGTCAGGAAATATTTCCTCATGAAGAGGGTGGTGGATGCCTGGAATGCCCTTCCGGAGAAGATGCCAAATGCACAGTCATAGAATTCAAAGAGGCATAGGATAAACACTGTGGACTCCTAAAGGCTATAGGACAGAAATGAAGAAAAGCGTGCATGGGGGTAACTTGCTAGTGCGGCAGTTGCTAGTAGAAAACAAGGAGATTACTACACTTAACCAATAAGTCTTGATGCTTTTTAATGCAACTGCAACATTGCTCTCCACATCATAGCGGGGGGGAATCTGATTCGGACATCTGCAAAGGCCCTGACTTTTACAGTCTGGGGTACTGATAAGCATGGGGGTAACCTGCACAGAGCAGCAGTTACAACTCTTAACATAAGACATGGGGATTACTATCCTTAACCAATAAGTTTGATGCTTTTGACGCAACCCTAACATCTCGCTTGAACAGTGGGGGGGAGAGGGAAATTGGATTCAGACGACAGCCATCATGGGTGGTCTGGGCACTGGTATGCAGATATAAGGTAAAAAGCACAGAACTGCTTCTACGGCCAAGTCTATAAGCAAAGCACATCCAGCAGCACTGTGTGAATTTTCAAGGCAATTCATCACCTAGTAAAAATGTTGCCAGCAGTAAGGATAACCACACGGAGTGGCAGCTACTACCCTTAAGAGAAACTTGGGAGTAACTTGCATGCAACAGCAGTTACTACCATAAGAAGTTTGCTGGGCAGACTGGAAGGACCATTTGGTTTTTTTTACTGCCATCATTACTATATACACACACATATATATATATATACACACACACACACAGACACACACACACACACATATGCTCAAGGGATAAAAGTGGTGCTGTAATCATGCATTTCAATACAGTTATACTTGTTTGTTTAGTTTCATTTGTATTACATTGTTTAGGGATTTTAATATTGTACATCTCCTTGGATGACCAACTGAAAAAACTAAATGAATTTCTTTTTTTGATATTTACCAAAGAAAATGCTGGGAAGATACCTATATTGGAAACATTCTTTGTTGGTGAGGATTCCAACAAACTGTGAAGATGATAGTAAGAGAATAAATTGACAAACTAAAGAGAAACAGTCACCAGGACTAGATTGTATTTGCCCAGAGTTGTGAAAGAATTCAAATATGAAACAGTAGACATACTATTAGCAATCTGTAACCTATTAGTCCACAGTATCCGAAGACTGGAGGGTTGCCAATGTAATGCCATTTTTAAAAAGGGATCCAATATTATACAGGAAACTATAGACTGATATCAGATCCAGGCAAAAAGGTAGAAGCCATACATAAAAACAAATTACTGGCCACATAGCTAAACATGACATAATGGGGATAAACCAGCATGGATTTAGCAATCCATAGATTTTACGGTGTTCAACATGTGGCTAGGGATGAGCCTTCAGAAAGAATGTAACTGGATTTGAAACAATCTCACATGAGATTCCTCAGAAAATTAAAAAGATTGAGTAGGAGGTGATGCCCTATTGTGGCTTTGTAATTGATTAAAAAGACAGGAAACAGTATGTTCCTAAAATAAGATTGTGGTCTAAATAACAGATGATGTTCTGGTGGTTGTATAAATGTTGAGAGAAAATATGTTTCAGAATTTCTGTGCAAAGTTTTTCTTTCTAAATTGTATAAAAAGCAATAAAGAATTAAAAAAAAAAAAAAGACAGGAAACAGGACGAAATCAGGAGTGGCAAACTCCAGTCTTCTAAAGCCCCAAAAGGCCCAGTGTTCAGGATATCTGCAATTAATATGCATGAGAGAGATTTGCATACAATGGAGGCGGTTCATGCAAATCTCTCTCATCCATATGCATTGTGGATATCCCAAAAATCTGACCAGCCATTCCCGGACTAAATGCTCAGTTCCCTAAAGGAGAAAGGTCAGTAGGGTGCTCCAGGATCAGTGATGTTTAGCATATTCATAAATGATATGGTAAAGGCATCAATATGTGAGGTGATCGCAGATGCAGATGACACAAAATTATTTAAAGTGGTTAAAACAGGAGTGGACTATGAGGAACTGCAGAAGGACCTTGCAAGATTAGAGGACTGGGCATTTAACTGGCAAATGAAATCTAACATGGACAAGTTTATTGAATTTGACTGAATACAATAATTTTAAATAAATGCAAAGTGATGCACATAAGGAAAAATAATCCTAATTACGGGTATACAATCCTGGATTCCATGTTGGGCATTACCACCCAGGAAAAAGATGTCAGTCATTGAGGACAATACGTTAAAATCCTCAGCTGTGTGTGGAAGCAGTCAAAAGAGAAAGAGAATGCTAGGAATAACTTGGAAAGGAATGGAGAAAAAATAAAACAGAAGTCTTCTAGATTCAGATAACAGAGACAGGAAACAGATCCAAGCTCCAGCAACTTTCTAAGGAAACTGCCCAATTTATACAAGTATAAATACAAGATTATGCAGGAAACAAGATAGCTGTTGGGGGAGAAGTGAGAGACACAAGGCTGGGAGGACTGGATAGCTAGCCCAAGCATCTCACAGCATCACCTGCAGGCTGGAGGTGAATTCAGTAATGCATTCTCACAGGATCATTGGTCCTGGCTGATGAGGTGTGTTATCTAACATTCAAAAAGCATGCTACTCTAGTTATAAAGAGTGTATTCATTGATTGCATCACTATCAGAATTTTAAAATTATTCCATACAATTAGGACATGATTAACTCCTAGATATTTTGGTTTAGGATTATCAGATCATATCCTCTGGTGCAAACAGCATTAGGGAGAAGGTTCATAATGGTAACATACATCATTTTATCTTTAACTGTCAATAAGAAGAAAATCTGCTTACAGTAGCCAAACAGCTGAGAAAAAATATTTGATCATATCCCTTTGTGAAGAATGTGAGAGGCATATAGGGAGAAGGAAAGCAGAATAACCAGTATCAGAAACACATGATGTAAGAACATTTTCTTTAAAGCTTTACAGAATATTTAATGTGGAAAAGTAGAGTCCAGATGAAAATATTAACTTCTAGGTTGCTAGTTAAAAGCTGTATACAATTTAAAATGATGGTTATTGTATTCAAGTTAATTCATGCGGACCATAAATGCATATTACATGCTAATTTATGCAGGTATGATCCAGGGCAGAATGTTGAGATCGGATGGCGCTGCAGTTTTAGAGATGCCATCCAGTCAATATTATCGTTTGCAACAAACACACAGTAGAGCACCCTTATCTGCAGCTCCATATATGTGGAATAGTCTGCCAGTTAAGATGAGAATTGATAACGATTAAAAAAAAATAATTTTAGGATGCATCTAAAAACCTGTTTCAGAAAGCTTTGAAGTGATTTTGTTATTATTCTGGTTTTAATTGTGTGTTTTATTGAACATTTTGTGAATGTAAATTTCTAACCCGCTACGAACAAATTATTGGAGGAGGCAGGATATAAGCATCTTTAAATAAAAATTAAAGACAGTACTACCCTGGCAATGAAGGAAAACCCTGCACTACTCTGCAACAACCAGAACAGAGAAACAGAACAAAATCCATTCTGCTCCTGCAACATAAACAGGTCAAAGTTCCTAATATACCCACCCCTGAGGTCATGCTTCTCATGCTAACAGGTCAGTTGGTCTGCACCATTCGTTAAAGTGATGGTTGTGCATCTCTGCTATTAATTGCATCAGTGGCATGGGATCTTCTTGGTGTTTGGGTAATTGCCAGGTTCTGGTTTGGCCTCTGTTGGAAACAGGATGCTGGGCTTGATGGACCCTTGGTCTGACCCAGCATGGCAACTTCTTATGTTCTTATGATAGCGGGAAAGGTTTCTTTTCTTTTCTTAAATGTTGGCAGCCACCTGGTGCAGGGCCTACAGATAAGAAGCACTAACTCGATCCTGCTAAGCAGAAGGATGCTACACGCTCTAATGCCGTACCTGAAAAATCCCTCTTCTGCAAACAGTCAATAGCGTGTTTAGACACAGGGTGCTAAGACACCTAAGGCATTTCTTGCCACCAGACAAAATTTTATTAAGAAACCAGTGAAAAACAAATCGTACTCTGGAAACTTTCCTTATTTTTGTCTTGTATATTTTTAGATTTTTTTTTTTTGCTCTGTATTATCCACAATTCAATGTTTGTAAATATTTTGCTGGGTTACATTTGCATTTCCTGACTTCGGTGTTCTGGATTTGCCTGCTCAACTCTCTCTAATTTTTCAGTCTTCTATAGCCTTGAAGGGAACAGCCCCTGGCTGCAGCAACACCTCCTAATCACTGGGGCTGCCGCAAAACCTGAGCCCTCAAGCAGCAGTGGCTCTGTTTTGGGTCCAGGTTTGCCGCCACCGTGGCAAACATCCCTCCAAGTGAGGTGGTGAGACGTTCGGCTCAGGTCATCCCATCTCAGTAACCGACTCATGTCATTCAAAGACTGCCATCTATCTCGGTGATTAACAGGGAGAGATATCCCTTAGAGCATCTATTAATGCATATGATATAGGGAGAAAGACATTCCTGTTCCTTATTTCTATCATATTCCAGGAGAGACAGCTCTTAGAGGGCTATTTAATTCTGTTCAATACTTTATCCCATGTAACTTCTATTTACTTATTATGGTTTTTGTTCATAAATACCTAGTACAGCGGGCTATCAAGATTCTTGCACAAGTAAGTATAGTACATTGAATTTCCTGCAAGCCTGAACTGACGCGACATGCTGACACACTGTGTACATGGCTGCTCCACTTTTTTCCTTGGCGTCTTAAGCTCTTTCCGCATTACTCTCTTCCCACCAAAAGGCCTGAGGCCTCCTATGTGTAAACTAACCACAGGTCTTTGAGCAGCTCATGTATTTACAAACTGAGGCATGTTAAAATCAAAGGAGAGACCATATGATATAATTCGCATTAACATGTCAGCAGGCTGACAATTTATATAGTCAATCCACAGAAGGTGGGGAGAACTAAGACTCCATAATTGTTTAATGCCTACTTAAACCAACAGTGGCTTTCCTACAGGAACAGCCGCATGTGCTGCACAGCTGTCAGCCAAGCAATGCCAGGGGGCTGGAGGAGTGCCAGGCAGCTGATAACAGGTTTCCCTTTTCAGCTGCTGCCCATTAAACTTGGAAAATGGAACGCAGAGCTTCCATGCCCCCCCCCCCTGCAGAAAACCAAACGGCTTCTTAACATCAGACGTGAGCTCAGAGAGGGCTCACGTGGGATGCTGCCGCAGCTCTCCCTCCTAGCACACAGATCTCGCTCAAATAGTCATGATCTGTGATTGATTCAAAACCCCCCCCCCCCCACACACACCCTCTCTCACTTCCTGCTCACACACACATACACACAGGATTGCTGGGAGTCTGAGCATTAAATTCAATAATGGAGACGAGCAGGAAGATGTAGAAATTGGCCTCTAAACCACCAGCTTGTGAACTAAAAATCGCACTGGGAGAAAGATAAAAATAATCCAAGTCTCAGGGACAGTGAGGCAGCGAGATATGAAAGTCATCCAGGAAAATAATTTGTACAGTTTTCAACAGAGATGGTCCAGAGAAATTTGAGACTGAAAGGATCCATAAGGCTCTGGAGGGCCAAAGCTAAAAGGAGACCACGGACGGCAGCAAACATCTACATTTTCTCCGCTGTGTGGCAAGAAGCAAAAATACCGAAGCAGCCATGAAGAAGACAAATTTCTATGGAAGAATTAGAAAAATATCTTTTCCAAGAATTGGTGGGGGGAGGGGGAATGCTTTACCAAGAAGTATTACTAGATCAGGTATGTGGGGGACTTTGCAGGCTAGATTTGTCAGACAACAGATCTGGGCCTAGGGCAGCAGATATCTGGTGACATAGCAGGCAGAGCCAAATTGTCCCACCCCCTAGCAATAAAACAAACAAAAAAAAACCTATCACATCTACCACTCTCTGATGCTCGCATGCCTCGGCAGAAGAACCACCACCAGCTTCCCTGCAGAAACGAAGTACAAACGAAGATATATTGCTGCTGCCTTCTTCCCCTCTGAGCCAGCCTGGACGGGCCAAAAAAAAAGTGCTCCCCACTGCCACCACCAAAATAAAAGGAAGATTCACAGAGAACGGGCCCAGCGACTGGGTCTTCTAACCAGCTCCTGCCTCCATGGGCCCCCCTCCTACCTTGTGCACCAAACAGTTGATCTGACTCACACAGGAGGGAAAGGAGACAGCGGCAGCAAGAACAACTAGAAACATCCGATTGCTGGCCCTGCTCTCCTGCAGACTGGGCAACTGGGGGAGTGGAATGGAGAGGGAGCCCCGGGAGACTGGAGGAGGAGCAGCCTTCAAGCTGGGGACTTGGAGCTGAGAAGAGGCGATGAGGTGGGAAAAAATAGCAACAGATTTAGAAGGAGGAGAGCATGGGGACTGAGGGTCGAGTTTGGGAGACAGGGGCATCCTTGAAGTGGTAGTGGGGGAGGGCCATCCCACCAAAAGTGCATAGGAGTGAAACAACTAAATTAATCCAAGGGAGGGGGGGGGGGGGGGGGTGTGCTGACCACATCTACAAGCCAATGAACAACAGATGTATATGAACAGTCATTGCTAGAAACAAAAATTATTCACACCATGCAACATAATTTTAACTGGAATGGCCAGTTGTGTGTGTGTAAGGCAGTGGTTCTCAACATAGTACTTGGGGCACAACCAGCCATTTGGGTTTAGATGATACTCATGAATATGCATACAATGGAGGCAGTGCATGCAAATTTGTCTCGTGCATATTCATTGTAGATTTCCTGAAAAATAAACTGGCTGGGTGTGTCCCAAGGACTGGGCTTAGAACCCCAAGTGTAAGGAACCTGAGAAAATTCAGAAAATTTTTGGAGAAGACTGACCAATCCCCAAAAGTAATGTGAGGTTTTTATACCACCTTTTTGGTCCACAAAGGACCACCAAGGGAAGCACAACAGCACCACATGGTAGAATAGGAAATTGCTAATAGACTGAACAGTTAATCACGTTTGCTTTGTAGGGATTTGGAGCTGTACCAAGGAGTGAAGGTTAGCGTTAAAATGTTATGCTAAACAGGTTGGACAAATATGTATTGGGAAAGGTTGATACTGGATGAGAGTGTGTCTGCGTGCTTGTAATTGGGAAAAAGTGATCCAGGTCTCATTAAGACCAAGTGAGAAGTTGGTAGCCTGAGCTATTGCTTAGGGTAAATGAAGAGGAAAGATTTAAGGGTAGGGATTAAATATCTGTAAAGTGTTTCAGTCACCGGGCCAGCCTGGCATCCTATGCAGTTGGGTGTTTGCTTCTGGCTCACCACAATGATGGCCTCTGTGGCAATGCCTATCCCATAGTCTCTCTTACGCATTAAGAAAGATGGAAGGAAGGGAAAACGATTACAGTCATGGTTAAAAGGTGAAAGAGGCTATTTTAGCAAAAACATCTTCATTCAAAAATTGGAAGAAGGATCCATCAGAATAAAATAGGATAAAGCATAAGCACTGGCAAGTTAAATATAAGAAATTGATAAGACAGGCTAAGAAAGAATTTGAAAAGCTGGCCGTAGAGGCAAAAAAAACTCATAAAAACTTTTAAAAATTTATCCGAAGCAGAAAGCCTGCAAGGGGGTCAGACCGTTAGATGATCGAGGGGTTAAAGGGGCATTTAGGGAAGATAAGGCCATCGTGGAAAGATTAAACAATTTCTTTGCTTCTGAGTTTACTTAAGAGGATGTTGGGAAGATACCCGTTCCGGAGAAGGTTTTTATGGGTAATGATTTAGATGACCTGAACCAAATCATGGTGAACCTGGAAGATGTGGTTGGCCTGATCGACAAACTGAAAAGTAGTAAATCATCTGGACTGGATGGTGTAACTAGAAAAATGAAATTTCAGACCTATTTCAATTAATTTGTAACCTATCATTAAAATCATCCTTTGTACCTGAAGATTGGAAGATGGCCAATATAACCCCAATATTTAAAAAGGGATCCAGGGGTGATTTGGGAAACTATAGACCAGTGAGCCTGACTTCAGTGCCGGGAAAAACTGTGGAAACTGTTAAAAAGAATAAAATCATAAAACATTTAGATAGACATGGTTTGATAGACATAGCCAGCATGGATATACCCAAGGGAAGTCTTGCCTCACAGATCTACATTTTTTTGAAGGGGTGAACAAACATGTGGACAAAGGTGAACCGGTAAATATGGTATATTTGGATTTTCAGAAAGCGTTCGACAAAGTCCTGCATGACAGGCTTCTAAGAAAACTGAAAAGTCAATAGATAGGAGGTGATGTCCCTTTGTGGATTTCAAGCTTGTTAAAGAACAAGAAACAGAGAGTAGGATTAAATAGTCTGTTTTCACAGTGGAAAAAGAACAGTGGAGTGCCTCAGGGATCTGTACTTGGACCAGAGCTTTTTAATATGCTAATAAATGAACTGGAAAGGGGTATGATGAGTGAGGAGATCAAATTTGTGGATGACAAAATTATGTAGATTAGTTCAATTTCAAGCGGATTGTGATGAATAGAAAGAGGACCTTGCAAGACTGGAAGATGGCTTCCAAATGGCAGATGAAATTTAATGTGGACAAGTGGAAAGTGATGAATATAGGGAAAAATAACCTTTGCTGTAGTTACACAATGTTAGCTTCTATCTTAGGAGTTACCACCCAGGAATGAGATCTAGGCCATAGTGAATAATACATTGAAATTATTGGCTCAGTGTGCTGTGGTGCTCCAAAAAGCAAACAATGTTAGGAATTATTAGGAAAGGAATGGCAAATAAAAGAATGGATGTCATAATGCCTCTGTATTGCTCCATGGTGAGACCGTCCCTTGAAAACTGTGTGCAATTCTGGTCACTGCATCGCAAAAAAGATAGTTGCACTGGAGAAAGTGCAGAGAAGGACAACCAACATGAAAAGGGAAATGGAATGGCTGCTCTATGAGGAAAGGCTAAAGAAGTTAGGGTTGGAGAAGAGACTGAGGGAGGGATACGATAGAGGTCTACAAAATCATAAAAGGATGAACAAGTTAATGTAAATCTGTTATTTACTCTCTCAGATAATGGAAAGACTAGTGGGTACTCCATGAAGTTAGCAAGTAGCTCGTTTAAAATAAATTGAAGAAAATTCTTTTCACTCTGTGCATAATTAAGCTCTGAAATTCATTGCCAGAGGATGTGGTTACTGCAGTTAGTGTAACTGGGTTTAAAAAAGGTTTGGATAAGTTCCTAGAGAAGAAATCCATAAATTGCTTTTAATTAATAAGCAATATTAGCTTGTGATTTATTTAATGTTTGTGTACTTGCCAGGTACTTGTGACTTGGATTGGCCACTGTTGGAAACAGGATACTGAGCTTGATGGACCCTTGGTCTGACCCAATATGGCATATCTTATGTTGTAGGATTTTAGGTTGGTGAATTTAGTTCAATATGTAGTGACAACTGGCATCAAATAAGTTCCAGGATAACGAATAGTGCTCAAAGTATTTCCTGGCATATGAATGGTTTTAATAATTCAGTGAAGACTATCTAAGGTGGTTTATATAAATTCACTGAGAACAGATGCAGTTCTTTAACAGGTTGTGAACAGGTCAAATTGAAAAGTAAGTTGGCCAAGTGTTCTGTAGCCCCCTTCTCACAGAAGCAAAAAGGGATGGCGATTTTGATTAGAAAAAAGGTTGTGCCTTATAGGTGGTTGCAAGTCTTCCACTATTCCAGAAGTGAAATGGATTGCAACATCAGGACAAATAGAGGAATAGCAGGTGTTGCTTATTATACTATGGACCAAATGATGGCTCTCTGGGATCCTTGAGGCAGATTTATAATTTAATACTAAATCTGAATTGCTCTAAAATAATTTAGAGGGTGAGTAATGAGGTCAGAGATTCTGTTCTGAATAAATACAACTTCCGACAATAGGTTGAAGAATAAGCAATATCAATCACCAGATGACGGATTACGATACTTTGGAACTTTCACCCTGATTGCAGGGACCAGACTAGTGTTTGTGAGAAAAACAAAGACGGGACATAATGTGAAGAACTCCAGGACTGGCGCAGCTGGTCTTTCAGATAGGGCTGGGTTAGGGCTAGGTTAGGTTTGGTTAGGCCCATCGCCAGGGCCTGGCCCTAAGGTCACCAAATTCCAAACACTTGGACATGTGTAGTAAAATATTCACCACTACCCTTCCATATGACGACTATTTAAAAAAGCTTTTATTACTTGCCTTGTTACTAGAAAACTGTGCACAAAGTGAGGTGCAACCATATCAACCCAAATATTAAAATACCAACATCATCCCAGAACAGTCAGGAAAATTACTTAACTGCCACTCTCACCATTAGGAGAACTTTTTTTTTTTTTTTTTAACACACTTTATATCACATCTCTTTACCCACTACTGCTATTCCAGGAGCTGTGCAAGGTTATTAGATGCCCTACGCTAGGGCTTCCCAAATGTTTAGCCAATGTGACCCCATTTAACCACTTGAAAATGTATCTGACCCCAGAGGACGACCAAAACAAGTTTGCAGGGGTGCGGTCCCCCTCCATCACTCACTCCACTCTCACCCTCCCCACACTCCAGCTGATCCCCTCTCTCAAACTCTATCCCCTCCAGAGGACCTCCTCTCTCAACCTCTGCCCCTCCAGCTGATCCCCTTATATCCTGAGCTCCTCTCACCTTCCCAGACCATCTCCTCTCTCACCCACTTTAGATCCTTCCTATCTTCTTAGCTAATCCTCATCTCCATGCCATTTTTATAACCCCTAAATGATCCTGTCATCCCTTCCTCTCACCTAATTCTCCACCCACCTCTTGCTCACCCCCCAGCCTTATCTCCAACCCTTTTTTCACATTCCCTTAGTTGATTCCCCTCTCAAGCTAAATCCCCCATTTAATCTTCTGTCATACCCTCCACAGCCAATTCCTCTCCAGGTGATCTAACCCTCAAACCTCTCTTGAATCTAAACCCTTCCATCAAATAGTCCCTTCACCAAACATTCCCCTGGTCAGCAATATTTCCCTTTTGAGCTTGGACCAAAGGTGGATGACAACTAATGAGAAGAGGGCAGGCTGTTGATAGGAGCAACCATTTTTTCTGGGGTAGGTTCAGTGGTGGTTGAGGAGACAGGAGAAGTGGCAATCTCCAATATCTGTGCACACGCAGAGCACCCTTCCCTTCATGGCTGTCCCAAACCCAATTGTGATCTGCAAGCAGCAGCAGCAGCAGCAATAATAATTAAAGTCAGTATAGGGTCTGTGAGTCAGTGCAAGCTCACACAGACCCTGCGGCTGCCCAAATCAATTCTTGTTTAGGGTTTCCTATTATCACAGCAACTCATGCAAGGGCAGGGCCTCTGCAAGGCCTGCAAGTGTGTGCTAGCCCACAGGCTCTACACTGACTTCCACTACTAATGCCGCTACTGGTCCTAAAAGAAATATGTTGCCCTTTGAGACATTTGCGACCCCATTTGGGGGTCACAACCCACAGTTTGGGAAGCCCTGCCCTAGGTAAAGCTAACAGCCTTGTGTGACCCCCTTCCCCCAAGCCCTCCCCACACACAATTAAAAAATTAAGCAGTTATTGTAACAGATTTTACATGGAAAAGGACATTCAAAGTATAGTTTTCTGAAGTAAAAATATCACTCATGCACTGGTTGGCACCATGCACTGCTGTGGTGCCAACCAGAAAACCCTGCAAGAAGGACATTTGGAATCCATATGGTATTGGGTGTAGGCTTGGCCACCAGAAGCCACGAGTAAACTGAATTACCATTAAAATATAGTACATCTCCCAAACCAAAAGCACACTACCTACTGGCACTCAAAACATAAAAACCCTATCTCAGATAAGGCAATGCTGCAATTATTATACTGGGCCCTTAAACACCAATACACCTATTAGGAGAACAGAACAAGCCAAGCTGCAATACATCCCTACACAGAGACTACATGCCAGCACAACACCTCACCTAGGTCACACAATGTAGAACACAGACAATCCTCACCAAATGCAGACTAGAGAGACCATAATATATAAACAGAAACATGCAGACAAAAACTGAACTGGAAGCTGCAAAAAGCCAGACTCTGTATATAGTGCAAAAATTGTAAAAACAAACATCTTCATCCCTCATAAAACAAAAACAAGAATTATAAAAATCATAATAGTGAAATAATACAAATAAATACATATTGCAAAACAATTGACTAACATCCAATAATTAACTCATTTTAAAATTTAAAAAAATGTGCCAATCACTAAAATATCAGAACCGCAGACATCAAATAAAGTCCAATAGTTAAAACACATAGTTTTTACCCCTGACCCCAGCTCTCCATACCTGAGAACTTATTTTCAGTCACCCTGTCAGTCAACCTTATTACTTTATCTTCTCTCCCATATACGTGGCTGACCCTTCAGTTAGCCACTATATGGCTCTAGGTCCCTTACCATTAGGGCTAGTAACAGCAATGGGATTTTCTACTCCCTTTCAGTACCTTCACTGGGCTGACTGTGATTGGCTATCCCGAGGGCAGAAGGTGGAGCTAGAGGTAGAGAGCATGCTCAGTTTGAGTTGGTTCTTGCTGAGAAAGGAGCTGTTTTTCTTTCGTCCTGCTGAGTTGGGCCCACAAATCCAACTTGGTGTTTTTTCTTGCGTTTCTAGGGGGATTTCTTACCCTGTCCGATAAGGTCTGCCTCATTTTTAAAGAGGTTTTGTAGATTTTGGTTAAGTTTTTGATAAGTTTTTCTTGTTCTGGGGAACACCCTGTGCTTTGGAGAAGGGCAGCCCCCCCCCCCCCCCCCAAGTCTTGAGAGCAAGGGTTGGAGACTTATGAGCGACCCCCTCTACTCCCTAAAGGAAGCAAGACCAGTGACATCACTACCCAGTGTGAGATATTTTGGAGAGAGACATTTGGATGTTACCCCTTTGTTAGTGTGGAGGGTTTTCCCACTCCACCTCTTGGAGGAAGGCGCGAGAGAGCTTTCATCAAGACTGAAACATCAGGCCTCTCTCCCAAAGAAATCACACAGAGAAGAAGATAAGATTGTAACATCAAGATCTGGAGACTCCCAACCAGATCTCCACCCCCAAAGGGATCAGGACACAGGCTGTGAATAAAAAAGACAGAACTTTGGAATCAGGTCGGATCTTTTCGTGTCATGGGGCTCCGTCTAAGACTCCCAACTTTCTGAGCTGTTTGTGCACAAATGAGGAGACGGTGACAGGTTCTCTCCGAGGAGCTAGACAGATTGACACAAGCATCCCAGCAGAGAGAGAGAATGTAAATAGTTCAAATGTACAGTTTCCTTTGTGGAAAATTTGTGGGACAGTGATTTGATATTTTGGAAATAATCAGTAAACCTTATCTTAACACCCAGTCTGAGTCCAGCCTGTTTGTCACTGAAGGGAATCCATCACCAGAGATACACATGCATCAGGAGAAATTCTCCATCACTTGGGCCACAAAGAATTTCCTTTCTCCCCATAGAAAGAGCTCACTTCCCGGGAGGTGCAGAAAGTAGGGGAAGGATGGTGAGAACAGCCCCAAACAACAAATACTTTTATGGCCCTAGGGGAATAGTAATCCCCCCCCCCCCCCCCACACCAAAGGGTTACATGCACAAATTCCCCAACATACACATATTCATTCTCTCACACATGTTGAGTGTCATGCACACTCCTCTCTCAAACACCCAGGCTTCTCACACTCACTGGCTCTCTCCCTCACTTACACCCAGGCTTCTCACACTCACTGGCTCAATCTTCCTCACATACACACATGCACTGGCTCTCACACACTGGCTCTCTCTCACTCTCACAAGCAGGCTCTATCCCCTCCCCCCACCTACATACAGGCTCTTTCATACTCACTGGTTCTCTTCCACTCCCATACAGAGGGGCTCTCAAACACAGACCCCTCCCCCTCTGCCTCAATGTACACATACACAGGCTTTCACACGCATTGTCTCACCTCCCCCCCCCCCACTGGCTCACACATACTCACTGGCTCTCTCCCACAATACACAGGGTCTCACACTCACTAGCTCAATCTTCCTCACATGTACACACACACACACACACACACACACACACACTGGCTCACACATACTCACTGGCTCTCTCCCACAATACACAGGGTCTCACCTTCACTGGCTTGCTCTCCCTCACATATAAACTTGGACTCCCTGCCAGTTCTCTACTTACAAGGTGCATCTTCTGCTGGAAGAGCCTAAGGTCCCTGCTGGTCTGCTAATCCAGGGGCACATCTTTGTCCAGCAGGGCTTGAGCTCCCTACCAGCCTGCTACTCCCAGGGGGGCATCTTTTTAAGATGGCAGGGCTTTGGCGCCACGCCAGCCCGCTGCTCCTGATGTGCTTTTTCATCCAGGCTGCAGCTCCTTCCGCCCAGCAATGGTGCCTTCAACTAAGTTAACACCAGCCCTACTGCCAGTGGTGTACCTAAAGTATTTGGCACTTGGGGTGGATAATTCCTTTGGCACCCTCACCCCCAAGGTTCACTTCTCCATCACCCCCCATCAGTGATCTCCAGTTCCCCTCTTGATCTTGCGCACACACACACGCCCCCCTCCTCTCTCTCTTGCATACACAACCCTTCATGAGGGATGAAGGATATGGTTTGGGAGGACAGAAGGGTATCGGGATTGGTAAATGCAAGGAGAATAGGTAAGAGTAAGGAGGGGGAAGAGAAAGAAGGGATTCTGGATTGCAGAAGGGGACCCAGGATCAGGAGAGGGACAGATGATTCACTCACATCCTTCCTAACATCGATCCCTTCTTTCACAGCTGCTTCCCTCATTCCCAGTTCTGATCACCTCACTCACACTCGACAACTCCTCTGACCGCCTCACTCACTCTTGTGCCCAAATCCCTTCCCTCAGTCTCCATCCTCTCCCTCTGATCCTCTTGCCCCAATCCCCTCATTCACTTTCTCCTTCTCTGCATCCTCTGATCTCCTCATTCACTGTTACCCCATCCCCGTATTTATTCTTCCTGGCCCTGCACTCCCTTCAGTTCCCTCACCATCCCAACCCACTCTCCCTCCTTTCCCAACATTTTCTCCAAGCCTCCTTCACTCCTGCCCAACTACCCATCCCTGTCACATACCTATATTCAATCCCCACTCCATGCTCTTCTCAAGTACTTATCCCCCTCCATGATCCAACAGCAGGAGGAGGAGAGCAGCAGATCAAGGTGCTTCCTCCTCTTTTGCTGCACAGGGCCGACAGCAACATCAACGGCGTGGCTGTGTGTTCAGCCACATGGTTGAAAACTGCAGTCAGGCCTGGAAGGCAAGAGAGGAGGAAGCACTTGAGGTGCTTCTGCTCCTCTTCCTGCCATCAGATCAGTGAGCAAAGAGGGGATAAGGAAAAGGCCTAGACTATTGCCAGCAGGGCCCCTGGTCCCCTGCAGCAATGCAGCAGAGAGGAGCAAAATCTGCAGGAAGAAGTGAATTCTGCGGTGCATCCCACAGCTGTGGAATCGCAAGAGACCAGGAGCCCTGGCTATTGTTCTGTAAAACAACGTAGAATAAAAAAAAAAAAAAAAAAAAAAAGAGTAAGAGCAAAACAAATTCAGGAAATACGGATTGGTACAGAAGAGGACTACAGGCAAAATTACCAGGAGAAACAAAGGAAAGCAGTCAGCCCCCCTTGGTTGGACAATAGGAAGCAGGTGGTCTATGGCACAATCCCCTAGTTTCCTCTGCCAGCTCAGGGGTTAATCCTGTAGCAAAAATTAAATTCTGAAGCAAATTGGCAAACATTTCCATTTTGTACATTGCATTATAAAAACGTAATTTGACACTATAATTAGTATAATTTTATTTTTATTGGGTAAAGAAATGTGATCTCAAGTATCAGCACAGGGAGGAGACCTTAGGGATGGTGAGAAGGGAGGAGGATCAGGAATGGGGTGGGTGGTTGAAGGTGGGAGGAGTGTGAAAGAAAGGACTAGGGATAGTTGAGGATGGGAGATGGGAAGATTAAGAATCTGGGATGGGGAAGAAGAGGGAGACAGAAGGCGGCTCTTGGACTATGGAAGGGGAGGCGGGAGCAGGAAGGGCTGGGGATTGGGTTACAGGATGTGGGTGACCGAATCCCAGATCAAGGGAGAGAGGATTTGAGTGCAGGGGGAGGGCAGGAGAGGGAGGCATCCCTTCCATGCTCCAGTCCTACTCCTCCTTGAATCCCTACCCCCCCCCCCCCTTACTTCCTACCTAATAAAACACATATGGCATCAATCTCTTCTCTCTCTCACATATGGCCACTGCCCCCTACTTGTTCCCCTGTCTCACACACACAGACATGCGACCCCCCACAGCTGATCCCCCTCCCCTCACCTCCAATCATCTAATCTCCCCAAAATGATCCTCTCCTGCTCCCTGCATGCTGTCTGGAGGGAAGGGGCTGGATCAGGAAGGAGAGGGCTGTTCTCTGCTGAGTGAGAATCAGCCAGACTGCTGCTTCCACCCCAGATTTCTACTGCCCTAGACACAGGCCTAGTGTGCCTACCGACAAATCCAGGCCAGGATCAACGTCAAAGGGGCTGCGAGGGGAACAAATCGCCATTTACCAAGGAGGTGGTATTTAAAAAAACTTGCACTATCGAAAGTAAACACGGCTATAGGACCTGATAGGGTATACCCTAAAATACAGGAGAAGCTAAAGGAGGTGCTGACTGTACCCCTCATATGGCTCTGCTCACCGTATCACTATAAACAGGATAGACTGGAAGAGACTGGAGAGAAGCAGATGTAGTACAGCTCCATAAAAGTGATAACAAGGCGGAAGCAGAAAACTACAGACCTTTTAGTTTACGTCAGGTTCCCTCACCACACTGGTATTTGCAGGTAGGAGTTGTGCTATTACACAGGGTAGAGCGCTTGGCATGTGGATGCTGGAGCTCGGGGAGGTGGGGAGAGGGGGAACGCAAAGCACAAACTGGAACCTGAAGCTTGAACAAAGTAAAGCACGACCGGTGCAGGACAGCGCTCACCGCCTTACAGTTCCTGTGAACAGCTTCCTAGTTCCCAACCATCCCTTGTAATACATTTTGGCTAGCCTGATTCACCGAGGGAGTTTCAGATGCTAAGAACAGTACTTTGCATTGGGAAATGCTCAGATTTCTCTATACACAAGGGTTTTCTTCTTGCTGAGAAGTCTGTGATTAAGCTGTAAGGTAGATTGTCAGCTGAACTTTTTTTTTTTCCACCCAAACCCACAATCACCTCACACTCAAGCCTTGATATATATTTAGACTACTGCCCAATTAGTGGCTTCATATAAATAAGTGCAAATTAATCCCGACTAATTTAAAGAGTAGGTTAATTATAGGTTACTGGCAAACAGAATAAGCAAAATAAATGTATTTGATATAAAGGACTTAAACTTTTACAACTGAAAACAAAAAGATGCAGATAACACTCCGGCAGCAAGATGGGACTGTTCAGTCTTTTGCATCAATACCTGACTGTTGGTGGGAGGTCATGTGTGCACTGGGTGCAAATAGCTCACAGCCCTCAGAGAACATGCCCGATCCCTGGAGGTTAGAGAAGCAGAATTAACACTGAAGCAGACAGAAGTATATAGTGGAGTCCTTCAGGGCCATAGTAGAGCAATCCCAACTCCAGTCTGGTTCTAGTATTGGAGACTTATGTGGGATCAGAAAGGAAAGAAGAAACCCAATGCGCACAGAAATTCCATGACAACCAAAAATCATAAGATGCAACTCACTGTGCTGGGAGCCTCAGAGGCACTAATTTGGGAACTCTTCTGGAGTGGAACACTATTGTTAAATGCCTTCCAGGATCCTCAGTTGATAGAAATGCTAATCAGATAGTTAATGCAATCAATGAAGAAAGCAAGGACTCTGAAACTGATCTTATCATCCATCTTGGAACCACTGCCCTTGCTAGAAACAAAGTCCAAGCCATACAGAGATATTTCCAGGATACTAATGATTAGGGATGTGCAGCAGGGATGGATTCGTCCCATTCGGTATTTGTATTCGTCGGGCCCCAAATCTGTTGCATTCGTTCTCGGGGGACTCCGATCCGTTGATTAGTTACATATGTATTCGGTTCCCAAAAAACCCCCCATCCCAACCCTTTAAATTTAATTAACTACAACCCCCCACCCTCCTGACCCCCCCAAGACTTGCCAAAAGTCCCTGGTGGTCCAGCGGGGGTCCTGAAGCGATCTCCTGCCGGTATTCCATTGGCTGTCCATTGCTCCTACCATGTGACAGGGGCCGACCAATGGCACTGGTAGCCCCTGTGACATAGTAAGGGCAAAGGCTATTGGCGCCAATTTGTATACCGGCAGCCCGAGTGCAGGAGATCGCTCCAGGACCCCAGCTAGACCACCAGGGACATTTGGCAAGTCTTGAGGGGGTCAGGAGGGTGCGGGTTTATTCGTTTGTGATACGTTGTATTCGTGGGGGTTTGCGGTACGTTTCGGGACCCCCACGAATACAACGGATATGGCATATACGTTGTGGATTGCCAATACATTGCAAATGAATGCACACCCCTACTAATGATACATTAGAATTAGGGCATCCTGACAGTGAGGTTCCAATAATAAGAAAAGTAGTCCAAGTGTCTGTAGCTAAAAATTCACCTGAGCTAAAAGATTCTAACTTATCCCTATCAATTAGAAAGCAGAATGAAAAAACAAAACAAAAAACAAACTTTGAAATGTTTGAATGCCAGTGCCAGATGTCTAAGTAGTAAGATGGGAGCATTAGAATGTATAGCAATGAATGACAGACTTAATTGTCATCTCAGAGACATGGTGGAAGGACGACAACCAATGGGACAGTGCTATGCAGGGGTACAAATCATATCGCAATGACAGAGAGGAGCACCTGGGAGGTGGTGTAGCGCTTTATGTCCAGGATGGCATAGAGTCCAAAGGGATAAACATCCTGCATGAGACTAAATGCACAATCAAATGTATATGGGTAGAAATTCCTTGTGTGTTGGGGAAGACTATAGTGATAGGAGTATACTAACATCCACCTGGTCAAGATGGTGAGACGGACAGTGAAAGGCTAAGAGAAATTAGGGAAGCTAACCAAATTGGTAGTGCAGTAAAAATGGGAGATTTCAATTACCCTAGCTTTTTTGCTTTGAGGTTTTGCCACTTCAGGTCACAAGTAGTAGAATAAAGGACTAGAGCCAATGATTAAACGTGACCTGAAGTGGCAAAACCTCAAAGCAAAAAAGCGCTGGTATGCCTGCAGGTATTATGATGGCTCTGTAAGTAAACAGCACATTAAGCAAAATCATATTTACATGACGTCTTTTTAGTGAAGATTTGTATTCGTTGTGTTCGATCATAACTGTTTATAGTGTGAGATTTCAATTACCCCAATATTGACTGGGTAAAGGTATCATCGGGACATGCTAGAGAGATAAAACTCCTGGATGGAATAAATGACAGTTTTATGGAGCAACTGGTTCAGGAACAGACAAGAGAGGGAGCAATTTTAGATCAAATTCTCAGTGCAGCACAGGATTTGGTGAGAGAGGTAACGGTGGTGGGGCTGCTTGGCAATAGTGATCAAATTTGAATTAATGACTGGAAGGGGGACAGTAAGCAAATCCACAGCTCTTGTGCTAAACTTTCAAAAGGGAAACTTTGATAAAATGAGAAAAACAGTTAGAAAAAAAGGTAAAAAGTGTGCAAGAGGTGTGGTCATTGTTAAAAAATACCATCCTAGAATCACAGTCCAGATGTATTCCACACATTAAGAAAGATGGAAAGAAGGCAAAATGATTACCAGCATGGTTAAAAGAGGAGGTGAAAGAAGCTATTTTAGCCAAAAGATCTTCATTCAAAAATTGGAAGAAGGATCCAACAAAAGAAAATAGGATAATACATTTAACTTGCCAACTCTTATGCAAGACATTGATAAGACAGGCTAAGAAAGTATTTGAAAACAAGTTGGCCGTAGAGGCAAAATCTCACAGTAAAAACTTTAAATATATCTGAAGCAGAAAGCCGGTGAGGGAGTCAGTTGGACCATTAGATGATCAAGGGGTTAAAGGGGCTCTTAGAGAAGATAAGGCCATCGTGGAAAGATTAAATGATTTCTTTGCTTCGATGTTTACTGAAGAGGATGTTGGGGAGGTACACATACTGGAGAAGGTTTTCATGCGTAATGATTCATATGGACTGAACCAAATCACGGTGAACCTAGAAGATGTGGTAGGTCTGATTGACAAACTGAAGAGTAGTAAATCACCTGGACCAGATGGTATACACCCCAGGGTTCTGAAGGAACTCAAAAATGAAATTTCAGATCTATTAGTAAAAATTTGTAACCTATCATTAAAATCATCCATTGTACCTGAAGACTGGAGGATAACAAATGTAACCCCAATATTTAAAAAAGGCTCCAGAGGCGATCCAGGAAACTGCAGACCAGTTAGCTTAACTTCAGTGCCAGGAAAAATAGTGGAAAGTGTTCTAAATATCAAAATTATACAACATATAGAAATACATGGTTTAATGGAACAAAGTCATCATGGCTTTACCCAAGGCAAGTCTTGCCTCACAAATCTGCTTCACTTTTTTGAAGGAGTTAATAAACATGAAGTATGTAGTGTATTTGGATTTTCAGAAGACGTTTGAAAAATTTCCTCATGAGAGGCTTCTAGGAAAAGTAAAAAGTCATGGGATAGGTGGTGATGTCCTTTCGTGGATTAGAAACTGGCTAAAAGACAGGAAACAGTAGGATTAAATGGACAATTTTCTCAGTGGAAGGGAGTAGGCAGTGGAGTGCCTCAGGGATCTGTATTGGGACACCTACTTTTCAATATATTTATAAATGATCTGGAAAGAAATATGACGAGTGAGGTAATCAAATCTGCAGATGATACAAAATAGTTCAGAGTAGTTAAATCACAAGCAGATTGTGATAAATTGCAGGAAGACCTTGTGAGACTGGAAAATTGGGCATCGAAATGGCAGATGAAATTTAATGTGGATAAGTGTAAGGTGATGCATTATAGGGAAAAATAATCCATGCTATAGTTACACAATGTTAGGTTCCATATTAGGTGCTACAACCCAAGAAAGAGATCTAGGCGTCATAGTGAATAACACATTGAAATCATTGGTTCAGTATGCTGCGGCAGTCAAAAAAGTAAACAGAATGTTGGGAATTATTAGAAAGGGAATGGTGAATAAAACGGAAAATGTCATAATGCCTCTATCGCTCCATGGTGAGACCACACCTTGAATACTGTGTATAATTCTGGTCGCCGCATCTCTAAAAAGATATAGTTGTGATGGAGAAGGTACAGAGAAGGGCGACCAAAATGATAAAAGGAATGGAACAGCTCCCCTATGAGGAAAGACTAAAGAGGTTAGGACTTTTCGGCTTAGAGAAGAGACGGCTGAGTGGGAATATGATAGAGGTGTTTAAAATCATGAGAGGTCTAGAACGGGTAAATGTGAATCTGTTATTTACTCTTTCAGATAATAGAAAGACTAGGGGGCACTCCATGAAGTTAGCATGTGGCACATTTAAAACTAATCGGAGAAAGTTCTTTTTCACTCAATGCACAATTAAACTCTGGAATTTGTTACCAGAGGATGTGGTTAGTGCAGTTAGTGTAGTAGTGTTTATAAAAAGACTGGATACGTTCTTGGAGTAGAAGTCCATTACCTGCTATTAAGTTGACTTAGAAAATAGCCACTGCTATCATTACTAACAGTAACATGGAATAGTCTTAGTTTTTGGGTACTTGCCAGGTTCTTATGGCCTGCATTGGCCATTGTTAGAAACAGGATGCTGGGCTTGATGGACTCTTGGTCTGACCCAGTATGGCATGTTCTAGGCAGGCAGATTAGGTACATGGTAAAGACTGTTGCCTTTTCAGTAGTGTTACCTGTGCATGGAAAGGGAAGCTAAGCCATATAAATAATTTCAATGTATGGCTCAAAACCTGGTGTAAGGAAGAAAGCTTTGAATATAGTGGGGGCTAGGGCCATGTATGGAATAGTAAGAGGATCTATGTCAAAGATGGCTTACATCTGTCTGTGGCCGGAAAGAGGATCAAAATGAAAAAGTCAAATCATATACCATAAGGTATTTAAGCTAGAGGACGGGGGTGGCAGAAGGAAACTGGAATGTTAATCCTGACATCTCCAAGAAGTGGGTGAATAAATTAACAAAAATCAGCTGAATAGGGCAGAAAAGATGTCCAAAGAGAGAAACTAGAAAGCTATGAGCACAAATGCCCGTAGTCTGGGCAATAAAATCCCAGCCCTACAGGCTCTTATGGTGGAAGCAGAGTAGGATATTGTTACTGTTACAGAGACATGGTTCACAGAGTTTCATGATTGGGATACAGTCTTCCCTGGCTATAACTTGTTTAGGAAGGACAGAGTACAGAAAAGGTGGAACAGCAGCTCTTTATGTCAGAAACAATATCCAAACAACTGAAAAGCAAGGGACATGGGGTAGGGAAGAAGCATTATGGGCTATCCCCCCCCCCCAAAAAAAGATGGTGCTTCCATTTACATTGGTGTGGTCTATAGGCCTCCAACTCAGAGGAACTGGACAGAGATCTTTAAGAAATCCAAAAGGTGGGAAAGAAGGGAGAAGTGTTGCTAGTTGGAGATTTTAATATGCCAGATGTGGATTGGAGTATCCCCTCTGCAGAATCTACAAGTAGAGAGATAGTGCATGCTTTTCAAGGGGCTCTGTTCAAACCCAAGAGGGAGGGTGAGATACTTGACCTGGTGCTCACAAATGGGGATAATGTCTCAAATATCCAAGTAGGTACCCACCTGAGCACCAGTGATCAGACAGTATTGTTTGATATCGAACAGGATACAGAGAAGACACAAGCAGAATTGAGTTTTGAACTTCACAAATAAAGACTGTCAAAATGGGAATGTTCTTAGAGGAAGAACTGGGAGAAAATGGATGCAGTGGAACAGTGGACCAAACAAAGGAGCAAAAAATCTGAGTGATGAAAAAGTAAACAAAATATAAGAGGAAAAAAAACTGATCTGGATTTATTTATTTATAAACTTTTCTATACCGATATTCGTAGCAACATCATATCGGTTTACAGTATAACAGCAGGCGGAAATTACATAGAACAGGATGGGCTAAATGGGATTCATAGGAACAGTAGAACTTAGCAAGGAAAAGACAGGGAACCAATCAAGGCAGTGGCTGAAAAAATAAAGGCAAAAAACAGCATTCAAGAAGTATAAAGGATCCCAAAAAGAGGAACACAGGGAAGAATACCTGGTGAAACTGAGGGAGACGAAGAAAAATCAGGAAAGCAAAAGGTCAAGCAAAAGAAAAGATTAGCAAAGAGGTAAAGCGAGGTGACAAAACATTTTTCAGATATATCAGAGAAAGAAGGAAGGTCTGAAGTGGTATAGTGAAATTGAAACGTGACAAGGAGAGAGACAAAGAAATGGCAGAAATATTAAACAAATAATTCAGTTCAGTGTTCACTAAAGACCACCCTGGAGAAGGACAGTTGCTGGTAGACAGGATTGTAGATGGGGAATGGGTAGACAAAACTCCATTTACCAAACAGAATGTATGGGAAGAGCTAGGCAAACTGAAAGTGGACAGTTGGCTTCCTCAGCTGGCTGATTCACACTGACACTGCTGAAATATAGTGAACTTCTGACCACCTCAGACTCAAGAATGTGGAAGATCTGGGAAACTCATATGCTCTGCAAAGCCTATAATTAAAGGCCAGGTGGGCATCAATGGCAATATTTAAATCATAATACAAGGAAGCTTCGTTCACACAGAAACCAAAATACAAGCTTGTGTCTCACAGATGCCTATCTCTACTGACCGGAGCCAGGTGAATGAAGATTCCCTAAGGTTACAGCTTTAATTAAAGTTCTGGCACCAGCAACATAATTCAGGCCTACTATCTATTCAGAACACAGACCTACTATCTGTTTACACAACACAGAAGAAACCAACGGCGGGAGCTTCAGCCACTATTCTGTTGAAACCTCACTGGACAAGATCATTAACAGGACAAAAGGATTATCTGGAGAGTGGGGGCAAATGAGCTACACCTGAGAAAACCTGTCAGGGCAGTTCAGGAATAGGTTGTCATGTGAACAGCATGATGTGTCTCTGTAAATGAGTCTTTGGGCAGTCACGTAATTCTAGAAGTTTCGGCTATACTGTATGTTTAACTATAAAAGAAGGGTCACTTCCTGTATTCAGGGAGATGCTGGTCGTTTTGAAAGACAAAGGGCACCCAGTATCCAGCATCTCCCAAGAACACTTATAATGCCAAATAAAATGTACTTTATACCGTTTACTGAGTCTAAGTGTTCTTGTGTGCCTGGCCCTAAGTACAGAAAATTATGTACAAAGGCCACAGGGCTGGATAAGGTACATCACAGGATATTGAGGGAACTCAGATGTGCTGGCGGTCCACTGAAGGACCTTTTTAAATAGATCCCTGGAAACAGGAATGGTGCCGCAGGATTGGAGAAGAGTGGTGGTGGTCCCCCTTCACAAGAGTGGGAGCAGAGAGAAGGTTGGAAATTACAGGCTGGTTAACCTCACATCAGTGGTGGGAAAATTAATGGAGACATGCTGAAGGAAAGGATAATCAGCTATCTATAATTTGGTGGGTTGCTGGACCCAATGCAGCATGGATTCACCAGGGGAAGGTCCTGTCAGACAAATCTGATTGATTTTTTTGATTGGGTGACTAGAGAATTAGATCAGGGAAGAGCACTCAATGTGATCTACTTGCTTTTCAACAAAGTTTTTGATACAGTCCCGCACAGGAGGCTTGTAAATAAAATGAGAAGCTTGGGATTGAGTACCAAGGTGGGTGGCGTGGATTACAAATTGGTTGACCGATAGGAAATGCAACCTACTCTGAAGAGAGAGTCGTGTTAAGCGGAGTGCCACAAAGATAGTTACTGAACCGGTCCTGCTATCTTTATGAGTGACATTGCAGAAGGGAAAGAAGGTAAAGTATATCTATTTGCAGATGAAACTAAGATCTATAACAGAGTGGACACTCCTGAAGGAGTAGAGAGAGAAAAGTGATTTATGAAAGCTGGAAGAGTGATTGAATATTTGGCAGCTTGGAGTCAATGCCAAGAAGTGCAGAGTCATGCATCTGGAATACAGTAATCCAAAAGAGCTGTATGCATTGGGGGTGAAAGAATGATGTGCATGGACCAAGAGAGGGATATTGGGGCAATAGTGTCTGGGGTTTGGAAGATGGCGAAGTGATGTGACAAGTAGATAGCTAAAGGCAGAAGAATGCTGGGCTGCATAGAGAGGAATAACTAGTAAAAAAAAAAAAAAAAAAAAAAAAAAAAAAGGAGGTTATAATGCCCTTGTACAGGTCCTTGGAGAGGCCTCACCTGAAGTATTGTGTTCATTTCTGGAGCCCGTATCTCAAAAAGGAGACACAAGATAGAGGTGGTCCAGAGAAGGGCGATGAAAATGGTGTGGGGTCTGTATTGGAAGACCTATGAGGAGAGGCTAAAGGATCTAAATATGTACACCTTGGAAGAGAGGAGATGCAGGGGAAATATGATACAGACCTTCAGATACCTAAAAGGTTTCAATGATGTATGGACTTCGAACCTTTTCTGTTGGAAAGAAAATAGCATTAGGGGTCATGAAAATAAACTCCAGGGGGTATGACTCAATCGTCATCAGGAAACAGTCAAATAATTCAAAGGGGCACTGTGGATCTCTAAAGGCTAGAGAATGGAAATGAGATAAGTGTGCAGGGGGGGGGGGGGGGGGGGCGGTAACTTGCTGGTACGTTGGTTACTATCCTTAGCAGAAGGCATGGAGATTACTACCCTTAACCAATATGCTTTGATGCTTTTAATGCAACTAACATGTTTCCCTTCGTAGATGACAGGAGGAAAAGAGAAATTTGATTCAGATGAGAGGGCCCCGACTTCCACAGTCTGGGATACTGTACAGACATAAGGGAAAAAGCACAGGACTTCTTCTACGGCCAAGTCCTATAGGAAATGAAAAGCGTGCATAGGGGAAAATTGCTGGTGCAGTGGTTGCTACCTTTAACCAATAAGCCTTGATAATTTTGATGCAATGCCAACATTGCTCTCTGCTTCAACTTCAGGGGAAGAAAGGAATTGGATTTAGACAGCAACCAACAATGGCCTCGACTTTTATAATCTGGGGAACTGATAAGCATGGGGATAACCAGCACAGAGCAGCAGTTACTATCCTTAACAGAAAGGGATTACTTACCTTAACCAATAAGTCTTGATACTTTTGATGCAACTGCAACATCACTTTCTGCTTTGAAGGAGAGGGGGTGAGGGTGAAAGGAAATAGGAATTTGGATTCAGAGACAGCCAAAACAAGCCATGACGTTTTACAGACTGGGGTACAGATGCATAGACATTAAGGAAAAAAAAACAACACAGGACCTCTTCTATGGCCAAGTCCATAAGCAATGCACATCAAGCAAAACTGATGCATGGGGGTAACATGCACGGAATGGCAGACATGACCATGGGAAGCTTGCTGGGCAGACTGGATGGACCATTGGCCCTTTTCTGCCTTAATTTCTATGTTTAAGAGCAAGGTCACCTACCACTTTGATGTGGTAGGACCTGCCCTACTGCTAATATTTTTCCTTCCACACTGAGGAAGTCTCTCCAGGGATGTGTGCCTAGGAGAGAACAGTTAAGTCTGCCATTACTGGCAACTCAATCCATCATTTTTTATGTAAACCACCGTTGCATTACAATGAGGAAGGCAGGTTTACAACAAACAGTTTAACAATAAACAATTACAACCATTAGAAATGTGGATAGTGGGCCTGACAATTGCTTGGTTACCTGCTTGCTTGATGTGAAGGTGGAGGACCTCATGCTTTATTTAGATATGATTTTAGAGTGCGCTGCAGAGCCAGCTCTCATGATACATGTGGGTACCAATGAACTTGGAAGGTGCAGGAGGCAGGTTCTAGAAGTCAAATTTAAGTTTTTAGGTAGGAGATTGAAATCCATAACCTCCAGGGTAATGTTCTCAGAAATATGGCTCATTCCACATGCAGGACCCCAGAGGCAGGCTGAGCTCGAGTCTCAATGTATGGATGAGACGATGGTGCAGGGAAAAGAGTTTTAGATTTGTTAGGAACTGGGGGACATTTTGGAGAAAGGGAAGTTTATTCTTATGGAATGGGGTCCACCTTAACCAAGGTGGAATCAGACTGCTAGTCCTAACATTCAAAAAGGAGATAATTGCTCAGGTCCTAACATTCAAAAAGGAGATAATTGCTCAGGTTTGAAAGAAGGGATTGGTGTTGACGGGAAGCATGTGTTCTCCTTATGATGGTCAGTTTTAGTTTTGTTATATTATGTATTGCATAGAACAAGGTTACAGGTACAATTCTACAGGTCAAAGCCTAGACTCATGCTTGCTTATGCTAACTTCTGTGAACCAAGATAGAATACTAATAAAACGTGAATGTTGGTGAAAAAGCCAAGAACTTATTTGCTGAAAACTATCTCTAGATCCTGTGTGCATTAACTATCAGGCCACTCTCCTGTTTTTTTTCTGGTCCTCCAAAACAGGAGATATGTTTGCCAGTGAAGACCCAACAACTTCTAAATTAGAAAGTCAGATACTCTGTCCAGAGTGAATGCAATATGACTCATAATCGACAGACATGTTATTGAAAAGGTATATGAAGAGACACAAAGCAAAAAATGTCATTATCATTTATTTATTTATAACTTTTTTTTTATACCGAAGTTCAGGTAACAGAATTACTTATCACTCCGGTTTACATTATAACAAGTAGAAAACAATGACAACATATGTCTTACAATGAACATAAACAATCATAAAACAAGTTTCCAGCCCATCTGTTCTACAAGCAGTAATTCTGGCCTATCTGCCAGATTAAGTCCTATTGTATTTGCTTGCAGAGATAATCTGCAGAATCTTGATCTGTTTATAGATTCTCTCCCATGCAAATATCTAAATTTCCATATACACACAGTGACTATTGAAAGTCTATGCCTCCTTGAACATTTTACAATTGTATTGTTAGTGCGTCAGATTTGCATACATGTAAGTTAATTTTTTTCCCAGTCAACACCATACTCCACATCTTTCAGGGCCACAAAATGTTTTATTGGAGGACAAGTGATTACTACCCTTACTCAATAAGCCTTTGCATGGTTAATGCAATTCCAACATTGCTCTCTGCTGCAACGGTAAAGGGAAATGTGGAAAAGAGGATTTGCATTCAGACAACAACCAACAAGGACTGAACTTCACAATCTGGGTAAACAAATAAGCATTACTACCCTAAACCAATTAAGCCCGATACATCACTTTGAATGCATATACAGCGTTACTCTCTGCTTCAATGGCAGAGGGAAATGTGGAAAACAGGATTTACATTCAGACAACATCCAACAAGGCATTGATCTGTTCAGTCTGGGTAAACAAGCATCGGGGTAACTTGCTTGATGCAGCGGTTACTACCCTTAACCATTAAGCCTTATACTCACCTTTGATGCAACTCCAACATTACTCTCTACATCAATGGCAGGAAATTTGAATTAAACAGTTACCAATAAGGGCCCTGAACATGGTGGCTGGTGAAACAGATAAGTATGGGAAAATAAGTGTGGGAGCTTGCTAGGCAGACTGGCTGGGTCAATTGGTTGTTTGTTTTTTTTTGCCGTCATTTCTATGTTTTTATGTTCTATAAGCAGTATATGTATTCATAAATGGAACTGAAATCCAAAAACTGGATAGGTCTCCACTCCCCTAAATCAATACTTGGTGGAATCACCTTTGGCAGCAATTACAGCTGTAAGTCTACCCCAATTTTGCGCACTAGGTTTCATCAATATGTAGCAAGCTACTATAAACCAGGTTCCTACCCCCACAAACTTATGTATTGGTGCTTTACAATGTGGACAAAGCTGTGTCTGGAGCTGAGTGATGTGTTTTGGACCTGTCAATGGGGTTTTCAACCCTGCAGAGACTGCAAGCCATTGCAGCCAAGGTGACAGAATATAAAAATACAAAACCCATGTGTGCTCTCCTGTGAATGACAAATGTTCTGCAAGAACCAGCACTCACAGTGTTAAGTTGTGAAAAGGGCTATACTGTTTAAGCCTGCCCAGAGAACAGGACTACATAGTCAGCAGAGGAGGAAATCAAAGAAATGCTGTGAGACCATTTAAGGTAGAAAAGGCAGAGTGTGTGTGTGTGTGTGTGTGTGTGTGTGTGTGTGCGTGGGGGGGGGGGGAGGCAGGCCAGGAGTTGAAGCCAGGAACAGAGGACTGAGTCTGGCAGCACTGAGTCTGGCAAGCACTGTTATCAATTCTTCTCCTGAAGAATTGATAGCAAGAGAAAAAGACAGCTGTTCTTGTTCCATAGCCGAGCTACATGTAAAATCCCAACAAGGGACAAAGGAGCTAAGAGACTTGCTTCCCAGAGATATCCAGGCCCAGGAGCACATGACTGGATCACCTCCTAAGAGACTGAGTTAAGTAATCTAAACTTTGCATACAATGTACCTTAGCAAAGGAAGGAGAAGGTTTATTTCCTTACCTTTTGTCACAAATTTAGTCTCTCATCTTGTTTCAGCTTTTCAGCCAAAGTCAAGCATAAACCCTTGCTGGGAAGGAAAAACTGGTGGACCTTGGTCTTTCTGTAAGACTGAAACCAGGCCAACTTTCTGTTTAGTACCAAATAAACTATTTGGGAAAGCTCCCCAGGAGGTACACCTTTCACACACTGCGGTGCTCATCTATTTGGTTTGTCATCTAGCCAGTTCCACTTTAGTTTATTGATAGTTTTTTTTACCACTATATATATATAGTGGGGGGAAAAGCAGTGAAGTACACAACTTTAAAAAATTCTTTATCCCTGAGTGCTCAAAAAGGGGGTAGGGGGAAACAGATCCACCCCCAGTGTCACCAGTGAAGAGTTCACCCTATACCAAACAAAAAAGGGAATGCTAATAAAGATGGGGGGAAATTATATATATATATACCATACAAGTATGTTGGTCACCCTAATAGGCCACACCCAGTGTTATTTTTGCATTGCTTGATTTAAAATAACTGCAAGTTTATATTGTACTTCACTACTGTACTTTTTCCATTTAATATTCTGGTTGGAATTACTGTCTACTTACACAATACTAGTAAAAAGTGTAATTACTGTTTTATTTTGGTGTGATTTTATCTGGTCTATGGTACCACAGGTGAGAAGTTGTTTGGGAAGGGCACAGAATTGTGGTATCAGGGTGACCAGACCCTTTCTCATCCCACACTCAGGCTACAAACACGAAGATAAATCATATTAGTGAATATATTTTTCTCATGTGGTATTTCTCATCCCAAGCATAGGGGTAATTCATAGTCCAGACCCGGGGAGGGGGGGGGGGGGGCACAAAGACAACATGAGACTATTCTTCTCATGTTGCCAGTGAAGACCCAACAACTTCTAAATTAGAAAGTCAGAAGCTCTAGGCTTCAACAGCAAGAGGAAATGTGGAAGAAAAATAAAAAGGATTTGCATTCACAAAAACGCGAGGTGTAGCTAGCTTGTTACGGCGGTTACTTCCCCAAAACCAAATAAGCCGATACTTTACTTTCAATACATATCCAGCATAGCTCTCTGCTTCAATGGCAGGGGAGAAAGTCTAATACTTCACTTTCAAAGCATAGCTCTCTGCTTCAACGGCAGGGGGAATGTGGAAAAGAGGATCTGTATATGGACAACAACCAACAAGGTCTGAATTACGTACTCTGGGTGGACAAAGGCATGGGTGTAGCCTGCTTATTGCTGCGGTTACTACCCCTAATTAAGCTAGATATTCACTTGGATGTGGTTCCGGCACTGCTCTCTACATTGGTGGTGGGGTGGAGGGGAAATGGAACTAAGGGGTACTAAAAGCCAGGCGTAACAAGTATGAGAAAAAAAAAAAAAAGAAAAAAAAGAGTGCATGGTTTGCTGGGCAGACTGGATGGGCCATTTGGTCTTCTGCAGTCATTTCTATGTTTCTTTATAAAACTGTTGAAGTTCTTTCTTTGGTCCTTTGCAATTAGGATTTCTGCAAAATAGAAGTTTGTCATCTCCTTGAGGTAGCCTTATTGTTTAGCTGTGTGTGATCTATTTGAATTGTTTCCTTTGTTATTTCTCCCCTTAATGTGGTCTAAAGAACTATTGCAACTATGAATATATTTATTTATAAAGTTTATAAATCGCTTTCCAGATTTTATAATAAAAACTTCCAAAGTGATGTACAGAATATAAAATAAAATACATAAAATACTGTTAACACCGACTCAAGATAATCAAACCTCAGACATCAACTGGGTTTTTGCTTTGCGATGAAACCACATAAGATCGTTCTCCTCCCTGTTGTAAGATTTCATCACAATATATAGTTTTCTCATCTCAAAGTTCTTTGCTTGATGTATCTATTTCAGAATGTAAATTAAGAGTATAAAATAAAGTTGTTCCAATTCTTGGGGAGCAACGATGAACAATGTACAAGTCCTGGTACAGACATCGGGCCTCTGACTGGGCCACATGAGGACATTTACCTTTTTGTTCCTTAGCCACTCAAGTGCAACTTGGCGTTGTGCTGCTGAAAAATGAACTTCCAGTTTCAGCTTTCTTGCAGAGGGCAGCAGGTTTTTCCTCCATTCAGTGTCCCTTTTATCCTGACAAGTGTCCCTGCCCCTGCCTACATTTAAAGGCTAAGTGTTCATAGAGTTGATGTGTGAAATTTCATACTCTGAAGTGAAAATGAACTCATCTCACAGACTCAAGTCAGTGTAAGAAGAAATAGATTTGACTGAAAAATTGGTGGAGAGAACAATTTTTTTTTTTTTTTTAAAGAAATTGATATGTTTATCATGGTGTAATTGATTTAAGGATTCTGAATAGCTATTTGACTTGCTTTGAGGGCAGGTTGTAAGACTGTAAGAAATTTGCAAGTATTATTCCTAAGCTGCTTGAATGTTCCTTTAAAAGATCACTTAGCCTGTACAATTGACTCCTTGTGCTTCTCAAATGCTGATTGTACAATGATAGATTGTTTACAGAATGCGTTTTACACTAGCGGCATTCAAGGCAACTTAGGGAATATTTAATTTCCATTAGCTCAGGTGAAAATTATGGAGCATTATTGCTCTTTACGGACAGTACATTTTTTGGGTGGAGCCAACTTGTCAGCTTTTTGACAGTCATGACAGGATGTTACTGCATCGATGACGTTTACTGGAAGAGTGGCCAGCCTAGACAACCAATGAGGCATCAAGAGGTCAGTCAATATAACCATCGGAAACATCTCCCTGATGGAAGATCATAGAATAAAGGAATTAGAGTAGGAAGGTGTATACAAATACTTAAAAATAGAGGAAGGTGGAAAAATTTGGCAAAGTATAGAGAGAAAAGATCATTAAAGAGGAGACAAACTGATATTGAAAAGTGCTTCATCAACATGGAAGCTATTAATCAGCTTGCATTCCCTGCACTATCATACAGCTTTGGAACAGTAGACAGGCCTTAAAATCTTGAAAAACTGGATGTAAAAAACAAAGTTCCTATATATCCATTATGTAATCTAAGAAGTGTATGTAGAGATTGTATATCTCTAGAGCTGAGGGCAGTATGGGTATTAAAGAAATAGATTAAAGAAATAGATTAAGAAATAGATTAAGATAAAGGTGAACTGGTAGATGTAGTGTATTTGGATTTTCAGAAGGCGTTTGACAAAGTCCCTCATGAGAGGCTTCTACGAAAACTAAAAAGTCATGGGATAGGAGGCGATGTCCTTTCGTGGATTACAAACTGGTTAAAAGACAGGAAACAGAGAGTAGGACTAAATGTCAATTTTCTCAGTGGAAAAGGGTAAACAGTGGAGTGCCTCAGGGATCTGTACTTGGACCGGTGCTTTTCAATATATATATCAATGATCTGGAAAGGAATACGATGAGTGACGTTATCAAATTTGCAGATGATACAAAATTATTCAGAGTAGTTAAATCACAAGCAGACTGTGATACATTACAGGAGGACCTTGCAAGACTGGAAGATTGGGCATCCAAATGGCAGATGAAATTTAATGTGGACAAGTGCAAGGTGTTGCATATAGGGAAAAATAACCCTAGCTGTAGTTACACGATGTTAGGTTCCATATTAGGAGCTACCACCCACGAAAGAGATCTAGGCGTCATAGTAGATAATACATTGAAATCGTCAGCTCAGTGTGCTGCAGCAGTCAAAAAAGCAAATAAAATGTTAGGAATTATTAGGAAGGGAATGGTTAATAAAACGGAAAATGTCATAATGCCTCTATATCGCTCCATGGTGAGACCACACCTTGAATACTGTGTACAATTCTGGTCGCCGTATCTCAAAAAAGATATAGTTGCAATGGAGAAGGTACAGAGAAGGGCAACCAAAATGATAAAGGGGATGGAACAGCTCCCCTATGAGGAAAGGCTGAAGAGGTTAGGGCTGTTCAGCTTGGAGAAGAGACGGCTGAGGGGGGATATCATAGAAGTCTTTAAGATCATGAGAGGTCTTGAACGAGTAGATGTGACTCGGTTATTTACACTTTCGAATAATAGAAGGACTAGGGGGCATTCCATGAAGTTAGCAAGTAGCACATTTAAGACTAATCGGAGAAAATTCTTTTTCACTCAACGCACAATAAATCTCTGGAATTTGTTGCCAGAGGATGTGGTTAGTGCAGTTAGTGTAGCTGGGTTCAAAAAAGGTTTGGATAAGTTCTTGGAAGAGAAGTCCATTAACTGCTATTAATCAAGTTTACTTAGGGAATAGTCACTGCTATTAATTGCATCAGTAGCATGGGATCTTCTAGGTGTTTGGGTAATTGCCAGGTTCTTGTGGCCTGGTTTGGCCTCTGTCGGAAACAGGATGCTGGGCTTGATGGACCCTTGGTCTGACCCAGCATGGCAATTTCTTATGTTCTTATGTTCTTATACAGCTACCATCATAGGCCTTCAGGCATATTTAATGCTATTAACAGATCCAAATTCCAAAAAAGTGCGAAGTTTTCCATCATGCAGATATTGATTGTTTAAGTAGATTTTTACTATTTTATTAGTTTTATATTTTATTTATATTGTTTTATAATAATTGTGTCAATTTTATTATGTATGTGAATATAGGAATCTGCCACAAACAATAACATGGAGGTAGCAGAATACAAAAATGTATAAATAAAATGAATAGTACACTGTGAGAGTGGTAGGAGAATGGTTAAATACCCAGGGGAAGGTATTTAACTTTCAATCAGGCCAATTCAATAAGTTCCACAGGAGAGCCGGCACTCTGAGGCGAGCGCCAGCTCTCCCAACGCGCGCCCAGGCACCTCTCCTGGGCACGCGATTCAGTATTTAAATTAGGGCCTAGGGACACTAGTGCATCCCTAGCGCCTCCTTATTGGCAGAAGCAGCGGCTGTAAGCGGGTCTGACAACAGATGCTTAATTTTACCGGCTTCTGTTGTCGAACCCGCTGACAGCCATGGGTTCGGAAAACGGACACCGGCAAAATTGAGCGTCCGTTTTTCCAACCCGTGAGCAGTTTTTTTTGGTTTGTTTTTTTTTGGGGCCTCTGACTTAATATCGCTATGATATTAAGCCTGAGAATGTACAGAAAAGCATGTTTTCTGCTTTTCTGTACACTTGCCCGGTGCCGTCTGAAATTAACGCCTGCCTTTGGGCAGGCGTTAATTTCTGAGAGTAAAATGTGCGGCTTGACCACACATTTTACTTTCTGTATTTCGGGCGACTAATAGGCTCAACATGCATTTGCACGTGATGAGCGCTATTAGTTTTGGGGGGGTTAGCCGCGTGCTTTCCAAGTGCTATTACCCCACTCTGTATCAGCCTGAATGTAACTATAGATAGTGATCACACCAGGGAACCAGTGCAGACAGGCATAGATGGTATCTTAAAGATTTTCTTTCAGGTAAATTAAATCTAATGTGTGGCTATGATGACATGTGGGCTTCTAAACTAGTTGTTTCCATTCTAATATGGACATTGCTGTAAGGAAGCCTTTGCATGATGTGAAAAGGGCCTTTCACATACACGGAGGTTGAAGTCACCCAGCACAATGATGCTGAATTCTACTTTCGAGGCAAACAAGGCCTCCATAACTGGTACACAGTTGCTGGTAAGGAGCCTGGGGGGGGGGGGGGGGGGGCATGGGTAGTTAGAGGCAAATGCACCATGTTTTGATGGACAGTAGAAGTGCCTCTTATTGGATCTCTATTTCTAAGTCTACCTGGGATAATATAATAGGGTTCTGGACAGCTATGAGGAGACCACCTTCCTGTTTATGGTGCAGATACCAAGCAATTGGGTAGACAGAGCTGGGATATCAAAATAGTTTCAACCAGGTTTCTGTGATACACAGAATATTAGGTTGGTCATCTAAGAATAGGTCATAAATTGTATCAATTCTGCTTTAAATTTATCTGGTGTAGATCAGGTATAATACCATCTTGTTAGGGAGCAATTCTGTAGTCGACTTTGAGAAAGGAACAGATAATAAACGTGATGGTGAGTGTCAATTTCTTGCACTTCCCCTGACAAATGTGACCATAATGACCACATCCTATGATTGCAAAACCCGGCTGTTATGAGATCGCTACACAAGCGTGCAGAGGCTCAGAAGGAGCTTTCATCAACTGCATCATGAAATCCCATGATGTGGTAAGGAGGTATGATAGGAGGCTCCACTTGAAGCCAGTCCCACATGAATTTGGCAACTAAAGGGTAAAAACATAAGTGCCGTACTTTCAGTCATACCATCGAACCCAGCATCCTCTCTCAGAAGGCGGCCAGTCTGAGTTACCAGTACCTGGCAGATCCCGAAAAGTAGATCTACTTCTTATATCTCACACCCAAAGAAGAGCTGGCTTTCCTAATTTTACTTGATCGATGGTCTGTTTATGGACTTTTCCTTCAGGAACTTGTCCAATCCTCTTTTAAACTCCACTATGTTAGTCACCTTGACCACATCCTCTGGCAACAGATTCCATAGCTTGATTGTACACAAAGTGAAAAAATAAATACTTCCTGTGTACCCTCAAAGGTTGACCACTAGATGTCACTAGATTCCTGTATAAATATCATCATGAGTCTTCCATCCCCCATCAGTTCCTCCCACCTGGTGGGTCTGGATTAGATGTCTCAGTTCTATTTAGCCCAGCCATTTCAGAACTCGGGGGGGGGGGGGGGGGGGGAGAATCAGTTTGAGGAAGCTTTGGAACAGGAAGGATGTTTACGTTTTACACTCTGGTGAGGACTCCCAGCTTCACCCAGGAGTTTCAGTTAGAAGTGATACCTCATCATGTACTCCCAGCCAGAGGGTCTTTCTTCTACTAATTTACAGAGAGATTTTTACGCCAGATACCCTCTTGGTGTGAGATGGCTCTCGTCCAGGGGACTGAAGACCTGTGATTCACTCTAAACCCTAGGGAGAGGAGCATCAATGACAGATCCTGCTCAGAGATAGTGGTGGCTTAAGGTATACCATTAGAAGTACTTTTTGAACTTGAACAGTATGGAGAGGTATTTGGATCTCCCCTCCCCACTGGGATGCAGAGCTTAGATAGCCTGATCCCCTCTGACCGCCCCAAGAGAATTCCCCAGGAATATCAATTAAGGATGAAAAACAGATTGGGAGACCTCAACTAGATATTTATTTAACACTTTTTCTATGCCGACCTTCATAGATAAAACCATATCGGATCGGTTTACATCAATCTCTACACCATACGTCTAGGACGAGGTAGATTTTATTTTTTATTTATTTAAGGTTTTTCTATACCGGCATTCATGATAAGATCATATCATGCCGGTTTACATATAACAGGGGGTGCAAAAACTGTTCTTTTAACAAGTGCAACGGAAGCAAAAGTTACAATAAAACAAGGTTGTAGAACTGGGAGAGGAAGGAAATAAGGATAGTAGCGTAAAAATTTACAGAGGTAACTTATTTACATTGTGCAGTGATGTCTCTTTATGGATATTAACATTGTGCAGTGAGGTCCAAGGAGATGTCCTAAGTAGGTGTCCAAGGACACCTAAGTAGATGTCCAAGGAGATGTCCTAAGTAGGATTTTTTGCTGTGAAGTTGGGGACCCCTTGAATAGGATTTACTGTTAGCTGCCTACTGAGCTTTGTACAGTAAAATCACCATGGGGCTCTACCCAGATGCCTGAATAAAAGGACACCTAACTATAGAGAGATACATTTGTACCAGCAGTCAGATATAACATCACTCTTATGGACAAATACTTAATTTAATGATTACCAATCAGTACATTTTTACTTTTAACACCTAGAGCCTGGTCCTGTCTGATTTATCATAGCCTCTCACCTCATGGGATGCACCTACAGTCGACCCACACACTGAAGGCAAGACACCATGGTCTGGGCCATAAGCGAGAGCTTATCCCCATAAAAAGAATCCCCCCAGGATTAAGAGTTGAGCAAGGGATGTAAATTGCTAGCCAGAGCAGCCCCAAAGAGTAAAAATAAGTGTGTGTGCCCTTGGGATTAAAATCCCCAAATAAGAGTTACATTCCTATGATTTTAAAATCTGCCAGTTGCTAATTTCATGGAGTGTTTCCTGGGCCTAGTATTATCTGAAAGGGTAAATAACTGTTCCCTATCTTCTGGTTCTATCCCATTAATGATTTTATAAATCTCAATCATATCCCCTCTGTCATTTGCTCCAAGAAAGAGTCAATCTGTTTAGCCTTTCTCCATAAGAGAACATTTCCAATTTCTTTATCAATTTGTTACCTTTCTCCGTATCTTTTCTATGCTCACTATGAAGTCTATATTCAGACAGTCCAGATAGCAAAGTTAGCCAGAACAAAAGGTCCTTGGTGGGGGTTGGGGGGGTGTTTGTATGAATATATTCATTGCCTGTAGAGGTGAGGGATCTGAAGAGAGACCTGTGGACATCTCCTGATCAGAGAAGTCTTCAGACCTATATGAATAGTCCCAATGTTCTTCAGACTCAAATATGGAAATTACTATGGTGGATGAATCTGAAATTACACCACCATGCGAATCATGTCTAATGGAGGACCACCAGATGACAGATATGGCCTAGATTCTGAGGTACTACAAAGCATCAGTGAAGCTTCCTCCCACAATGCATCCCTTAATGCACTAAGTACAGCCCGCTTTGCTGCAGGTGTCCGGATTCAAGATACCATAAAATGATTGAATGCTGCTCAGTGCTTTGAAAACTTTGAAAACTAGCTCCACCAGCAGCACTGCTGATGCACACGATGCATTAGAATGAAACAGATGGCATGAGTGCCTCATGATTCCTTCTGTCCAACTCCTTATAGGCTGCTGATACAAAAACTGGATAGTAGTGGGGGCGGGGAGAGAGATCTTCCTGGCTCAGAGGAGAGGTACCAGGAGCTGAGGTACAGACCCATAGAGAATAATGCAGCCTGAACTCTGGAGGATGAGTATCTTTCCTGATGAGGCTGCTTGGGAGGATGTCCTGGTACAGCATCTCCCTGTTCCCAGTCATGCATTGATGGGAAATGCTGCTGATGCTTCTTAGCCTTCACCAGGTGTACGATATCAGTATCCTCTTATACCAGAACAGGAGCTGAAGAACCCTTTTTGCCTACATACACTGGATGGGGTGCCTTCTACTGGGTTCTGGACAAGGAGGATGAGCAATGTTCCCTCAATGCTGCTCCTGGGTACACAGATATTAATGCTAAAGGGGACAGGGATTGAACTTTAAAGCCAGGCTGAAGGAATGTTCAGAGGAATCATGCTTGATCACTAGGCAGCATGCCTTTAAGGTTGTGGCTCACTCTCTCATATACATACACTGACTCACTGTCTCACACGTTCAATCTCAGGGCCTCCCCCCTCTTTTCAGCCAAGGCCCCAGAGGTTGGGAAAAAAAAAAAAAAGTAAAAAGATGAAGTGAAGTTAAGCCTGGGGATTCATTGAATCCCTTGAAGGCCCTGCCCACACACCACTACTGTGGGATTAAGATGTTCTATCCTTTAAGGGTACCAATGTATTTTATTTTGGGGGTTGAATTAGGTTATTTTAATGACAACCTAGGCGATATGGATGTTTATAGTTTTGGATGAGTTGGTAGTAAGTTGGACCTCCTCTTAGGGTGACCATTGTACTTTTGAATGTTAGTTGTGAACATTTTGTTTTTGACTGACTTAATTTATGGGAATTGCTTAGAGTGAAATATGTTGGTTTGGTACTATAGGTATGGACTTGATTATATTTTTAGACATCATTTTAACTTGCTTAGAGCATCTCATCTTCAAGCAAATAATAAACTGAATTCCATTCTCTCTGGAGCATCAACACTTTGAGGGACATATCTGGCAGTAGCTGCAACCTAGGTTATCATAGGAAACACCAAGGCAGCAAATAAAGTTGACAGAAGGCCTGCAATAAAGATCTTGCAACTGCAGTGCACATACTTCTTGAATCCATAGGAACACTTATCTGACATCAGAAAAATAATGTAATTATCACAAACAAAAACATATGATGCAATGCACAGAGGCCTAAAATACTGCCCAGTAAACTTCTAAACAAAGGACTCTAGAGCCAGAAGCAGTCAAGAAGAGCATGACTGAGGCTAACACAATGAAAGGCTGGAAACCAGGAAAGAGTGAAATCAATGAGAAGAGAAAATGTGAACAGCTGAAGGCAGCCCCATGTAACAGATGTGGATCATCCAACACATGATCAGTGAGAGCATGAATAACGCTATAGGAGGTTTCTAAGGAGGACGTCCATCTTGAGGCTCCATTCATATCATTAAACCTGAAGGGCTGCTCTCCTGCTTATCCTCAGAAAACCAGTGCAATCTCCATATTGTGCATAGTAGGCCAGAGCTGCACTACCCAAACACCATCCCTCGCCAACACACCATCCCTCGCCAACACCCCACCCCAGGACCTACACCCTACACCCACCCCCCCTAAGGAACTACAAACCTAAGAAATTGCCACTCAGCACAACCATATACATTTTCCCACCTCTACCATTGTCATCCTGCGCTTACACAATTTTGTATATAACCTGCGTACACACTAATTGTTCCTTTTTACCCCTGTATATAACCTGTGTACACATCAATTGTTCCTTGTACCCCTGTACATAACTTCTCCTTATGTATCCACCCACCATTCCCCCCCCCCTTTTTTCCTTTGTCTCGTATACCCCCACCCCTCCCCCCTCCTTATTTACTTATTTATTGTATATTACCTTTTAATTATCTACTATGTTACTTCGTTTATGTTACACAATGTTCCATGTAAAGGTTTTGCCTATATATCCTTGGTTGTAAGTTATCTGTAAACCGGCACGATGTGCAAACGGTTGCCGGTATATAAAACAAAATAAATAAATAAATAAATAAATAAATACCCACACAGAACATAGAGTTCTGTGTGGGTAGTACAGCCGTAAAACTCCAAATATGGATCCTAATGGGGCTACAAGGCTCGTGCTAGAGGTCAACTAAAGGAGCTACATGTCTTCTCGAATAAGTGCATTTTTTTTTTTTTAAATGTATTTATTCAAATTTTCAATGGTAAAACATCCATCAAAACTGTGCCACAGATATATTACGTAAAAAACCTTTGTAAACAATTGTAAACAACTAGGCCCCAAATGGCACCTCATTTTCACTACCATCTTTTCTTACCTTAGAACTCCCCCCCCCCCCCCCTCAGTTCCTCCCCAACCCCTCCCCCCCCCCCCCTCCCTTCTTCTTCTTGGGACCGGTCGGTAAACTGTGCAAGAGTGTTCAAAAGGATCACTTATGCCCAGTGGCGAATAGTCTGGTAACAGTCCTGCATCGTGGGTGTAAGAGTGTTCCAATAGCCGCTCCAGATCTCACAGCATTTAGTCACTGCTATTTGAGATTTTTCGTGCGCAGTCATGTAGTCAAATTGTAGTACCTTAAAAAGTCTGTTATTCCAAATTTCCACTTTTGGTGCGTCTTCCGAAATCCACTCCAGGAGGATCGGCTGTAGCGCTACCAGTAGGGCCTTCTGCAAGAATATTTGGTCCTGTTCCTTTAGTTGTTCCAGCGGTCCTTTAAGCAGTCTTAACAAACATAAGTCTGGAGTCTTGGGGATAGGTCTCTGTAGGATAGATCCCAGCATGCTTAGGACCCCAACCCAATATCTCGCAACTTTCGGACAGTCCCAAAATAAATGCTTCAGCGTTCCCTTATCCATATTACATTTATGACACTTATCTGTGGCGCACATCTTGGCTTTATACATTCTAGTTCTGGTCATATACATACATCGAAGTACTTTGTATCCCATTTCCCTCAAGGTAATATTGTCAGTTGCTCGTACTGTATCTAATAATATCTGTGAGACATCTTTCTGTGATAGTACTATCTCTACCTGAGTAGCCCATGCACCCTGTACCTCGGCCAAGACCCGAACCATGGGAATATCCCTTAGTGCTCTAGAGAAAACCGAACAAGAATTTTGTTTTTTCCCCACCGGCGTGAAAAAGGTTCTAAATGCGTCTAAATGAGATTTCTGCAGTGCTCCATACTGTGTTGCCAGTGTATCTATATAATGTCTGGCCTGCAGATAGACATAAAACTCTCTAGATTCTAGTAAGTAGTGATCCTGCAAGTCCCTGAAACTATACACGCAAGCCCGGTCCTCGTCCCACAGCTGTACTATGGTATGTAGACCTCTTGTCTCCCATCTATGGAAGACAATGCTGGTGTTTCCTACCTCAAACTGTGGGTTTCCCTTGATCTTGAGATAGGGCGAGATCCCCCTGCTTGTGTGGAGCTTAGAGCTACATAAGTATACCCATGCCCGTCGACACGCTTGGATAAGGATACTTTTCTTATATTTGGTAGGGACCTCTGCATCCCTTACATGGAGGAAATTTTCAGGGAAATAAGGTGCGGTCCAGTCCAAGATAAACTCATATGGGGAATAGTAACTGGAGCCTCGGAACCAGTCCTGCAAATGCCGTAGTAGACAGGCCAAGTTATAATCCCTCCAATTTGGGCACGAGAGTCCCCCCTGCAGATACGGAAGCATCAAAGAGCTTAAGGACACTCTCGCTCTTTTACCGCCCCACAGATAGCGCGTCAATAGGCTATGAATATGTTGAATCTCCTGTTTCGTTAACCATATTGGGATAGTCTGTAATACATAGAGCCACCGTGGCAACTCCATCATCCAAAGGAGGTTCAATTTCCCCATGAGTGAGAGCGGTAATTTACTCCAGGTACCCAATCGTTGCTCCATACGCTGCAAGAGGCACCTCACATTGACCCCTTTAAGTTGGTCTACCTTTCTAGTCAATTGTATACCCAAGTACTTCATCGTCCTCCCTACCCACCGGAGTGGGAAGTCACCCTTCCAACTAGTTTGTACATTAAGTCCAAGGTCCATGGCCTCAGACTTTTCCTCGTTGATCTTGAGGCCTGCAAACATGCCAAATAACTTCTGATGGGCAAGCACCTTTTCCAGTGATTTTTGCGGGGAAGTTAGAAAGACAAGAACATCGTCCGCAAATGCTGACACTTTAAAGTCCATGGTCTTACCCCCATAACCCCGTATCTGGTCATCCCTCTCTATCTTTCGCAGAAGTGGATCTATAGTTAGTATATAGAGCAGGGAAGACATCGGGCAGCCCTGCCGGGTTCCCCGATATAACTGAAAGTCCTCCGATACATGTCCATTTGCAATAATAGCCGATTTCGGGGCGTGATATAGCATTGCTATGTTTTGTACAATTGCCCCGTCAAACCCATATCTGCGCAACACTGAAAATAAATATGACCACGATACCCTATCGAATGCCTTTTCCGAATCAAACCCAACCACTAAAGCCGATGTTCCATTAGTTTCTGTTTCTTCCATGGCTATTAGTAGTTTAGTTAAATTGGAACTGACTGATCTCCCTTTTACAAATCCCACTTGTGTCGGGGTAACTATAGATGGCAGTACTTGACTCATTCTATCCGCCATTATCTTGGCAAACAGCTTGGCTTCAAAATCAAACCCAACCACTAAAGCCGATGTTCCATTAGTTTCTGTTTCTTCCATGGCTATTAGTAGTTTAGTTAAATTGGAACTGACTGATCTCCCTTTTACAAATCCCACTTGTGTCGGGGTAACTATAGATGGCAGTACTTGACTCATTCTATCCGCCATTATCTTGGCAAACAGCTTGGCTTCAAAATTCAATAGGGATATCGGTCTATATGAGGAGGTCATAGCTAGGTCTTTTCCCGGTTTTTCCAGGACAGTAATGAAAGCCCTTGTTAACCCCTCTGGGAAGGCCTCCTGCTGCTGGGCTGCGGCATAGAATTGCAGTAGATCAGGGGCAATTTGATATAAAAGGCTTTTATAATATTCCGCACTAAACCCGTCGGGGCCCGGTGCTTTTCCCCTCTTACTTGTTTTTATGACACTGATTATTTCCACTAGTGTGATAGGTTGGTTCAGTTGCGCTAATTGGTCCGGGGAGATTTGGGGGATATGCAGATCCTTAAATTCGGCTTCCTGAACCTCCCCCCCGAGCCTATCCTCTGTGTATAATTTAGTGTAGAAGTCTCTGAAGGCCGCACAAATATCCGCCCCTTTCTGAATTGGATTCCCATTAGAATCCTTTAACTTTGCAATGTATGTTTTGCCTCTGGCAGCGCGGGTCAACTTGGCTAAAAGATTACCTGCCTTGTTGCCATATCGAAAAAGCTTGTGTTCACCGAATAAAATAGATTTCTGCGCTTTCTTATGAAGCCATTCATTCAGTGTGTGCAGGATGGCTTGATAATTCCCCCTCGTTTGAGTGTTATTGCGGGCCGCCATTTGGGCCTTGGCTGTCTTTAGCCTATCTTCTAACAATTTTATCTGTTTATGCATGCTTTTTGTTTGAGCTACAGCGTAGGCCAATATTTCACCTCTCATGACAGCCTTACCGGCTTCCCAGTACAATACTGGGTCTGCTTTATGCTGTCTATTGTGATTCTCGTAGTCTTTCCATTTCTCTTTTAGGAATTCCTGGAATTTTTTATCTTTTGTCATGTAGCCCGGAAACTTCCAAAGTTTGGTACCAGGATCCTCCCTTGTGATTTTTATGGTCACCCAGATGATGGCATGATCAGAAATTTCGATCGGTCCTATTTCTGCATTTACGATCAGCGGAAAGAGAGCATCTGCTACTAAAATATAGTCTATTCTGGAAAGCATGGCATGGGCCCTGGACACATGAGTATAATCACGTTCCGTGGGATGTAGAGTGCGCCAAATATCTATTAGGTTCAATTCAGTAGTGACGTAGTCTAGTCCCTTACCCCGGCCTCCATCCCTCCTTACACCCGTGCCAGACGTGTCTAAATCTACGTCACTGACACAATTGAAGTCCCCCAGCATTATCAGATAACCTTTCGCTACAGACAGAATTTTCGCTATCAAGGTCTGAAAGAAGGATTTGGAGTAAGAATTAGGGCCGTAAGTACAGCAAATAGTATATTCCTGTCCCCTTATTCTCCCAACCACTATAAGATATCGTCCGTCATCATCAAGAATTTGGGTGAGCATGTCCATCTGTATATTTTTGTGAATTAGTAACGCCACGCCAGCCTTCCTTTTTACCGCTGGGGCATATATACATTGGCCCACCCAGCTTCGTTTCAATTTTTTACTCTCCTCCTCCGTTAAGTGAGTTTCTTGGAGCCCTGCAATTCCTATTTTGTTCCTGAGTAACGCGCTGAGTATCTTTTGTCTTTTTATAGGAGATCCTATCCCTCCCACATTCCACGATCCGCATTTAATAGTCATCATTTGAGCTGTGTATGCATTCTCCCCTGTTGATAGCTTGATGTCTGTAGAATACCCTGGGGCTTCCCAGCCTGAGCCCCAAGGCTTCGTCTATTGATCCTTTGCATGATCTTTAACAGCCGTACCCTGTCCCAACCTGGTCCCAGCCTTCCCCCCCTCCCCCCTCCCCTTCCCCTCCCCCAGATCCCTCCCTCCCCGCCCATATTCACTTGCCCTGTCCCTTCCCCCTTCAGGGTATCTCTACCCCCTTCACTCCGTAACATCCCCATATTATGGGGTCGAGGTCCGTAGTACGTACGTTCGTGTACCCCCCCCCCCCCCGACTAGGAGGGAACTCCCTTCCCGTCTCGTTATCTCAAGTAGGACCAGTAGCCATTGTGAACCCTTCATATTTGTGTATTATGACACTTTAGAGTAAACTCCCTTACTTATCTTCATACAGAGTGATTTGGGTTCAACTCCATATGGCACTCCACCTGGCCGAGTCTGCATCGAATCCAGGCCTCTCGCCAGTAACTGAAAACTAAACATAACGTACTAATGTAACCTAACCTGCCAAGGCATTCCGCCTCCCTAACAGTGTGCAGCTTCTGTAATTGTTAGGCTTACTGCCATAATTACTGTACGGAGGAGGAACAGTGAAAACAGTCATAGGGAAACCTTAAGAGAGAAAGAAAAATAAATAAAGAAGAGTAAACCATAAGGTCCAAACAGTAACTCATCTGCAAAGACATCAGGAGCTTTGTGCTCCCATTTATCCTCAAGTGACATGGAGAGTGTCCGGCCCGGGTTCTCCCTGGGCTGTCTTCTTAAGTATCTTCTCCCATTGCTGCTTTCAGCCAGTCTTCTGCCTTGCTGGGAGAATCAAATGAGTGAATCTTGCCCTCCTTCCAAATTTTTAACAGCGCCGGGTATTGAAGAGCAAAGCGCACATTCTTATTGAATAAGTCCTGGCAAGTCTTGGAGAACAATTTCCTCTTCGCGGCTACCCCCGCAGAAAAGTCCTGAAAAATGACAACAGAGTGGTCCTGAAATTTCAGTGTTCTGACTTTCCTGAAAGCTGCCATTATAGACGCTCTCTGCCCCAATCCAAAAACCGAGCGATGATTAATCTGGGCCGTCTCTCCGTGTCGCGCCGCGGGCCCAACCTGTGAGCTCTCTCTATAGTCAATCTTCCTGTTAAGTCCGGGAGCTGTAAAGCAGTAGGCAGCCACTCCTCCAGGATTTTCTTAATCTCTCCTTCGGAAACAGACTCTGGGATTCCCATAAATTTCAAATTATTCCTCCTTGACCTATTCTCTAGGTCTTCTAATTTTTCCTCCGCTGCCTTGCATGCTGCCTCGAGAGTGGTGATCTTGGTCGCAAGCGCCATATTGTCTTCTTCCACGAGGGATATGCGCCCTTCTGCGATGTCTATTCTGCGACCTATGTCCCCCATAGATTCTTTTAGTGCTGCAAGGTTTCCATTTATGCCCTCAAATTTATGGTCTAAGGTGGCCACGACAGCGGCTGTAAGTTTCTCTATGCCCCGTTCATCAATCGTCGGCGTCTCCGCTGTGCTGTTTACCTCCGCCATTTTGTCTTCTCCTCCTCCTGCCTTCAGCTTTTCTTTTCGCGGCGCCTTGGCGGTCATTATAAGCTCCGATTCTCCTTCTGTCCCGTTCCCCTCTGATGCTGCAGGTATCACACAGCTCGGCACACCTTTGAAGCTGCCGGAGTTCCTCTTTTTAGGTCGTTGTTAGGCTTAATTCGGGGGGGGGGGGGGGGGGGTACACGGAGCGCAGGCAAGAGCGTCTCGCCCGACTCACCGCATCACGTGACCTCAGCTCATAAGTGCATTTTAAGAGCTTTCTTGAAAAACTTTGGGTCCAAGATAATCCTTATCTCCATGGGGAGAGAGTTCCACAAAATGGGTCTGGCCCTTGAGAAGACATGTTCCCTGGTCTCGTCTAGATGAGCAAGTCTTGGGAAGGAAACACCCACAGCCCTTGATTTGAAGATCTCAATGTATGGGATGGTGTATAGAGGTTTAACATAGCTGTAATCCATGGTGAAGAAATATTATTCAATAAATTGTGACAATTTTATATTGAGTATGGTAAATAATTGGGAGCCAGTGGAGTGATTGCAACTGAGGGGTGATAATGATCACCTGTTAAAAGACATGCTGCAGAGTTTTGTATTATTTGTAGAGGGAGAGTGGCATAGGTGAGAAGACCAGTGAGAAGAGTTACAATAATTGAGTCCCAAAACAAGAAGAGATTAAAGTACTGTGCAAAAAATCAGGAGGGACTAGTAAAGATTTCAGATGCAGAAAACAAAATTTTTAAAGAATGAAGACAGTCAGTAATGGATCTATAACAATGCCAAGATTGCGAACAGTGATAAAGATTGCAATGTCTTGTCCTTTGAAAACTATTTTATGAGGGGTATTTGCAGCAGGAAAACATAAAAGGATGATAATTTCAGTTTTATTGACATTTAAAGTCTGTTGTATTTCAACCAATCATGAATAAGAAACATAAGAACATGCCATATTGGGTCAGACCAAGGGTCCCTCAAGCCCAGCATCCTGTTTCCAACAGTGGCCAATCCAGGTCATAAGAACCTGGCAAGTACCCAAACACTAAGTAGATCCCATGCTACTGATGCTAGTAATAGCAGTGGCTATTTTCTACGTCAACTTGATTAATAGCAGATAATGGACTTCTCCAAGAACTTATCCAAACCTTTTTTAAACCCAGCTACACTAACTGCACTAACCACATCCTCTGGCAACAAATTCCAGAGCTTAATTGTGCATTGAGTGAAAAAGAAACTTTTTCGGATTAATTTTAAATGTACTACTTGCTAACTTCATGGAGTGTCTCCTAGTCCTTCTATAGATAAGCAATGGAGATGAACTATTCAGTTAGTGTCCATGAAGATTTTAGAGAAAAGAAAAATTATAAGTCATCTGCATACAATTTCTAGAGTACCCCCCAAGGCTAGAAAATAGAGGAGTCAGACAGTTGTTAAAAAGAACTGCTGACAGTGCCGAGCCTTGGAGTACACTGGAGGAGAGAGCAATCCAGGAGGAAACCTTAGCACCCAATGTGACTTGTTGGAAGCAATTAGATAAGCAGTGAATCAAGAGAGGATAGTACCTCTAGTACTTAGCAAAGCAAGACGGGAGAGGAGAATAGAATGATCAACAGTGTCAAAATGCATAAGAAATGTCCAGTAGAATGGGTGTGAAATGGAGAAATTACTTACCTGATAATTTTATTTTCCTTAGTGTAGACAGATGGACTCAGACCAGTGGGTTATGTGCGCCTCTGCTAGCAGATGGGAGACTGAGTCAGATTTCAAGCTGATGTCATCCTGGGTACATATACCCCTGCATTGACCTCACTTCCTATGTATCCTCCTCAAAAAGCCATTGTGGATATGTATATGGCATAACTTAGTTATACTTATTAAAACTTGGTTAACTGATTCAACTGATTAAAAAAAACTGGAGACCTCCAATGCACTAAACTAAGTCAACGCCGACACCAGACTAACTGTGGGTGTCTTGAACTAAGGGTAGGCAACAACTTACCCGTATTTGTTTATTCTCAAGGTTTGCTTTCCCAGGTCCTCCTTCTCTGGGGCAGCCAAGGGCAGTATGCTGAGTCCATCTGTCTACACTAAGGAAAACAAAATTATCAAGCAAGTAATTTCTCCATTTCCTAGCGTGTAGCCAGATAGACTCAGACCAGTGGGATGTTCACAAGCTACTCCCTGACATGGCAGGAGGCTGCCCGTGACCCAGTTAGTACTGCCCTTGCGAAGGCTGCGTCTTCTCGGGCCTGAGCAGCCAGGCAGTTGAACCTGGAGAAGGTGTGTAGGGATGACATATCGCCGCCCAACAGATCTCGGCAGGTGATAGTAGTTTGGTTTCTGCCCAAGATACTGCTTGGGCCATAGTAGAATAAGCCTTAATCTGCAGTGGTAAGGGCTTCCCTGCCCCTATGTAGGCTGCCTTGATTACTTATTTAATTCAGTGAGGTATGGTTGCCTGCGAGGCAGCTTCTCCTTGTTTCTTCTCGCTGTGCCGGACAAACAAGTGATCCGTTTTGTGCATCGGTCCCGATCTTTCCAGGTATCGCACCAGGAGTCTATAGACATTTAGGTGGCGAAGAAGGCATGAGTCTTCAGAGTCCTAATGTTCATCAGGAAATGGTAGGGAGATGGCTTGGTTCAGATGAAACTCGGAAACCACTTTCAGTAGGAAGGAGGGAACTGTATGTAGCTGTATGGTTCCAGGAGTGAACCTAAGGAAAGGTTCCCGGCAGAATAGTGCCTGTAGTTCGGAGATACAGCGAGCTGAATATATTGCCACCAGGAATACCATCTTCAATGTTTAGAGATGTAGAGACAGACCGCATGTTGGTCTGAAAGAAGCCCCCGCTAGGAAGTCTAATACCAGATTAAGGTTCCATAAGGGCACCGGCCATTTTAGGGGTGGCCGAAGTTGCTTAACCCCTTTTAGGAAACGGGTCATATCCGGATGAGCTGCTAGACTAATACCGTTCACTTTTGCTCTGAAGCAGAAGAGGGCAACTACTTGGACCTTGAGTGAGTTGAGAGACAGCCCCTTCATCAAACCGCCCTGTAGGAACTCCAGGATCATGGGGATTTTGGCTGTCTGTGGGAGACTCTGGCGGTCCTCGCACCAGGCTTCAAATATTCTCCAGATCCGTATGTATGTCAGGGTTGTGTAGAACTTGCGCACTCGGAGCAGGGTGTCAATCACGGATTTCGAGTAACCGCGCTTCCTAGGCGAGTCCTCTCAAGGACCAAACTGTAAGAGCGAATCGAGATGGATCTTCATGAAGAATTGGGCCCTGCTGGAGAAGGTCCCTGTGTGGAGGTAGGCACAGAGGTCTCCCCACAAGGAGTCTTTGCATGTCTGCGTACCATGGGTGTCTTGGCCAATCTGGGGCTACTAGTAGAAATAGTCCCCTGTGGTGTTCTATCTTGTGGATGACCTTGCCCAGTAGCGACCATGGGGGGTGGGGGGTGGGGGGTGGGTGGGGGGGGGGGGGGGGGGGGGGGGGGAGGGAGGCGTACAGTAAGACTTCTTCTGGCCAGGTCTGCACGAGGGCGTTGTTCCCTTGGAGTGTGGCTCTCATCTGCAGCTGAAGAACCTGGGGACTTGGGCACTGAGATAGGTGGCCAGTAGATCCATGGCTGGTAGGCCCCAGCGATTCATTATCAGTTGGAAGGCTGTGGTCCACAGCATCCATTCCCCTGGGTCCAGGCTCTCTCTACTGAGGAAATCTGCTGAAACATTGTCTTTTCCTGCGATGTGGGAGGCAGAGATCCCTTGTAGAGTCCATGTATCTCCGCCCATGCCATGAGAGGATCTATCTTCAGGGACACCTGCTGGCTCCTGGTTCCTCCCTGGCATTTGATGTAGGCCACTGCTGTGGCATTGTCTGACATTATTTGGATCGCTTTGCCTCAGAGTCTGTGGCTGAATTGCAGGCAAGCTAGTCTGACTGCTCGAGCTTCCAGACGGTTTATGTTCCATCCCGCCTCTTCCTTGCTCCATTGTCTCTGGGCCATCAGTTCCTGACAGTGGGCTCCCCACCCTCGCAGGCTCGCTTCTGTGGGGAGCAAGATCCAGTTTGGTGGGGATAGGTTTACTCCTCTGCTTAGGTGGTCTTCCTGTAGCCACCACTGAAGCTGAGGATGTACCTCTGCTGGTAGTTGGAGGTGAATTGAGTAGTCCTAGGACAGTGGGTTCCAGCGTGAGAGCAAGGATCGCTGGAGCAGTCGCATGTGGGCCCTTGCCCATGGAACGACTTCTAGGGTTGATGTCATGAGGCCTAGGATTTGAAGATAGTCCCATACTCTGGGGCACGCATTGGTCATCAATCGTCGTAACTGTTCCAGCAGCTTCCTTCTCCTCGGGGAAGGAAGAAAGACTTTATTCTGTTTGGTGTGGAAACGGGCCCCCAGGTACTCTAGAGACTGGGAGGGCTGCAGACTGCTCTTGCCCATGCTCATGACCCAACCAAGCTCCTGCAGTAGGTTCTTGACTTTTCCCTGATCAGCCAGTCGTCCAGGTAAGGGTGAACCAAGATCCCTTCCTTCCTTAGTGTTGCCGCCATGACCACCATGATTTTTGAGAATGTCCTGGGGGTGGTTGCTAGGCCGAAGGGTAGCACTCTGAACTGGTAATGTGACCCAGTATCGCAAAGCGTAGAAAACGCTGGTGCTCTTAATGGACTTGAATGTGAAGGTAGGCTTCGGCGAGGTCCAGGGAGGTCAGGAACTCCACCTGGTTGTACTGCCATTATTACGGTGCGAAGGGTCTCTATGCGGAAGTGTAATATCTGCAGATGACGGTTGACGTTCTTGAGGTCCAAGATGGGCTGGAATGATCCTTCCTTCTTGGGAATGATAAAATAGATGGAATAGCGCCCCGTATTTTGTTGGGGCACAGACACCAGTTATTGCCTTCAGACTGAGTAATCTTGTCAGAGTGGCTTCCACTGCCAGTCTTTTGGTATGGGAGTGGCAGAGTGACATCATAAACTTGTCCGGAGGAATGCTGTGGAACTCCAGAGAGTGACCTTCTTGAATGATGTTTAGCACCCATTTGTCCAACGTGATCTCGACTCATCTTTGGTAAAAGAGGGAAAGTCGACCTTATTTCCTCTTCCTGTGGATGGATTGGCCCCTTCTCATTGGGAAGTGGGGGCACGGCTGGAGCCTTCCCCCGGGCCTGTTCCTCTCTTGGTCTGTTGGTTCCGAAAGGATTGGGGCTTTCTGCAAGGATGAGGTGCTTGGAACTGTGAGTTCCTGTAGGGTCTAAAGCATTGAGAACCTCTGCCCCTGGCTCTTCTGGACACTGGGATCTTTTACCCCGGTCTTCCGGTAGCTGAGGCAATGGCGATTCACCCCACTTGCTGGCTAACTTTTCCAACTCACTTCCAAATAGGAGATCCTTTAAAGGGCATTCTCGTGAGATTCGCATTAGAGGTCACGTCAGCAGACCAATTTTGCAGCCATAACGGTCTTCTGGCTGCCACTACAGAGGCTACTCCTCTCGCTGAGGTACGCACTAGGTCTGAGCTTGCGTCCGTCAGGAAAGCTGCTGCAGGTTCCATCGTCTCACCAGCTCCGGAGTTATTTGCCTCTCTCGAGAGGAGCAAACAGGAACATGCCACCAGTGCGCATCAGGAGGCAATCTGCAGTGTCATTGCTGTTGCGTCGAAGGCCTGCTTAAGGATGGACTCCAATCTTCTGTCTTGAGTGTCCTTCAATGCAGCCCCTCCCTCAATGGGAATGGTTGTTCACTTTGAGACAGCACAGACCACGGCATCTACTTTTGGAAAGTGCAGGTGTTTCTTGACCACTGGTTCCAGAGAGTATAAGGCTTCCAAGGCCCAACCTCCTTTAAAGCTGGCCTCTGGGGCATCCCACTCCAGGTCAATCAGTTCCTGGATGGCTTCCATCATCGGGAAGTAGCATGAGGCTTTACAAAGGAACACCAAGATGGGGTTCTTCTTTGGTTCCGCCATAGGGTCCGTGCCTGGAATACTCAGAGTCTTCAGAGTCTGGGAAACAAGGGCTGGTAATTTGTCCTTGTGGAAGAAACAAATCTTGGTTCGGTATGGTTGCAGGCCTGGAGGGATTTCTCCTTCTTCCAGGGAGTTATCATCATCTGAGGTATCCGGGTCCCTGTCAGGGTTAGGTGAGGCATTTGAGTAAGGCCGGGAGGATTTAGTGCTTCCAGCAGGGGTTGAGCCTGTGTTGCAGCCGGGGCCGATTACGCCTGTACAAAGGCTTGCAGCCCCTGGAAAGATTCCAACCAGGAGAAGGTCCCTGGGTCCATGTTAATCCCAGGGGGAGTTGGAGTAGGAGCCCCTGAGGTGCCCTCCTGTGGAGAAGTCATCTTGGAGTTGCATAGGTCTGGGGAGCAATCGTATGTAGTAGTTCCAGACCCGTCCTCAGACAGTGAAGGAACAGGCTTTGGTCTCCCCTGGGCTTCTTCACAAAGCTGACACATGCAGGACTCCAGTTCAGGCTGTACAGATCTTATGTGGCAGGCTCTGCAAAGAGTGCTTTCTGGCCTTCTTGGACATCAGTGCCATAGAATCAATGTTTGGGCACACAAGTAATTTGCTTCACTGTGCGCAGCCATAGTTATGCGCGGTGAGGATTCGTGCACAGCTGTAGTTATGTGCGCCGTTAACTTGTACGCTCGGTCTCATTGTGCATGCAGCTCAGAGTCATGTGCGACTGTATGGGATGCGCACAAGTTATGCACATCGGCCGCTGGATTGTCCTGCGTGTACCGCCGAGGGGAAGGGAAGATGGCGCAGACGACCCTCACGTGTAAGATGGCGTCCCCCCTAAGGGTCTCCACGTGTGTGGACCCTTGCACCGGATTGGGGCCTAGCTCAACAAAGGCTGCCCAACCTGATCGGTGCTCCCTTTTTAACTTGCTGGAAGCAGAGTCAATACGGCGATCTGAGCTCTGGAGACCAGAGACCTGAATTTAAAGTTTCCTTCTTAGCTGATAATGGCGCTTACTGTTTGTGCAGACAGTCTCCAGCTATGGGGAGAAGAGGGTTTTACCTTCACTGCCATGCTTGGATGTGCACCCGCTGCCTTTCAGCCACTCTGGGGGCTAAGTCCACGCTGGCACCAAGGCACACCTCTAAGGGATAACGGAGATCACCTCAGGAATTCTCAACTTAGGTATCACCGCAGGAGAGCAGGGCTCGATCTTCGTAAGGTAAATTTATATTCTTGTTGTAATTTTCCTAATACTGAGCTAGTGTGTGGGATAGTGTCCACATTTACTAGGAGACAGAGTGATACTGAGGAAGTGAGGTCCATGCAGGGGTATATGTACCCAGGATAACGTCAGCTTGAAATTTGACTCCATCTCCCATTTGCTAGCAGAAGAGCACATAACCCACCGGTCTAAGTCCATCTGGCTACACGCTAGGAAAGAGGTACCTTTATCAAATCCCCAGCAAACAGTGTCAAAGCTAGAAAGAGGCATTTCAGTATTATGGTGCTTTTGAAATCCAAATTGATATTGATCAAGGTCGAATACGAAGGAGTTGTAATACAGTATTTTCCAGTATCTTAACTAAATATGATAGGGATGAGATAGTATGGTAATTCAAGGGTAGTGTCGGAGCAGTTGTTGGATTTTTTTTTTTTTTAGGGTAGCAGGAAAAATACCAGTGAAAAGAAGAGAAATCTGGTGATAAAACTGGCTGATCCATTTTTAACAACTTCATGAGGGTGATGGAAAAAGGGTTTAGTGGACTGGTGGAAGAATTTATATTGTTGATGTAATGGATAATTTCAGATTCCGACACGACATGAACACAGTCCCCATCTCGCTATCTGAGAGAAGGTCGAAATTTTGAAATGTCACTCTTATCAAGGCAACTATCAGTAAAATAAACCGCAAATGTATCTGCTAATGTTTGACCCAGCCATGGGAGTGGAAGCAGTACCAGGAACGGAAGAGAAATAATGATTTGTTTAACAGAATTTAACTGCTCTCTTGGATTGTTAAATGACAGAGTTTGGAATAAAAATAAGATTTCTTAGTGGCAATGATGAAAGGTTGGTAATTCAATAATAGAGAGTGATAGATAAATTTATTTCCTTGGGAAAGTAACTGTCCTTTCAGCCCTTCTCATCAACCTTTGTTGCTGTAGGTCTTGAGTGAACAAGTGGGCAGTTTTGGATCTCTTTTTGGTGAATGTTTTTTGCTGCTAATTTATCCATAACCTTGTTTAACAAAGTGCCCCACAGTTTAAGCAGTTCTTCAAGAGAATCATTACATGGAGAGTCTAACAATGGAATAAACAGAGTGGAAATCAGAATTTATGAAACCTTGTTTGGTAACAGTAATTGGGGTATTTGAACTTAGAGTTATGATGGGAAAAGATTAGTGAAAAGGAGACCAGAAGGTGGCCCATCAATGGGACTTCTTTTGCAGGGAAAATAGGATTTATGAATACCAAATCGAGAGAATGCCCAGTTCTGTGGGTGGGAAAAGAAATGATCTATTGCAACCCATATGCTGACAGTGCATCAAAAAAAGTTACAGTGGCATGAGACAGGATGGAATCATCAGTGTGATGATTAAAGCCACCAAGAATAACAGTTCTCGTTAGATCAATGCTTGCATTTACAAGTAATTCAATAAACTGAGATGAATTGTGGGAACGTAGGCTGGGGGACAGTATGGCAGACATATTCAACATGTTTAATTTCAATAGCAAAATGTAATAGGAGAGAGGTACAAGATCAAGTTTAGAAAAGTTAAGATTGCTTTTTGAGCAAAATTGCCAAATCACCTCCCCCACCCTATGATTAGCATGAGATTCATAAACACCTGAATAAGTGGGTGGACAACATCGATTGAGGGTAAGGATATAGTCCTTTAGCCATGATTCAATTATACAAAAACAATCAGGAGAGACTGAAACCAGTAAATCATACCACAGCAGATATTTTACAAATAGACTAAGCATTGGCTAAAAAATACCAAAGCAGTCAAAAACAGCGATTGGGAAGGTTGCACCAGCACATTAAGAGCAGACCTAGTTGGAGTCTATTGCTTGTGGCGAGTAAAGTTGTCTGGGCTGTATCTGCCATGGCAGAGAATAGTTTGAATCGCCTTACTATTAGAAGATAATCATAGTAGTGGCCTCATCAGAAGTAGTTGCAGTCTTAGTGATTGCAAGGATCGTGGTCACGTCAGTCAAAGAGGTTCAGAACAGATGAATGTTGCACATATGGGGCGCACAAAAGGGCAGGCTCTTTTGTCATGCTCCTTCATGGGCATAACAAAAGCATGCGCCCCTCCGGCATCTGCACCCTGGAGTAAGTGCCCAGTGCTGATGGAGCAGGCCAAAGTGGCTCAGTCAGGCGACAGTTCAAGGGTAGGAGATCTTCTGGCATCTGCACCCCAGAATAAGTGCCTGGCACCCACTATGATGTCACTCAATGGGCAGGGCCTCACTCATCAGGTTGCGGGAATCCAGGCAAGCACAGCTGCAGTGATTGGATACAGCAAGTGGATGTTTCTTAGCCAACGGAGCAGGCAAAGATGTCAGGTGGCAGTTCAAGGGAATTAACGCCTCAAAATGTTATTCTAAGAAATAGGAAAGTGACTTGGGTTAAGAAATGGAGACCCTCAAGCCACAATTACTAAGATAAACAAAACTGACTGTATGAGAAGTAGTTTTCATTTTTTTTGCGGGTAACTATAATCCAAACAAGTGGATACATGAGGGAGTAGACAAAAGACATGATCTAAAAGTTTGAGGAGAGACTAAGTGCTTGGCAGTTGAGTTGTAATGCACAAAATTGCTAAACCATGCATTTGCGGTGTAGAAATCCAAAGAAACTGAATGAGATAGTGGGAGAGAAGCTGGTGTGCGCTGACTAGGAGAGAGAACTGGGGGTGATAGTGTCTGATGATCTCAAGGTAGCAGCAGTGTGACAAGGAGTAGCTTGCGCTAAAAGAAAAATGCTAGGATGCATAGAAGCAGAAAAAAGGAGGCAATAATGCCACTGTACAGATCACTGGTGAAGCTTGACCTGGAATACTGTGTTCAGTTCTGGAGACCACATCTCAAAGTATAGAAAGGGGCAAAAAATAGTCCAGAGAAAGGCAACAAAAATGTTGTGGAGTCTGCATCAGAAGCTAAACATGAGACTTGAGGATCTAAAACTGTATACCCTAGAGGAAAGGAGACGAGACGGGGGATATGATAAAATTTTAAATACCTGAAAATGTATAAATAATGCACAAGAGGCAAAACATGTTCTATGTTACTATCAGGCCGATACAGTACGCTCCGTCGGAGCGCACTGTTAGCCTGCTATTGGACACATGTTTTCCCTTACCCCTTATTCAGTAAGGGGCGGAAAACGCGCGTCCAACCCGCCAAACCTAATAGCGCCCTCAACATGCAAATGCATGTTGATGGCCATATTAGGTATTCGCACGTAATTCAGAAAGTAAAATTTGCAGCCAAGCCACACATTTTACTTTCAGAAATTAGCGCAAACCCAAAGGTAGGTGCTAATTTCTTCCGGCACTGGGAAAGTGCACAGAAAAGCAGTAAAAACTGCTTTTCTGTACACCCTCCGACTTAATATCATGGCGATATTAAGTCAGAGGTCCCAAAGAGTAAAAAAAGTTTAAATAAATAAATAAATAAATAAATAAATAAATACATTGGAAGTCGGCTGGCGGCTCGAAAACCAGATGCTCAACTTTGCCAGTGTCTGGTTTCCGAGCCCGTGGCTGTCAGCAGGCTCAAGAACCGACGTCGGCGAAATTGAGCATCAGCTGTCAAACCCGCTGACAGCCGCCACCTCCTGTCAAAAAGGAGGCACTAGGGACGCGCTAGTGTCCCTAGCGCCTCTTTTTGCCCGTTTTTACCGCCGGGCCTTATTTAAATACTGAATCGTGCGCACCGGTGAGTGGCCGGTGCGCGCACTGGGAGAGCGGGCGTTTGCCCGCTCTCCCACGGACTTTACTGAATCGGCCTGTTTGTTAAGAATCTAGGATGAGTTCTTGAAGAACCGGAGTAATTGCTGAAGTTAACGATAAATGAACATGCTGAATTAGTCGGTTTGTGGAGAGTCTAAAGGAGTATTAGTCATCTGAAGAAGAGGATGTCATGTCAGTGTTCATACCTCCGTACGAGTATAAAGGATTGGATCTATTCTATGGGATCTTGTAATCTGAATTGGCCATAGAATGCAGAGCTTGAACCACCTTCGGGCTGACTCAATATGGCATCTCTTATGTTCCCATGTTATTGTGCCAATGGAATAGTTTGATGGTTAATTATGGAAAAAGCTTTATGTTTAAAAAGATTCTGTACTATTTGTTATTTTTTACATTCACATTATACAAACATAACATATCCAAATTTGGATAAAGTGAGCTCTGAGCAAAACCTTAAGGTCAATATTAACATTTCTTTCACTAATTCCAACAGCAGGCCAACAACAAGTCTTCCTTTCTCCTTGCTGCTTTTTATTCCCCAAACACTCGTTTTCCCCAAAATACCACATAGAAACTTGGCAGAGCCATGTCAGCACAGTAGGTCAATACCACTCCAGTAGACGCAAGCTATGAAAACCATGTTCACTTCTCTTATCCTATAACCAAACCTTCAAAGCCTCTGCTATCAGCTCTTTTCAGCTCACAATCAAATAAAACCATGCAGAGAACTAAGAAACAGCCTTAATTAAAAGCAGTCTTATATACATAAGTCAGGAAAGAAGAATATTTTACAAGATGGTGAGGGAGCTAGTCACAAGTTAGTAACCCTTTCAAAACAAATATTAGACACAATTCTCTCACTCAATGCACAATTAAGCTCTGGAACTCCTTGCCTGAGGATGTGTGGTTAAGGCAGTGAGAATAGCTGGTTTTAGAGAAGTTTTGGACAAGTTCCTGGAGAAGTCCAACCAAGTAGATTTAGGGAATAGGCACTACTTATAACCAGGCGATTGCAGCATTTGACCTGTTTACTGTTTGTATCTACTCAGGTACTTGCGACCTGAATTGGCCACTGTTGGAAACAGGATGGACTCTCGCTCTGATCCAGTATGGCATTTCTTATATCCTTATGGCTGCATGAGCCTGAGCATTGGCTTCAACTAGATTAACATGCATAAGATTTCACAGGTTCAGCTGCTTTGCTCCTAAAATATGGAACAAGTTACTGTTAACGCTGTGCCTGAAAATGTATTACCTCACCATCCGGAGGGGGGGGGGGGGGGGGCTGCGGGGGAAAGTTTGCTATTTAACCAGGCCTTCCTCTAGACTCCACAGCAAAGATTCATTGTTTAATACCTGCCCAAAGTCTTCCTGACCACGAATCTCACAAGGTTTGACTGCTTCGGGACCACCTCTATCCATCTGGTTCTTAAATATTCCTCACACTGCTAGTGTTTAATTTATCATATATCTATACATGCAATTTATAACCAATATAACCCACTATCTTATTCCTATCTAATGTACCCCACTTATCTATTTCCTTGCAACCTCTCTCATATCTGTATATATCCATTATGTACTCAATGCCTTGTTACCCTATATAATCTGATTTAGGAAGAGTTGGAATATCAAATGCTTATAAATAATCCCAAATTTTAGGTGACCACCAACTTGAAATCAACTTGGGGCCATTTCCGTTCACAGAGTTATCTGCTTGTGAGTGTGCAGAGCAGAACATACCCATAGCAATATTTCCTTCTTTCTTCTAGCTCATTAAGTGAAACACATTAAAACAAATGTGCCCTGGGACCAGAAAATGAGACTGTTAAACCAAGCTGCTATAATCCTCATCAGCTGTGGGAAATGAGGTTACATCAATTATGCTAAAGATCACCAATTTACAAACAGCTTTGAGAAGCATAAAGTCTCCCTTTCTTCCTTAGAACGTGGTCCATCTGAAGGCTTCCTGGGTATTGCAACAGATCTGCAACACTGCAACAAGGAGAGGGTGCCCTAAGCACGGAACCTAATTTAGTGGATGCTTGGCAATCAATCCACACCACCATTCTGATTCACGAAAACAGAACGCATTCTGCAACAGAGCAGTAAAACTTGAGGAATAAGAAAACAGTCAGTGGGGCTGCTTGCATACGTTCTGAACTCACTCTGTAATGCTGCTCAGGGTTTAAACAGGATGTTTTCAATTTAAATTCTATATTGCACACAATAAGGCATAAAAAGAAATCTAAACCCAAATTCAAGTGACTTCTTGGAAATGATATGTGCAGTGCCTTTTTAGTGAAAGAATAGCAAAGCTGACTGCACCAATATAAGCAGCTGCCATACAGATCATATCTAGCATTTGTTTTAATCATTTACCAACGATAATTTTTTGCTTTTTCTTCATGCATACAAAATATGAAAATCAAAGCAAGCAACATAAAAATACTTGGCTCTGTTGTAACTTTCCAATCATGGCCAATTGAACAGCATATGACAGTTTCTTGTTATACTGCTTTTCTAGTTAAAATCAAAGTGGCTTACAAATTAAAATACATCACATCAATAAAAAATAATTAAAAGCATTACATACGTATAACAATTCAAATCTATAAAAATTATAAAGGGAATGAAGATAACCGTTTTAGAACTGTCCTGCCATAACAGGATTTGATAGCTCCAACAGAATAGTGATACCCAAAATTGAACTCAGATATATCTAACAGCACCAAATTGTTAAGCCTCCTGTAACAATTGGCCGGCCATGGCATGGCCCTGTGACTGAATGCACTTACCCCGATGCCAATGTGGCATGGATGCTGTCATCTTCTCTCCTCTGGCCACCCTAGGTTCGCACTTAACTAAAAGGATCCTGTGACAGGAATACAGCAGATGACAAGTGTGGGCTGGGGATTTAAACCCCAACTATGCTTCCAGCCAGCACCTCATCAACAGGTCCCTCTCTGATGTGTAATGTGTGTTGCTACTTGTGTTCCTGTGCCTTGCCTCCTTGTTGCCTTAGTTCTGCTTGTGTCTCAACCCAGTACCTTGTCTTGTCTGTCCTCTCTGCCTCACTTCTGGTACTGACCTCTGCTTTGGACCGGACCACTCTTGTCTACTTCCTGTTACTGGTTTTTGCTTTGGACTGAGCTAATCTCTTGCCTTCCACCTGGTACTGACCTCTGCTATGAACACCCAATTCTCCTTGGACTTCTGCCTGCCTCGACCTCGGCCTGGACAAAGATACTGATTCTCACTGCCTGCCTTGACCTTGGTCTGGACCTGGACCCTGTCTACTCACTGCCAGCCCTGACCTCGACCCGTACCCTGGCTGCTCCTTATGGCACTTTCACCTAAGCCCAGCCGGTCCCTGGAACCCATGGGCTCAACAACCTGCAGGGAATGGGGCTGGAATAGGTGAAGCTCCATCTCCAGTCCCAGTAAGAGAAAGTCCACCAAGTGTCAGAATGGGTATAGTGGGTTCACACACTAGGCTGTGTCAACCATGCCACAGCCCAAGAACTAACACACGCGACACCTCAGAGTCTGAAAAACACTGTAGATCATCTGTAGTAGATACCAGAGCAGACCCTGTACTGAAGACTCATGAATCCTGGTTGACAGGATGACTTGAGACACCTGCTTAAATGCATTGAATCTGCAATTTATACTGAGCAGTGACTGGAAGCTGGAGTGGAAGAGTGCATGCCAATTCAGAGAACCTGCCTGGCAAGGCTCCCGACCTAATATAAACATCGGCCTGCGGGAGAGACTGATTTTGGAGTAGACAATTTTAGTAAGATACCATACTCGGCAAGAGTGGAAATTTTAACGCTTTATAAAACTCATTGCTCAGCCCATCAGGACCAGCCGCCTTACCTTTTTTAACTTCTGGATAATGGCAAAAATTTCAGAATCCACTATGCGGGCATTTAATGCCGGGATATTGTCACTGAGCGATTGAGGTCAGTTAAAATTTTGAAAAAATCATCCGACACTGAGTGTGATGTTTAGAAGCGAATAATTTCTTATAATAATCTATAAAACTAGTTTCAATATCTTTCTGATGAACCTGATAGGTGCCATCGCTACCCTTACCCCTAGTTATAAAGGATTTGGCTGGTCTAGTTCTAACTAAATTAGCAAGGAGCTTGCCCAGTACATTCCCGTGTTTGAACGGTTTGTATTTAAAATATCTTAACGATATCGATGCTCTTTGGTGCAGAGCAGTATTAAGGGCACCCAGTTTGCCTCTTGCTTGTTCGCAGTGGCGGAGTCCCTGACAAATTTAACTTGTGCTTTTTTTTTTTTTTTTAACTCTGTGGTTAGACGCAGAATTTCTGCATTCCGCTGTTTATTTCGTGTGGCTATAATTTTACCCCTCATTACTGCTTTCCCAACGAGCCAGATCACATGTGGGGCAATTTCGGCCGTGTTGTTAAATTTAATATACTCTTCCCAACCCGCTTTGATATACTCCTGGAAATGCACATCTGAACCCAGATCTGGAGGCATTCTCCAGGAAAAAGCCAAAGAGGGGGGGACTTACCTATTTGTGACGTAAACATACGGGAGAATGGTCGGAAACTGAAATAGTCCCTATAGTAGCTTCTGGGGCTTGGGGGAAAACTTTGCGGTTCCTAGAATGAGAACTATGGGGGTGAGAAAAAAAGGTAAAATCTTGGTCTCCTGGGTGTAATAGCCTCCAAGTGTCTAGCAAATTCAACTCATGACAAAGGAAATTAACTCCCAAGTATATATCATTACTGCCCATGAGCCTTGGGGCTTACAATTAATTTGCTTGTCCATAACAGTATTAAAGTCCCCTCCCACTATTAGGTCACAGTCTGGCAGTTTAGCTAAAATACCCACCAGGTTCGCAAAATAGTCATGAGAATAGACATTTGGAGCATATGCATTGCAGAAAGCTATTCGCTGCTGGTAAAGTGTCCCCACCACCACAACATATCGACCCTCCACATCCTGCATGACTATCCAGCTGAAATGGTACCTGCTTATGTAAGAGTATCGCTACACCTCTCTGCCGAGAAGAATAAGACGAGGAGTAACAGCTCCCCACCCATTCCCTCTTCAATTTATTATGTTCCACCTCCATCAAGTGAGTCTCCTGTAAAAAGACCACCTGTGCTTTCAAACGCTGGAATAAGGATAATAAACTTTTTGCGTTTAATCGGAGAATGAATGCCATCCATATTCATGGACGTTATCTTGACCGAAGCCATGTCAGCTGTCTAGAGGGACAAAGATTACAGATTGCAATAAAGAAAAATTCTGTGCAGTGGTCAGACCAAACGCTCCCCCCCAGCTTAAGCATCCCGTCCCCCACCCTTGAACAGATTCCATAATCAGTACCTGCATGTTTGTAAATCGTAAAGGCTCCTGGGCATTCTCCTGGATCCCCCCCATACACACAAACTGCATCCACACCCACACATACCCCAAACATATTGAATACATCCATACCCAGAACTCCTTGCTCTGCAAGAGGCAAGAAGTACCCATCTTCCCAAACAGGTCCATGGGCTTCAACCCCCTACTCTACATAGCATATATCTGCTGTTTCTTGTAGTGAACTGAACAGAACTGAACTTGATAAACTTAATTAACAGCCAAACCATCTCCCATTCAAAAACTAACTTAGGTAAAAACAATCTATGAAGAGACAGGGGTAAACCCCTCTATAGGGACTGAAACCAGTCTTGTAATAGTGATAGTGGAGTAGATACGGGATCTCTGATGAATTCGAATCCAGCATGCCTGTGCCAATCAAGGAACAGTTCCTGGCTCCAGAGAGGATATGAAGAAATTGGCGTCCTCCCTTTTACAGAAGAGGACAGTACCATTATGTTGAACTCTCAGCTTAGCAGGAAAAAGGTGCCATCAATGCACTCTTCGCACATAATTCACAAGGGGTAACCAAAAAATATAATAATCTTTTTAAACGAACATTATTTTGTTACATTCAACATGAAGTACCTGCCCATAATGTACATTGCTGAACTGGTATTGGGAACACTTTACCCGAAGGCTTGTGGGAAAAAAAAGATAGGTCTTTAAGGCCTTCTTAAAAGTTTTCATGGTATGCCATTGTTCTGAGCTGTTCGGGTAAAATGTTCCAGACATTCGGGCCAGCCACCAAAAAAGCTCGCTGCTTGACTGTACAAAGGTGGACAAATCTCATTGATGGAACCTCTAAGAGTAGGCATCCCCCCCCCCTCCCCCCCAAAACACACTTCCAGCAAGAACCTACCACAACCATAAGCCCCACTAAATATCTCAGCTAGAAAATTTAAGGAAAATTGAGTGGAAGGATAAAGTATTATAAACCTAGAACATCACACTGTGAGAAGCCCACCATCTTAGAGATTCGGTTCCTCGTCACCATAGCTTTCCTTTTCTCCTTTCGTGCGTGTGTTCTGTTCCTTACATTTTATGGTCTCTTGCACCTTCCAACACTTTCCACACGCTTCGCGCCTTCTCGACCATCTTATTTCTGCTATTGGCCAGATCCATTTCCCTCATATTCTGCTGCGATTTCTGTTTACCTTTCCTGAATTGCTTTCTTAAATCTCACTTTCCTTTGCTTGGAACTAGTCAATTTTACTAACCCTGGCCTCCAAGCCTTTTTATGACAATTTAGTCAATTTTGCTGGCTCTTTAAATTTGCTTTACAAATTCAGACAGAAGTCACATAAAACCAGGGCATGAAATCCCAAACCACCTTAGCCAAAATTTTTTTTTTTTTTTTAAAGATACACATTTTTCCCCTCATTGAACTTCCTTACCCTGAATGACCAGATTATCTATGGAGAAAGGAGGAGGATGAGCAAGATATGAGTTGTAAATTCTGGTACACACACACACACATTCTTTTTGTGCAGTTACGTGCTACAAAGTAAAGTGAAGGAAATAGCAATACGTATCTTGTTTGCGGCATTTACATATACAAAAAGGTGATTCCAAGCACTCGTGTCCCACAAAATGTTACCTGGTAATTTCTTTTCTTCTTGACTAAACCCCTCGCCCACCACAGTCTCCCCACCATCTCCATCTTTTCCTCTCTAGTTTCACTTACCTCCCCCCCTCTGGTCTGATTGTGCTCCTTTCCTCCCCACAGATCCTCCTTTCCCCTGTCCCTACCCCTAACTCCCTTTCATTCCTCTTGTACTGTTTACCCTGGTATTGTGCTAGTGTGCACACTGGTGGATAGGTTGTAGGGCATGAGAAATGGAGGGTGGGTAAGCAGCACTTCCTTTACTCATGCTGGTAACTAATAGACCACAGAAGAAAGCAAGAGCAGTTAAGAGAGTATCTCCTTTAATGCAGACTGAGCTTACCAACTTTGAATTGGGGGTCACCTCTGGCAAGCAGAAATGTCCCATGCATGTATGGAGGGCATACAATGTTTGGGGAGAATAAGCAATAATTAAAAAAAAAAAAAAAGTTACCAAAAGCTCAACTGAAATCCCATATGACACCGCCAACCTACCATGAATTTTTAAAATAAATATGCTACCAGAATCATCTGAGTCAGTGGGTGGGAGTGGGGGAGAGAGATGACACTAGGCAGCAGGTGAAGCCCATTCCACCGGTCAAGGGAATCACTGGATATCTCAACAGTCTCGAAAGGCAGAGATGCTCAGCTGCTATATCCAAAAGGACTGCCACGTCAGTAAGTATCTGAACTGAAACTGTGAGACACAATTATTCATCATGCTTTGGAACTATGAGCTCCCTTTAAAGCTACAAATGAGGAGACGAGATTCTATTGCAAGCTGCACTATGTATACTTAAACTCAGGCAACCTTTGAAAGTCACTTTTGCCATTAATGTCAACTGCATAAATTTTGACCATTCATTGAGAAGACCAGTTTGGTCATGGTAATCCATGGTGTAATCAATGTACAGCTGGATTACTGCAACGTCTTTTATGACAACTTGACAAAGGGCTTACATCATCTTTAACTAATCCAGAATGCCACGGCACAAATTTTTAAAGGGCTGCAAATGGCTGGATCCTATTATCCAGGTTCTACTAAATCTATTCTAGTTACTGGTGCTCTAAACAGGGCCAACGTTAAAATTCTGGCTCTGGTTTTCAAAGTCCTAAGAGGAAACAGACCATCATGTCTAAGGAACAGGCTGTCAATATTCTCTCTGTGAATTTAAGATTCTCTCATGGATCCTGCCTGATCACTTCTCCATGGAAAGAACTCAAACAGTCCAAAACTCATCAGTGGGTCTTTACAGGTGCAGTTTCTGCACTCTGGAACTGTCTCCCAGTATAGCGATGTCTAACCCAAGATTAGGGATGTGAATCGTTTTAGGACGATTAAAATTATCGTCCGATAATTTTAATATCGTCTTAAACCGTTATGGAACACAATACAATAGAGATTCTAACGATTTATCGTTATAAATCGTTAGAATCGTGAGCCGGCACACTAAAACCCCCTAAAACCCACCCCCGACCCTTTAAATTAAATCCCCCACCCTCCCGAACCCCCCCCAAATGAGTTAAATAACCTGCGGGTCCAGCGGCGGTCCGGAACGGCAGCGGTCCGGAACGGGCTCCTGCTCCTGAATCTTGTTGTCTTCAGCCGGCGCCATTTTCCAAAATGGTGCCGAAAAATGGCGGCGGCCATAGACGAACACGATTGGACGGCAGGAGGTCCTTCCGGACCCCCGCTGGACTTTTGGCAAGTCTCGTGGGGTCAGGAGGCCCCCCACAAGCTGGCCAAAAGTTCCTGGAGGTCCAGCAGGGGTCAGGGAGCGATTTCCCGCCGCGAATCGTTTCCGTACGGAAAATGGCGCCGGCAGGAGATCGACTGCAGGAGGTCGTTCAGCGAGGGTTCCGGCGCCTCGCTGAACGACCTCCTGCAGTCGATCTCCTGCCGGCGCCATTTTCCGTACGAAAACGATTCGCGGCGGGAAATCGCTCCCTGACCCCCGCTGGACCTCCAGGAACTTTTGGCCAGCTTGTGGGGGGCCTCCTGACCCCCACGAGACTTGCCAAAAGTCCAGCGGGGGTCCGGAAGGACCTCCTGCCATCCAATCGTGTTCGTCTATGGCCGCCGCCATTTTTCGGCGCCATTTTGGAAAATGGCGCCGGCTGAAGACAACAAGATTCAGGAGCAGGAGCCCGTTCCGGACCGCTGCCGGACCCGCAGGTTATTTAACTCATTTGGGGGGGGTTCGGGAGGGTGGGGGATTTAATTTAAAGGGTCGGGGGTGGGTTTTAATGTGCCGGTTTTGCGATTTTTAGATTTTTCACGATTTTTCATGATTTTTCACGATATTTTACCCCCCCAAACGGCAACAATACGATTCCCTCCCCCTCCCAGCCGAAATCGATCGTTAAGACGATCGAGGACACGATTCACATCCCTACCCAAGATTACCTGGCTCTTCTGTCAGGCTTTTAATTTATTGTGCTACCAACTCCCTGCTTTAGGTATCCAGCCTGGTACTAAATTAGAAACCTGAGCTAGTATCTGTAAGTTTCCTGGATTTTATCATCAAGTCTGGCTAGTATTTTGACAACACCTCTGGTATTTTCCATATATGAAATCTGGGCAAGTACCCAATAACTCAGGTAATCCCATGGGAACAGGATGTCTTGATTATATATTTTAAGGACATAAGAACATAAATTGCCATACTAGGTCAGAAAAAAAGGTCCTTCAGTCCCAGCATCCTGTTTCCAATAGTGGCTACTCCAGAATACAAGTACCTGGCAATCATCCAAACATTAAATAGATCCCATGCTAATGCCTTAATAAGCAGTAGCTATTCCCTAAGTCAACTTGACTAATATCAGTTTATGGACTTCTCTTCCAGGAACTTGCCCAAACCTTTTTTAAACCCAGCTAAGCTAACTGCCTTAACCACAAACTCTGTCAATGAATTCCAGAGCTTAATTGTGCATTGAATGAAAAAATATTTTCTCCAATTTCTTTTAAACGTGCTACTTGCTAACTTCATAGTGTACTTCCTACTCCTATTATCTGAAAGAGTAAACAACCAATTCATATCTATCCGTTCTAGTCCTCTCATGACTTTGTAGATCTCCATCATATCCCACCCTCATATGTCTCTTCTCCAATCTGAACAGCCCTAAATTCTTTAGCCTTTCCCCATAGGGGAGCCATTGTAAATGGGTCTTGCTTTTACTACTACTGGCTGCTGGCACCTGGTATGGTTTGTAATAAGACAATGTTTTGTGTGTGCAGGTGCAGACCATTTGTATGGATGTTTTTGCATTTATGATGTTTATTACATATTACTATCTGCAAGACCTGTATATACTACGGGTCATTATATATCTCTAGGTCCAAGTTTGCTCATTGTTATTTAACATGTTGTACACCACCTTGAGTGATAGCCTTTCAAAAAGGTGAGTAGTAAATTATAGTAAAATAAAATGTGTGTATTTAAATTTCTAGCCTTTCTAAACCTGAGCTCAAGGTGTTACATTTTTGGGTGCAGTAGGTATTTCCCCTGTTATCAGAGGACAAGGAAATTCCTCAGAATAGAGTTCATGATTCCATTTGATATCCCTCCTACATTCCACATTGGCAAGGATACCATTCCTATAGCAGAAACAGTATGCAACCTTGGTGCAATTCTCAACTCAACTCTTTCCATGCGTGATCACAAAGTCAGTAATCCACATTTTTTTTTTCAAAACTATTGCTATTGTGACATCTCAAACCATTACTTGATTTCAACCATTTCTGCACAGTTTCATAAGCTTCAGTACTTCCCTCCTTAGACTACTGCAATTCCCTTTACCTTGGCCTGCCATACAACACCCTGAGGCCCCCACAATTAATTCAGAAGTCAGCTGCTTGCTTATTTTCTGGGACCAGCACACATGCGCATTTCTCCAGCTCTGCAATCCCTTCACTGGTTTCCATTTCAGACCTAGATTCATTACAAATTAGCTATGATAATACACAATCTCCCGCACATCACCCCCCGCCGGATCGCTTCCACTCTGGAACGCCCCGGTGGGTATATAAAATTTCAGTCTTTCCAAACCCTTTGAGATGTTCCATCCCCTTGTGTTGCTAGGTTAGCAATGACCCAGGAAAGAGCCCTCTCTATTGCTGGACCCACATTTTGGAATTACTTCCCACTTCACTTAACATTTCATACAGGATTCACAAATTTTCAAGAAAGAACTAAAGACATACCTATTTACCACTGCATTTCCCCCCAGTAAATCATCTACTTAAACTTCACGTGCATTTATTTATTTATTTATTTTTGGTTTTTATATACCGGAAGTTCCTGTATACAATACATATCACTCCGGTTCACATTTAACAGAAATAACTATCGCCGGGGAGGCAAATTATATAAACAGCATCAGCTGTTTATATAATTTGCTGTCTCCCTTCAACTACTTAAGCTCTCCCTCCCTTCCATATAATGTGTTAGCATCAGCTTAAAGGCTCCTTTTGTATTGATCCAGTTCGCTGTTTGCTTTAATTATGTGCACAGATTTTAGCTTATATATGTACTTGTGTTCCCTGCCCCCGAACTTTGGAGGGTGCAGGTTACAAATAATTTTAAATAAGCCTCATTCACTAAGCTGTGATATTCTCCCTGAGAGAAATGCCACAGGATTCACCAAGCCGTGGTAAATGACCCCACGGCTCAGTGAATCATCCTGCTGCTTAGTGAATCCCATGGCAGCAAGAGCTCTCCCCAAAATCACCCATAATGGCAACCCCAGGACTGTGGGGTCACTCAGCCCAAGTAAGAACCCCCTCCCCCCCCCCCCCCAGCACACATGCAGGCAGCTCGTAGGCGCAAAAGTATTAAAAAATAAAGTTTTACTGGATGGGGAAGCCATACCCTCACCGCCCCCCCCCCCTCTCCCAATCCCACCTCTTAATAAAACATGGTCCTGGGATGCTAGGATCCTCCCAACCCTCCCTTTACAGAAAAAATAGATCCTGGTGGCCATATTACTGGTGCTTATCATAGTTGGAGGGGCTTAGAACTTGATGAGCAAGGGGGACCCCCTTAGAGCGTCATGAGTGTGTGGGGGGGTGTGTAACAATGGCAAGTATATCCCATAATCAGTGAGAAGACCAAAAAATGGCAATCATACCAATAAAGCGTAAATAGTGAAAAATCTCAAAAATGTTCCCTAAAATATTGCAAGACAGACAAATGCCCATACTTAAAACTAGTAGTTTTAAAACTTTTGATTTCCAGAAGCCCTGAGATTGTCATGGATTAACAGGCAGAGGAAGGGCGGGGGAGGGGGGGGGCTTATTGCACACATTCTCTCTTGCTTTCTCCACCCCCACCACAAACTCACATGCACTCATTCTCACTGGCTCCCTCACATGCACTCATTCTCACCTGTTCCCTCTCGCCCCACCCCAAGCAGGCTCCAATTCATTCTCACACACACAGACCCCCCAGACATCCATCCATCACATACACACAGGAAAGCTTCCATTCATACACATACTGAAGACAGGCCCCCTCTGTTTGGCAGGCAGCTTTGGACCCTCTCAGTCCTCTGCTGCCGCCGTCACCATTGCCGCTTGGCTGCTGGGGAGGAACTGATCGCTCATCACTGCTATTGGAACTGAAGCCTGCTTTGCTGCTGTCTCTGTGCAGGCCCTGTGGTATTAAAAATTGGCAGGGCTAGCACTTCCTCCATGTTCATCTCGTGCATCATAAGATCAGCATAGAGAAAGTGCTACTCTTGCAAGTTTTTAATACCAAGAGGCCTGAATTATGGCTTTGTTTCTTCAGCCGCCAGTGGGATGGGGTCCAACAGCAGCTGCATGGGACTGTTTTTCGGCTGCCCATGGGATGTATGCACATAGCTGATTCTGGCAGGGCTGTGATGCTCCTGCTCTTCCTGTCCCAGACATCACCTCTGGCTGCAGACACCCCGACTGATCAACAAAGGCCTGCGATGTCAGGTCATTATTGATGACATCACTGCAAGGCACCAGCAGGCTGGAGATAATGGGGCAAGTTGAAGAGAGTGGCCAGAAAAAATTTGTTAAGTTGGTTTGGCACACAGGCCATAGTTTGCCCACCCCTGGTCTGGTAGACTCCAGACCCCCATGCTATCCTACCCCCTTGGACCTCCCTTTACCTAAAAAGGGATCACTGGTAGTGCAGTGGGGGCCCAGACTCTGGGACCAAGTGGCAGCCATTTTCCAAAATGGTACTGCCCAGTCTCTGCCCCTATCCTGTGATGGGGCAAAGACCAAGTTTCACTGGTTCTTAGCCCGCTGCTCTAATACTAGGCTGCTATGCTACTTCATGGTTTCTTACATTCAGTTTTGGCAGGAAAACATTATTCAGCATGACAAAATCCAAGAGAACTCCCAGTCTACTGGTCTCTAATTCTAATTAGCTCCTCCCCAAATACCACCTTCAAATTCCCCCATTCAATAGCAACAGAAGCATTGCTTGCTGGCTTTGCACAATAGGTTTGGAAGGACAGAAAACTGGACATTTCTTTATCTTCTCAAATATTTTTAGATCTCGTCAACTATTGTCGCCAGACATTTGTGCCTTAAATATTTAATCTCTTATGCAGAGATTTAAAATGATTAATTTTTCACTAACAGGAATAAGAAGCACCATGGGGATTCTATTTTGTTTGTGTAGTGAGCTGAGCCAACAGTTACAACTTTTCTGCCCAGTGTTTCATATAATTGATTTTAGTATACAAGGCAAAAACTAGCTGTGCAGATGCACATTAACAGATTCCTGAATGTTACAGCTCTCCACTTTCCGACCACAGGATGATCTAGTAAAGAAAACGCCCATATATTCAAACCCCATTAAACCAGTGTCAGATTTAATAAAAAGATGTATTAAGATAATATTAAAGTGTCACTCGCATGACTTGCGCAATTGCCTCTTTGGTTCTCTACTACAGTTCTTGTGCTATTAGGTGATGAGTATGTGGTTTGTTTTCTGGTTGACTATTCCTTATAGGTGGAAGCAGTACAGCATGCCTTTTTTCATTTCATTTACCATTTCTTTGCATTGTTTTGTTTGACCAAACTGACCAGTTTTTATATTCTCTCCAGCGGATTTCTGTACTGATTTTTTTTTTCATGGCTCATTCTGCTAATCTTAAAGTTTTCTCTGAAGGTTAATGGTCTCAATCATTTTATTAAACCTAAAAAGGTATTAACCTATCTTAAGTCCTTCCATCCTTATATTGTGATGCTTCAGGAAACATCTGTCAGGTGGGGAATCCCTAAAATTGAAGACAGATTGGATAGGAGAAGTAATTTTTGCCCTGGCTTCTATAAAGAAAAAAAAAAAGGAGTTGCTATTTTATTAAATAAAAGGTTGGATTTTCAGGCTCTGGAAGGCAGAATGGTATCTACCCTAGTTTCTATTTCAGCTAGAAAATTATTTTTATTAGTATATGCTCCTAATTTTGATACTACCCATTTTTTCAGGATCTCATTTCCGGGGTTTTGTTTTTTTTTTTAAAATACTTAATTGTCTATTCTTATTCTTGACTTTTTTTTTTTTTTTTTTATAAGATGTCCTTTTGTAAAGTAGACCTATGCCTTTGTACGAAGATATTCTTGATTTGATTTTAATTTTAGTCTGGTGGATCTTTGGAAGTTATTGCATCCTACAAAGCCTACACTTTTTTTTTTTTTTTTTTTACCTATTCTAGGATTAATTACTTTTCAATATCTAAAAACCTAGCATCAATGTATTGCACTCAGATCCATCCCATTCTTGTCTCTGACCATATTTAGATTTGTCTTTTTTGCTGGTCATCATCCCAGGTTAGAAGACCCTCTTGGAGGTTTCAATCCGTGCTTCTGGAGATTATGGCCCTTTGATTATCTTTCAGCTGCAATTGATAATTACTTTTTATATAAATGATACTGGAGAGGTTTCTGTACCAACCTTATGGGAAGCCTTTAAGGCCAACATCTAAGTGGAAATTAGTTATACAGCAAAGATATACGAGAAGCTTCTGCTTCAACGGCAGGGGGAAATGTGGAAGACAGGATTTACATTCAGACAACCTCCAACAAGGCATTGATCTGTGCAGTCTGGGTAAACAAGCATCTGGGTAACTTGCTGGATGCGGCGGTTACTCCAACATTACTCTCTGCATCAATGGCAGGGGATGGCAGGAAATTTGAATCAAACAGTTACCAACAAGAGCCCTAAACTTGGTGGTTGGTGAAACAGATAAGTATGGGAAAATAAGTGTGGGAGCTTGCTGGGCAGACTGGATGGGCCGAATAGTCTTTTTCTGCCGTCATTTCTATGTTTCTATAAACTGCATAAGGATAGTGTTTCTCTGGAGCAGACTCTCTCTAGGCTACAACAAGATCACATTAGTACTCAAAATAATGGTTTATAGCCTTCTCTTTATAAATTGAAATAAACTGACAAGATACTTTGTTTTCGCTTGTACGTATTACTATCCTTAACATAAGGCTGACTAGATGGACCATTTGGCCTTTTTCTGCAGATAATACTATGTTACTAAGCACGCAAGGAAAGCTATCTTTCTTCAGAAATCATGATTTTATGCTGAGAATAAAGGAGTGGATGCCTACTAGTTCAATATTTAAAAGAAAAGAAAAAAACCAGAAGGATCTCTGGTATTCTGATATCTCTTGGAAAGTTATTGGAAAATGTTTTCATACAGTTAAGGATTTCTTGCAGGATCATGTGATTTTACACAACAGTGTGGATTTCGAGAGAATTTTAGCATTGAGGCCACAATAGTCTCAGCTGACTACCTGCTAAAGTCTATTCATTCAGGTAGAGCTGTTATTGCCATTTACTTGGACCTCTCTTCAGCGTTTGATTTGGCGAACCACTCAGTTCTGCTCTCTAGCTTTAGACAGGGATAACAGGGATTTTTAACTGGTTTTCTTTTCTTTTTAGATGTGAGAAGCAGATTGTGATTGGGGCAAATTGTTCAGAGTGGATACAGACTACAGTAGGGGTATCTGTTTTGTCACCCACACTTTTTAACATTTATTTACAACCATTATGGCAGTTATTGGATTCCTTTAATTAATTTTTTTTTTTTTAGTGTTGCTAATGACATTAAGCTTTATTTTGAGGTTTCTCATAATTTACAGGATTCTCAAACTGTTTTTTAGCAGTGAGTAATTGGTTGGCTCTAATGCATTGGTTCTCAACTTGACAAAAACCAAAGCCTTATGGATCTCAAGGAAGGCTCGGCCAGTGGACCATCCTACTATTTTAGTAGGGGAGGGAAGAATCCAGTTTCAGGACCATGTTCTCAGTCTGGGTTTCTATTTTAATTCTTCTATCTTGAAGACAACGGTTAAAATCAGTTTTGTTTGTGAGATATTTAAAAATGAAGCAGCTTTTCCATCTCAGACCTCTAGTAGAGCAATCTAATTTTAGGATTTTTGTTCAAGCGTTTAACTTAACTACTCTTGATTATGGTAATTCTGTTTATTTGGAAGCATCAAAGTCACAGATGCCAGCACTACAGCTCTTACAAAATTCTCCTGCCAGACTGGTGTTGAAGGCCTCTTACAGAGATCATGTGATTCCTTTGCTCTATTGGCTACATTGGTTGCAAGTAAAGCAAAGGGTTAAATTCAAGATTTTGACTTTGGTTTACAAATCATTGCAGGGGAAATACCCCATCTCTTTGATCTCTTTACTATCTTTGTCCCAAAGAGATCGTTAAGGTCTGCCGATAGGCATTATCTTGAAATTCCATCAAGACAATGCATTTTCAGGAAACTAAGCAGCATTCTATTTCTATTGGTGGAGTGTTGCTCTGGAACTTGGCACTGGAACTTCAAGCTGTATCTGACTATAAATTCTGTAAAGTATTGAAAACATTTATTTAAAATATTTCTTGACCACCTATCACCATTTCTAGGCAGTTCACAAAAATAAACATACATCATAAAGCATTACAAAAAAAGAAAAACAAAACAAAACTCAGCCTTAGTAACAAATACCATTTATCCACATTAACTTGAATCTGTGTCACTATTTCTCCTCCATTTCTTTTGAACAACCATATAAAGCTATGCTAGAAAGTAAGACTCATCCAGACACCATGGGATAAGCTTGCTCAAAGGCAGCAGTAGGGATGTGAATCGTTTTTCAACGATTAAAATTATCGTCCGATAATGTTTATATCGTCTTAAATCGTTATAGAACACGATACAATAGAAATTCTAACGATTTATCGTTAAAAATCGTTAAATCGTGTTAGTGCGCACTAACTCGAGTTAGTGCCCACTAACTCCCCGTTAGTGCGCACTAACTCGATTTAGTGCGCACTAACTCGATTTAGTGCGCACTAACTGAAAATGATACAAATAAACACTTTCCAGGTCACTGAAGGTCAGTTAGGAATGAATATGTGTTCCTATTGGCTGGCTGCCCTCTTATCTATTGATGTTACCAAGGTTACCACTGAGGTGATGGTTGGGGGGATGGGAAATGGAACTGGAAACTAATGAACACCAACAGAAAATGAAACAAAGTGTTCACACTTCCCAGGTCAGTAAAGGTCACTTAGGAATGAATATGTATGTATGTATTCCTATTGGCTGGCTGTGCTCTTATCTATTGATGTTACCAATATGGTTGGGGGGGATGTGAAATGGAAACAGTTGGAAGCTTGACAAAAAAAGTAATGTAATGATCAGCACTCACGTGACTAGAACTTGTTTGTTTATTATTTTTGTTAGCAGGCACCTGAAATGCTAGTGCATGTTGAATTTGCCAATCACTGTGCATTTTAGAAAGGTGGTCCTGGCTGGAACTGTACACAGTTCAAATATATGTAATTGATTGTTGGTAAGTGTATTTTTTAAGTAGCCACACTGGCACCAGTATGTTTACTTTTCCTCCTACTTAACTCACTAGCTCAGCTTTGTAAGAAGGGCTTCTCTGCTTGTGTGTTTTTGTTTGGTGTGAGGAGAGCAGAAACATCAGATCTTTATTCAATCTACTACAGTCATCTCTTACAGTGCCCTATCCCTATTAATACCAGGAGTGTTGTGATCTTCCTGCACACAGTGCCCTAACCCTGATACCAGTCTGAGACAGCTCCCTCCCTGCATTACTAGTGAGAGGCTGGCTTCACAGACAGGGGGGAGCTGCCTGACCCTCACTCCTGACTTCCCCCATGTCCCAGCTAGTGAATGGTGTGTGGGTGAGGGGGGGGGGGGGAGGATGGTGAAGTCTGAGACAGCTCCCTCCCTGCATTACTAGTGAGAGGCTGGCTTCACAGACAGGGGGGAGCTGCCTGACCCTCACTCCTGACTTCCCCCATGTCCCAGCTAGTGAATGGTGTGTGGGTGAGGGGGGGGGGGGGAGGATGGTGAAGTCTGAGACAGCTCCCTCCCTGCATTACTAGTGAGAGGCTGGCTTCGCAGACAGGGGGGAGCTGCCTGACCCTCACTCCTGACTTCCCCCATGTCCGAGCTAGTGAATGGTGTGTGGGTGAGGGGGGGGGGGGGGAGGATGGTGAAGTCTGAGACAGCTCCCTCCCTGCATTACTAGTGAGAGGCTGGCTTCACAGACAGGGGGGAGCTGCCTGACCCTCACTCCTCCGGGGTATTGTGATCTTCCTGCACACAGTGCCCTATCCCTGATACCAGGGGTGTTGTGATCTTCCTGCATGCAGTGCCCTATCCCTATTAATACCAGGAGTGTTGTGATCTTCCTGCATGCAGTGCCCTATCCCTATTAATACCAGGAGTGTTGTGATCTTCCTGCACGCAGTGCCCTATCCCTGATATCGGGATGTGTGCAAGAAGATCACAACACCCCCGGTATCAGGAATAGGGCACTGTGTGCAGGAAGATCACAACACCCCCAGTATCAGGAATAGGGCACTGTGTGCAGGAAGATCACAACACCCCTGGTATTAGGGATAGGGCACTGTGTGCAGGAAGATCACAACACTCCTGGTATTAATAGGGATAGGGCACTGTGTGCAGGAAGATCACAATACCCCTGGTATCAGGGTTAGGGCACAAGTTCTAGTCACATTGACTGATCACATTACTTGTTTTGTCAAGCTACCAACTGTTTCCATTTCCCATCCCCCATATACTGTCAGTAGGAAACTTGGTAACATGAATAAATAAGAGGGCAGCCAATAGGAATACATATTCATTCCTAAACTGACCTTAACTGACCTGAAAAGTGTCAAATTGTATCATTTTCAGTTAGTGCGCACTAACTCCCGTTAGTGCGCACTAATCGGAAAAAACGATTTTTAACGATTTTTTAACTAAAAAATCGTGCCTAAGACGATTTTCTTGCCCTGCCACACGATTTCTATCGTTAAGACGATATGGAAAACGATTCACATCCCTAGGCAGCAGCTTTCACAGTTATCCTAAATTTTAATAAAGAAAGCTCGGTCTTTACAATATCTGGCAAGGAGTTCCAGATGGTAGGCCTTTGAATAATAAAAGAGCTCTCTCTAAATTCATCTAGTCAGACTACCTGAACAATGGATTACAGAGCAAGGTTTTATTCTCTGAACTGAATGATCACACTGGTTGATACAATTAAGGCTGCATTGAAGGATGGCAGAATCAGAAGAACATGCCATACTGGATCAGACCAAGGGTCCATCAAGCCCAGCATCCTGCTTCCAACAGTGGCCAATCCAGGCCATAAGAACCTGGCAAGTACCCAAAACCTAAGTCTATTCCATGCTACTGTTGCTAGTAATAGCAGTGGCTATTTTCTAAGTGAACTTGAATAATAGCAGGTAATGGACTTCTCCTCCAAGAACTTATCCAATCCTTTTTTAAACACAGCTACACTAACTGCACTAACCACATCCTCTGGCAACAAATTCCAGAATTTAATTGTGCGTCGAGTGAAAAAGAACTTTCTCCGATTAGTTTTAAATGTGCCACATACTAACTTCATGGAGTGCCCCCTAGTCTTTCTATTATCCAAAAGAGTAAATAACTAATTCACATTAATCCGTTCTAGACCTCTCATGATTTTAATCTCCCCCCTCAGTCGTCTCTTCTCCAAGCTGAAAAGTCCTAACCTCTTTAGTCTTTCCTCATAGGGGAGCTGTTCCATTCCCTTTATCATTTTGGTCGCCCTTCTCTGTACCTTCTCCATCGCAACTATATCTTTTTTAAGATGCGGCGACCAGAATTGTACACAGTATTCAAGGTGCGGTCTCACCATGGAATGATACAGAGGCATTATGACATTTTCCGTTTTATTCACCATTCCCTTTCTAATTCCCAACATTCTGTTTGCTTTTATGACTGCCGCAGCACACTGAATCGACTATTTCAATGTGTTATCCACTATGACGCCTAGATCTCTTTCTTGGGTGGTAGCTCCTAATATGGAACCTAACATTGTGTAACTATAGCATGGGTTATTTTTCCCTATATGCATCACCTTGCACTTATCCACATTAAATTTCATCTGCCATTTGGATGCCCAATTTTCCAGTCTCAGTTTTTCCTGCAATTTATCACCATCTGCTTGTGATTTAACTACTCGGAACAATTTTGTATCTGCAAATTTGATTACCTCACTCGTCGTATTTCTTTCCAGATCATTTATAAATATTTTTAAAAGTACGGGTCCCAATACAGATCCCCGAGGCACTCCACTGCCCGCTCCCTTCCATGAGAAAATTGTCCATTTAATCCTAATCTCTGTTTCCTGTCTTTTAGCCAATTTGTAATCCACGAAAAGACATTGCCACCTATCCCATGACTTTTTACTTTTCCATGAGGAACTTTGTGAAACGCCTTCTGAAAATCCAAATATACTACATCTAATGGTTCACCTTTATCTTCATGTTTATTAACTCCTTCAAAAAAGTGAAGCAGATTTGTGAGGCAAAGCCATGCTGACTTTGTTCCATTAAATCAGGTCTTTCTTTATGTTCTGATTTTGATATTTAGAACACTTTCCACTATTTTTCCTGGCACTGAAGTCAGGCTAACTGGTCTGTAGTTTCCCAGATCGCCCCTGGTGCCCTTTTTAAATATTTGGGTTACTGTGATCCACTTAGTATAGCAAAATGCCAATATAGCCAGAATATAAATGTTTTAAATAAATATTCAAACTGATAAGACCACTATTGTGGTCAATGATAAAGATATTGTCGAGAGGTTCTCCTTGTATTCCTTGTCTTCTTGTATTCCTCTGACTCTCTTAAAGATATATAATTGTTCTCTGAATTTTTGTCCAAGTTGCATCATCCTTCCCTTACGGTGGAGGAAAAGGAATTTAGACTCTCCGATCACTCTGGAGGAAGTTAGAAAGGCTACCTTCCCCTTATATTTGGGGGAAATCCATCAGGTCTGGATGGTTTTCCTGTAGAGTTTTATAGGGCTTGCCCATATAAAATTCTTCAGAGGCTTTTAGATGACAAAGATATGTATATTTCAAGTTTCTCTTCTTCTAATTTAATAATGCTAAAATTATTATATTTCCCAAACCAAACAGATGAAATATTGATAACCAATTATAGGCTCACTATTGAATATTTATTATAAAATCTTTGCTAAAACACCTACTCTTAGATTGGAGCATGCGATTGGGATGCTAATTTACTCTGATCAAGCTGGATATATTAAGGGATGTTTAATTATTGATAATGTTAGACCAGGGATTACCAAACTTTTAACCAATGCAACCCCATTTTAGAACTTGAAAATTCACATGACCCCAGAAGACAACTAAAACAAATCAGGGGTATGGTCTACCTCCAACAATCACTCTACTCTGACCCTCCACAGATCTTCCTCTCTAAACCGCTGCCCCTTTGAGCACATCTCCCAGCTCATCCTCTCTCTCACCCAACCCTTTTCATATCATTCCAGCTGATCCTCTCACTTTTCAATCATTTTTACAACCTCAATCATCTTTCCCTCTCTCTTCCATAGCCACCAATTGATCCTCTCATTCCCTCTCTCGGCCTTCCAACCTCACCTCTTCTCCTCCAACCCTTCTCTCATATCTCTCCTAATTGATTCCTTCTCACCCCCTTTTCCTCATATACCTCAGTTGATGACCTGTCATTCCTCCCCCTCCAAAGACAATTCCCTCTCCAGCTGATCCACCTCTCCAAACCATCCTACATCTGATTTCTCCCTTCAAGCAGCCCACTTCTAAAGATCCCCCCTGGACAGGGTCAGTGGCAATATTTTCCTTTTGACCGGGTCAAAAGTGGACAACAACTGATAGGAAGAGAGGGTAGGCTGCTGACAGCAGCAGAATTTTTCTCTTGGGTAGTTTCTGTGATAGCCACTTCTCCTCATTCTTCACCTATCTCCCTGTAAACACTCAGCCAACCCTTCCCTTCATGGCCAGTTACAATCCTGACAGACTTGTAAGTGGCAGCAGTATTAGGAATGAAAGTCAGCATTGGGCACGTTACCACAGAAATTCATGTGAGGGAAGGGTCACTACAGGACCTGTGTGTGCTAGTTCATGATCCCATCACTGACTTCCATTAATAAAGTTGCAGCTGGTGCCGGAAGAGTTCTACCTTTTACAAAGAAGCATAGAAATGATGGCAGAAAAAGACCAAACGGCCCATCCAGTCTGCCCAGCAAGCTCCCACACTTGTTTTGCCCATACTTATCTGTTTAACCAACCACCAAGTTCAGGGCCCTTGTTGGTAAGTGATTCAAATTTCCTGCCACCCCCTGCCGTTGATGCAGAGAGTAATGTTGGAGTTGCATCAAAGGTGAGTCATAAGGCTTAATGGTTAAGGATAGTAATGGCTGCATCAAGCATGTTACCCCAATGCTTGTTTACCCAGACTGCACAGATCAATGCCTTGTTGGATCTTGTCTGAATGTAAATCCTCTTTTCCACTTTTCCCCCTGCTGTTGAAGCAGAGAGAAATGCTGTATATGCATTCAAAGTGAAGTATCAGGCTTAATTGGTTTAGGGTAGTAACCGCCACAATAAGCAAGCTACCCCCACGCTTATTTGTTTACCCAGACTGTGTAATTCAGTCCTTGTTGATTGTTGTCTGAATTCAAATCCTCTTTTCCACATTTCCCCTTGCCGTTGAAGCAGAGTTGCATTAACCATGTGAAGGCTTATTGAGTCCTTATTCACCAGGTAGTAGCCACCATTTCAGCAAGTCACCCCCCATGGCTCTTTTCTTCAGTCCCATCCTCTAGCCTTTATGGATCCACAGTTTTTATCCCATGCCCCTTTGAATTCATTCACAGTTTTAGTCTTCACCACTTCCTCCTGAAGGGCATTCCTGGCATACACCACCCTCTCCGTGAATAAATTCTTCCTGACATTGGTTCTGATTCTTCCTCCCTGGAGTTTCAAATCGTGACTCCTAGTTCTACTGATTTTTTTTCCCAAAGGAAAAGGTTTGTTGTTGACCACGGTTCATTTAAACCTTTCAAGTATCTGAAAGTATCACATCGCCCCTGCTCCTCCTCCTCTCCTCCAGGGTATAGATATTTAGGTTCTTCAATCTCTCCTCATAAGTCACTTTATGAAGACCATCCACGTTTTTGGTCGCCCTTTTCTGGACCGCCTCCATCCTGTCTGTCCCTTTGGAGATACGGTCGCCAGAACTGAACACAGTACTCCAGGTGAGACCTCACCAAGGCCCTGTACAAGGGGATCATCACTCCTTTCTCTTACTAGATATTCCTCTCTCTATGCAGCCCAGCATTCTTCTGGCTTTAACTATTGCCTTGTCACATTGTTTCGCTGACTTCAGATCATTAGACACTATCACCCCAAGGTCTCTCTCCTGCTCCGTGCACATCAGCCCTTCACCCCATCAAATACAGTTCTTTCATATTTCCACACCCCATATGCATGACTCTGCACTTCTTGGCATTGAATCTCAGCTGCCATATCGTCAACCACTGTTCCAGCTCCTTAAATCCCGTCTTATTCTCTACACTCCTTCCAGCGTGTCCACTCTGTTGCAGATCTTAGTATCATCTACAAAAAGACAAACCTTACCTTCTATCCCATCTGCAATGTCGCTCACAATGATATTGAACAGGACCAGTCCTAACACTGATCCTTGTGGCACTCCACCTAACACCGTTCTCTCTTCAGAGTAAGTTCCATTTATCATCATACATTGTCTTCTGTCCATCAACCAGTTTTCAATCCAGGCCACCACCTTGGCACTCACTTCTAAGCTTCTCATTTTATTCACAAGCCTCCTGTGCGGGACCGTATCAAAAGCTTTGCTGAAATCCAAGTAGATGACAGAGCGCTCTTCCCCGATCCAATTCCCTAGTCACCCAATCAAAAAAGTCAATTAGATTTGTCTGACAGGACCTTCCCCTGGTGAATCCATGCTGCCTCTGGTCCAGCAATTCTTCTGACTGTATATAGTTCACTATTCTTTTTTTCAGCAAAGACTCCATTACTTTTCCCCCACTACAGAGGTGAGGCTAACCAGCCTGTAGTTTCCAGCCTCCTCTCTGCTTCCACTCTTGGGAAGCAGGACCACCACCGCCATTCTTCTCCAATCACTCGGCAGCACTCCCGTTTCTAGGGACCTACTGAACAGATCACGCAGTGGACCCGCCACCACATCTCTGAGCTCCCTCAGTATCCTGGGATGAACCTCATCAGGCCCCATGGCTTTGTCCACTTTCAGTTTTCCTAGCTCTTCCCATACATTCTCTTCTGTAAGCTGAATTTCATCTACTCCACTCCCCTCCAGTTTCTTGTTAACTAGTGACGGTCCTTTCTCCAGGGTCTTCTTTAGTGAACACTGAACTGAAGTATTTATTTATTTATTTTTATTTATTTAGGGCTTTTTTATACCGACACTCATGATACCAATCATATCGTATCGGTTTACAATAAACAGCGGTGCAATAACATTAACATCAACGTGAACAATAGGCGAAGAGAGAAAAGTGAATGAAAGTTACAATAAAACAGGGGCACTTGACCTGGGAGGAGGAAAAGCCAGAGTCATGGCTAACAAAGAAATAAATAATATTTAGTCTCAGAAATAAATAATATCTAGACATATACTTAGGGCTATAATAATCACTTGTACTCAGGACTGAATATTATCAAAATATATACATGATATCCTATACTTAGAGCTGTGGAATTTGTTTAATATTTCTGCCATTTCTTCGTCTCTCTCCACACATTGATCCTTTTCACCTTTCAATTTCACTATACCACTTTGGACTTTCCTTCTTTCTCTGATGTATCTGAAAAATGTTTTGTCACCTCGCTTTACCTCTTTGGCAATCCTTTCTTCCACTTGACTTTTTGCTTTCTTGATTACTTTCTTCATCTCCCTCAGTTCCACTAGATATTCTTCCTTGTGATCCTCCCTTTGGGATTGCTTATATTTCTTAAACGCTGTTCTTTTAGCTTTTATTTTATTAGCCACCTCCTTTGAGAACCAGATCGGTTTCATTTTCCTCTTGCTTTTCTTTACTTTTCTAACATATAGATTAGTTGCCTTGGTAATTGTTCCTTTTAGTTTGGCCCACTTTTCCACATCTCTCATTTTCTCCCAGCCTAGTTGTTCCTCCAGGAACTTCCCCATTTCAACAAATTCTGTGTTTTTGAACTTCTGTTATAGCAGTTAATCTTTGCCTGAAGACTATCCATGAGTGAGAAACTTTCAACCCCATATAGAGGGTTAAAGGGAGACAGGGAATTACTGCACTAGGTGATCATACTTGAGAAAGTGAACGGGGTAAAGTATGAAATCTACTGACCACTGACCACAAAGGAAAGAACATTCTTATCAATTTCATTAATGGAAATTGAATCTGGGACTGCTACGTGCAGGTTTTTTAATTTTTTTTTAATTTTATATCTATTGCACTAAACATGTCCTGGGTTTGGAGTAAAGTTTACTAGAATCTTATTAATAATCCCTTAGTATTTACTGTTAAGAGTCCATGTTCTCTTACTGAAGAATGGTTGAAAGGTGTTTCTGACAAGTTTCATCTATGAGTTTTCATCAGTGGTAGCCATATTATCACCCCATTAAACAAGAAGTAGATGACTCAGCCACATCTTCCTCAGTAAGTGTGAGCCCTCCCAGCCTAGGGCTCCACCCAAAAGCAATCCCAGAGACTACCATTCCCTAATGACTCGAGAGTATGGAACACCACGGAACTATCAACAACTGTGTTTTCTGAAAACCTACCCTTCCATAATATACCTTTATTTCCTCTATAAATATGTGGTTAGGGTAGGGGAGGAGAGGTCGGTCCTTAACAGACCATGGTATCAGATGGAGGAAATAGAGGTGTTCCATACTCTCAAGTCATAGGAACATAGGAAATTGCCATGCTGGGTCAGACCAAGGGTCCATCAAGCCCAGCATCCTGTCTCCAACAGAGGCCAAACCAGGCCACAAGAACCTGGCAATTACCCAAACACCAAGAAGACCCCATGCTACTGATGCAAACAGCAGTGGCTATTCCCCAAGTAAACTTGATCAATAGCAGTTAATGGACTTCTCCTCCAAGAACCTATCCAAACCTTTTTTGAACCCAGCGACACTAACTGTACCAACCATGTCCTCTGGCAACAAATTCCAGAGCTTAATTGTACGTTGAGTGAAAAAGAATTTTCTCCTATTAGTCTTAGTCCTGCAACCATATCCCGAATCTACTGTAGCAAAGAGAGAACAGTTGCATCACTCACACCACCGTGACTTTGTGATATCGTTGCCAACCAACTGCATACTATAAGACAGTATGCTGGCATTCTTAACAAATGTGTGCATGTCACTCACAACCAAACTTCCCGTTCCTAGTACTGCTCTAACATTGAAGCAGCACATCATAGCTGCCACACGTCATAGCAGAAAAACATCAACCTCATGGTGTGATTGTGCATGTCCCTGGCTGTTCTGCAGTATGTCCTCCATAGATGCACATTCGTCTGACCTGACAGTGAATATGGTAGGGCCAAAATGCACAGGCCCCAGCTTCTGTTTTACCTGTGTGATGGTCATGAGAAACTGTGGCTGACTTCCTAGCTGGCCAATCACTAACAGAGCACACCTGATCTGGGAGTACCTGCAATGTGGACACTAAAAGCTTGTGATTAACAAGTGAGATTTCTACTGCTCCAATGGGAGCATTTGAAAAGGCAATTGTTTAAAGTGAACCCATAAAACATTTGATTCTCAGACATCTAAAACCACTCCTAACCCAATCAGATTTCAGAACTGTACTACAACTACTGATTTTTTTCAAATATTGATTATTGCAATTCTTTTTTACTTGGTCTTCCTTTTTCAACTTTACGTCTGTTACAAATCTTACAGAATGCAGCCACTAGAATTCTGACAGGAAAAAAGAAATTTGATCATATAACTCTTGTTCTAATTTCCCTGCACTGGCTTCCAATCAAATACTGGATTGACTTCAAAATATTATGTATATTACACAAAATCATTGATGGTGAACAGACAGACTGGTTAAATGCTGCCATATGGCTGCATGTTCCTCAACGAAACCTTAGATCAGCAAGCAAACACCTCTTAACAATTCCTTCAGTCTGTACAGCTCACTTCACTCAGGTCAGAACATGTGCTATCTCACCTGCTGGCTCTAAAATTAGGAACTCTCTTCCACCAGAATTATGCCTACAACTGGATCTAAAATAATTAAGAATAGCATGGCTATTATTCAGGCTTATCAGGACACAGATTAATCTTTTTATACGACAATCCTGATGCAGTGGTATATTCTATTTATGAAGCTTATCTTTTTAACTATTTTATTCTTTTTTTATTGCTATGAAATAAATTGTAATTTTCTGATTTTATGTATTCTGAAGTCGCCAAACTCATGGAGAGTTTTTATGTATTCTGAGTCGCCAAACTCCGAGAGAATAGTTAACAAACAGTTGTTGGAATTCCTAGAAGACCACAAGATTCTCACAACAGCCCAATTCGGATTCCGCAAATCCCTCAGCACGGAATCCCTCTTAATCTCATTGACGGACAGAGTCCTCTCCGGCTTGGAGAAAAAGACCCCCTACCTCCTGGCACTTCTCGATATATCTGCAGCTTTCGACACTGTAAAGCATTCTATCCTCATCAACCGGCTCTCAGACATAGGCATCTCAGGATCAGCCCTTGAATGGTTCAGATCATTCCTTAACAATAGGACATACAAGGTCAGAATAAGCAACAAGGAATCACACCCGGTCAAGTCCACTCTTGGAGTCCCACAAGGATCCTCCCTCTCCCCAACCCTGTTTAACATTTATCTTCTCCCACTATGTCATCTGCTCTCAAGTCTAAAGATCACACACTTCATATACGCTGACGACGTCCAGATCCTGTTGCCCATCACTGAATCTATCTCCAACACCATCAATTTCTGGAACAACTGTCTACAGTCCATAAATTCCCTCCTCACTAGCCTTAACTTAGTTCTCAATACTGCAAAAACGGAACTTATGCTGATCACCCCGGATGACAACTGTCAGGATGCCAACAATCTAATCACACCGCTAATGATCTCCCCCACTCACGTAAGAGATCTTGGCGTTACTATCGACAATAGGCTGAATCTCAAAAAATTTGTCACAAACACTACGAAAGAATGTTTTCACAAGCTACATATATTGAAAAAGCTAAAACCTCTCCTCCACTTTCAGGACTTTAGAACAGTCCTCCAAACTATTCTATTTTCAAAAATTGACTATTGCAACTCTCTGCTAATTGGCCTCCCAGCTATCACCACCAAACAATTACAAATGCTGCAGAACTCGGCTGCCAGGATCCTAACCAACTCTAGTAGAGGAGAACACATCACACCTATTCTAAAGTACCTACACTGGCTCCCTATTAAATTTAGAATCATATTCAAAGTACTAACCATAACCCACAAGACCATTCATTCCCAAACTTCGCTAAATCTAAGTGACCCACTTCGTCCCCACGCATCGAGACCAATCAGATCCAGCTACTTAGGCACCTTATATGCACCTCCAGCCAAGTCATCGCTCAAGAAACGTGCATTCTCAA